>NC_051182.1:18982501-19317501 GCF_013339695.2 Rhipicephalus sanguineus | reverse complement strand
GCGAAGCTTAAGAGTCCCCCAATTTTTCTTGTGTGCCCAGGAGCTTCGCGCGCACTGTGATAAAATTAGCTAACGCAGTCGTTCACGTCACCAAGATTCTTTATGTCCATACATGCACTCACGTTCTGAGTGACGTTTCCACTTGATTGTCTGTCTTAGTGGAACAATATCGTCGCACCCGGTTATTAAACTTTGAACCGGGGAGCTGCACACCTTGGTACGCATCGCGGGTCACGGATGGGAAGGGTACGGAAAAAACGAGGCGTCCAGGTCCTCCTAAGTTAACAGATTGAAAAAGATTCGTCTCAAAGGTTCGGAACAGCCACGGAAGGGCGCCTTTTTCGTTCTCAGAGTCGCGGCATGACAAAAGGCTAGATTAGAGTTACTCTATGGGCTACCTTTAGGTAGCAGAGTTGAGTATAGGTCTGGCTAGCAACCACAGCTATGCGGTAAAGTCGCACTCCGATTCTGCGGGCGGCATGCCTACCGTGTCGCCGAATTAACACGTCTAACGTGTCGAAGACCGGCGATAAACATTGGCTGTCGATGACTAGTGTTAATTCAGTTAGCTAGCTGTAGCAGCGGCATCTAGAAATACAAAAATTGGCCCGAGCACCAGCTTCTCCGCAATGCATGGTTGCTAGCGGCGTTTGGAAGACAGATGCGCAATTCTGCTGCCTAAAGGTAGCATATACCGTAACTCTAGGCTAAATTAAAGTCACTGAAACGGGAAAAGTACCGCGTTCCTTTTCTCTTCGCCGCCGCGCCCTTTCGGCGGCTTCACCACATAAATGGTCCAGCTCGCTTGCTTCGCTAGTGTCTGCCGGCCGCCGACGCACGGTGCTTTTAAGGGCGATTGTTTTTATAGCCTCAGAAAAGCGTGCAGGAACATTACGACATCCTGTATCGTTTTGACACTTCATCGCAAGCCTTTCGCGGCATCGTAGAAGGCCTGGGTGCTGCGCTTTTGGGTGCAGCAACTGGCGGGAAACGGGCAATGCTCTCTTTGCTATTATCGGCGGGAAAAATATTGCCAAGCGACGGGCTGTGTGGCTGCACAGAATACGGCGCGAAAAATTTGTTCCCACGACTGATACCCGCCTTTTTGAGGCAAGCGTTTCTTTGAGAATTCGCGTATGTTGTTTCGGAGAATGTTTGCATCTCCGCCGCACTAGTGCAGCTTGTTTCGCGTGGTTGTCGCAAAATGTTTATGCACAATAACAGCTCTTAATTGTATGGCGTAGAATTGACGCCCTTGGGCTCACATATAACGATCAGTGCGCCATCAAAAATGACTGCTACAGAATGGTATTGCGTGACGTGACTGTATGACGAACATAAATAATGAATATTATTTTCATATACCACGAAAATAATGGCACGTATGTCATGTAAGGCATGATTTACATGCCAGGCCCATGGTGCTCTCGCGGACGGTTCGCTGGCTTGATGTGCATCAAAATTGGTATTGCGTGACGTTACCGTATGGCGAACATAAATACCAGGCGGTAACATGAAAATAATGGCACGCATGCCATGTAAGGCATGATTTACATGCCATGCTCACGGTGCACCAGAGGCCAGTTCGCTGGCTTGATATGCACCAAGATTGGTAGCGCGTGACGTGACTGCATAATTGTGCATTTTGTGTCAATCCGGCAGATCCCACTCATTGTAGGAATCAATCTAATACGAAGCAGCAAGCAAATAGCGAATAAGGCGATATAGCCTTATTCGCCTTTGGGGCAGATGAAGTAATTCATGTCATGACATCTAGTTCACTATATATCGCATGTTTGTCATGCATGCATGCATGTAGAATCTGGTATATACAACGCATGACCTGTAATTTATATTCGTCACGCACCCATGTCATCCCATACCAAATTTGGTACACATCCAATTAAAAACGGCGGGAAGCGCACACAGACAGTGTAATGTAAACCGTACATGTCATATATGTCATGATTTTCACGTTGCCACCTGTCATTCATGTTCGTCATACAGTCACCTCGCGCTATACCAGTTTCGGTGTATATCAAGCTACCGAACCGGCCGCGAGCGCACCATGAGCGTAGCAAGTAAGTGATGCTGTACATGACATGCAAGTCATGATTTTTATGTTACCACCTGTCAGTAACGTTCGTTATACAGAAATATCTCGTCATATCAGTCTTCGTATATATGCATTTCATTAAACGGCCGCGAGCGCCCCGAGACCGTGTCATGTAAATCATACTTTACATTGTATGCCTGCTATGATTTGCACGTTATGACCAGCAACATGTTCGTCATACACTCTTGTCACACCATACCAATTTTGGTGTGCATCAATCTAACGAAGCGGCCGCGAGCGCACAATGAGCGTGGCATATAAATCATGTCGTACAAGGCGTACATGCCATTATTTTCATGTCACCACCTGTAGTTTATATTCGTCATACACTCATGTTATGTCAGCAAATTTGGTATACATCCCATTAACGAAACGGCCAGGAGAGCACGTAGTCGTGGGCGGATAGATAGATAGATAGATAGATAGATAGATAGATAGATAGATAGATAGATAGATAGATAGATAGATAGATAGATAGATAGATAGATAGATAGATAGATAGATAGATAGATAGATAGATAGATAGATAGATAGATAGATAGATAGATAGATAGATAGATAGATAGATAGATACTACGTTCAATTTCGCAGAAGTTCGCTAAGAAATGCTTCGCACTGAATAAATGCAGACAGCCGAGCGCGTAAATGCCGCGCAGTTCTTCATTTCTTTATCGCGTTGGTACGCGTGCGCGCGCGTTTAGGCAAGTGAGAACTGCCGCTATTTCTTTCCTAATCAATTAAAGAACAACGGTATGCTTCATTCGGGGCTGCAAAAGCGCACGCCATGCATAAAACATGCGTTACTCTGCGTAAAATCAACACCGCGCCGTCGCAGCTTCGGCCGCGCTGGACCATATGTGGCGGCGGGCAGGACGGTCGCGGTACTTTTCCCGTTCCATTGACTTTAGGCTAGATCAAAAACAGGCGCCCCCTGATGCGGGGCGGCGCACTAGTTCTGTTCAGCTGCTGCCGTCCTCAGGTCCGCTTTCCATTTCGCCATGAAGCTGAGGAAGTTCTTCCTTCCAATTACAGAGTACACGTAAACAAAAGGTGCGTCAGGTCGCCCATCTTGTATTTTGCTGTCGGTGATGTTCTTGCATTCTGTTGTAGCTCATAAGCGACTCTCAATTTGGATGGCTATGAGCGATGTCTTGTCCACAGGCAGTGATGAAGTGTTAATGCCGAAGCGTTGCTCATACGTCACTATTTGCCGTAACCGCGCTTGTATTTGCACCTTCGGGAAGAACAATGAGAGACGAGAGTGATGTCCAGGTGGCGTGGCTGTCGTTTCTACTGTTTACTTTCATACGGACCAAACAGGAAAGGTACTTTTTGTTGCATCCGGCGAGCTCTACAACGCAACTGTTTTGTGGTTCTCCCGTCATACAAGGTCACAGCGGCGTTTAAGCCGTTCCGACTATGCATAAAAATAGGCAGACAACTTCAACGACATGCCGAACAGAAACATTGATAAAAGTCCATTCGGAAATAAGACATTTAAACAAACTGTAGGAAAACACTGGCCATGATTCTGCCATGATTACTGTACGTTGAGTAAGCTGAATTCCTAATTTCTTTTTTGTCAGTCATGTAAAATATCAAGATAGATCTAATTAACATTTAAGTTATAGCGCAATGCCCTTAATGACTTGTAGCATGGCGTAGAAAAAAAGGAGGAGAAAGCTGAAGTAATAGACGGACACCAGCGCTAATCTTCAACAACGAAATTTTATTTCTGCGATCGGTCACACAAAACGCACACAAAACTACGCGACAGAGATAACTTAGCCTTGTAGTTTTGCAACTCATGGCACATAGAAAGGAACCTTCAATGTAATCCGACAACACCTGAACACCTGAAGACAACAGTCTATACACTGAAAGGTTCCTTTCTAGTGGCAGTTTTACTTCGGCCTCTACCACGCTTGCAAACGGGATACCGTCAGTATGACACACACACACACAGATATCTATATATATATATATATATATATATATATATATATATATATATATATATATATATATATATATATATATATATATATATATATATAGAGAGAGAGAGAGAGAGAGAGAGAGAGAGAGCCGCAGCCCATGATCATCAATGGAGCAGCTCGCACTCCACCTAATCCTCTCTCACGGTAAGGTACAGACCATCACAGGTCTCCATTCATGCCACGCACGTGAGCGTGGGATCTCGATTACTCGTACCACGTTGGGAGACGAGGATTAGCAGCCATCTGCCTTCGAAAGCTTATCTTCAACACCCGTATGCCAGGTGCTCCTAGCAAAGCAAGGCACAAAATAACCGCAATCCCACGCTCACGTATATGAACGAAGCGAGAACGTAGCTTTCTCACTGACATAGTCAGTTCCTGCTGAAACAAGTTGACTTTCGTGCGTTGACGTGCAGAAAGGGCGTCCACAACAGACACGCCAATTTTCTACGCCGTAATTTGAGCCTTCTCAATGCACTCCTCTTACCGGCAGAAGCTAACTTAGTGGTGACGTTGTGCTTCACAAGCATATAATTTCTGTGGCAGAAAATTGGAAACTTGCTTGTATATGAATCGGTCCTTAATTAGTGGATAGAAACTATCACCCGATAGGAACCGACGTCTCCATGTACGTAGGTCTATAATCAGCTCATAAATACTCACGTGTAAAGCATTGCGATCAACAACTGCAACTACTCTAATGAACCTCATACTCCAAAGCCTTTGAATTCGATTCCCTTTGTTGATACTAATCCTGCTAATTCCAATAGCCCCACTCTTTTGTTCAACGCATTACGTTTATCATCTGCCGCATTTCACATTTTCATTCTGTAGTCTTTACTTCTATAAGATTATTAGATTATTGCCTTCATTTGACGAAATATAGCATGGAAACTCGTCAATTCAAAGGATACGCAAACAAAAAAATATCTGTCGTCATCTAGGGCATCATGGCGGTCGATCCAGCAAAAGCGCGTTAGCGTGACACGGACGCTCACTCAAACACAAGCTCGGTGCAAGTGAGTTGGTCTGTATGGTGTTGCACATACAATGAAGCCACTGTGACTGCATTCAATCACCTGCGTAAATCGCATTTGTCAGCTCTGCATGCATCAAGGAGTTTGTTTGACAGACTGCCGTGAGTGCAAGGACAAAGTATTGCTTTCTCATATTCCTTTCGATTTCCTCGTAAAGAGTCAATTTTCTGCAAACACATTCTTGCAAATGCTTTGGCAGTAACTGAGGGAGCTCTTATGTCGTACAGAAGATTTAATAACAGCGCTTGAATCTGTCTTCTTGTTTTAGGATGGAGAAAACTGCACGACGAAATTATATATATTAACGACTGATGAGCTTTATAGCACAGCCATATGACCAATTTTGGCTAAAATTTTATGAAGTGCCAAAAAATAAGAACAAGGTGACGTCTGATTACTTGGAGACGGGGCATACGGATTTAAGATCTGGAATCATCCTGAGAATCGTCACATACAGGAACATGTAATAACGAATATACAAGCTCAATGTATACCAAAATCCTTAGCTCAGCGCCAGAACAAGATGTCGCAGTTCAGCAAACCTGCATTTTGAACGTCTCGAGTAGAATAATGTTATATGTAGATGTACAGGTTACGTGAAAATACTGCAATGTTCAATGACATTTCTAAAATTTCACAAGAGTTCTACTAATAAGTTGTTTATATTTCGGAGAGGTTTCGCCTGTCAAGCCTGCGTACTGCAATAACATTCAGGAGTGTAAACTAACAAAGCAAATAATGAACACTGGAGAACAACCTTATTATTTGGCTCTTCGGCTTCAGATAATTAAGTAGCACTAAAGCTCAAAATAATGTTCGCCTAGACTGTTTCCACGGGCATGACAGAACCTTAAACAAACAGCGCCCCCTTCCATCTCATACCCTGTACTCCTCTGTCACAGAGTGCACGCAGAAGAGCTGAATTCAGCTCTTTTTTTGTTTTTCTGCTCTGTATCTCCTCTTCATACAGCTTTTTTAGTGAACTAACAAAGTTGACATGCAGCAGCCTATCTTCGTCCCGGTCTCAGACTTTCCTAAAGCTCGTCTCACCTTCTTCTCAGACACGTCTAAGAGTGCATTAAATATTTCTGAAAACAATCGGAAATTATTGCAAAATTCAAGTCCAATGACCTTTTCTTACGCATTTATGTAATTCCAGGTTCAAGTTACTCTTTCGCAATCACACTCACACTCTCACTATAGTTCATCGTTTGGAGCGCAATCTTTTTCCGTGCAGCACCCACTGGCGCTCAGCTATCTCTTGTGCATCTCACAGCTTCTTCACCAAAAGTGAGATTCCTCAGCCCGTGTGTGGCTAATGTGACCTCTTTAGGCAATCGAGAATTGTCGGCAGGAGCCCGTGGCGTGAGCTACGAAAGCGGGAATTAAAGGAACGTCATTTTACTTCCAGGTATTTGCATCAGCTCTTCCACAAATCTTTTCCAAACTCGTCAGAGCATGTACACACCGTTTTCACGGAGCCTGAAACCGGTGCAATTTCATCACTCTCTCTCTCTCCACCACGTATCCGGCCACTGCCGCTGGTGTGTGCGCATTGCCGCGCGTTCATTGCGTGGCGCGTGAGAACTCAATATGTCTCCATTTTTTGACGCGCTAGCTGAAGCATTTGTGCTGCTGGAAATCGAAATGATGGACGAGAACAGGCCGGCGGGCTACCACTGCGCTGTGTCTGGCTGGGACACCAACCATCGGAAGCGTAAAAGATTGAAAGCTGAGGCATGCGAAGTGCACCATGCTTCGAAATCGCTCCTCTTAGGTACTACACCATCTTCGCCAACAAATAGTATATTATACGTGGTGTCTGGACTTGTGGCCATTTCTTCAGGTCATCACACGAGCTTGTGATTGTGCTTGGGGGCTGGTACATTTTATCATCTGCACCAAAGAGAACCAATGTCACAGCTGACGATTAATACACAAAATGTTTGGCCAAGAGTTCTTCTCTCATAACATTAACATCTCTCATTTCCATGAACAGCACATGAACAGCACGTGCCTGCGGCTAGGAAATGTTCCATCTTAGTGCGTGTAATTTCGAGATTATGGAATTAGCACTTTCCAAACTACATGGCAGGAAGGCCAGCATGACATAAAGGTTCTTTGGTGCAGGTACGCGTGCCTAACGTTTTGTCGAGAGCACGTTCTTTTTGGACTTGTCAATTTTGTGACGATAAGAAGGGTAGCGTTATGAGAACCGCACTTTTTTTCCCCGCAGCCACACAAGGTTACAAAAGGAGTTCAGCATGGAAGGTCTCGACGTTCCTTTTTGCTTCACAGAATTCCTCTTCATTGATGATATTATGTAATTAGTTGTCATTGCTCATACACCACTTCTCTAAAATAACCATTTAATACCGCTCCCATGCGAGAATTCCCCGTGCCATCACACATGCAACTCCTGGAAAACGATGCCTAAACTTATTGCTAAAAGAATCATAGTAAACAGCTACGGACCCAGCGAGTGCTTGGCATTACTATTTTTTAAGGTTTCGACTTTACTAAGAAAGCAACATCTCCCCAAAGGTAATGTAAAGATTTTTTTTTGCAGCTTCATGGACGTAGGAAATTGTCCCCTAGGAATAATCGCCATCTGCCTTCCTTATTTATTTTTTCTTTAAAGGTACTGAGAACCAATTTTTCTGTAGGATACCTATTTCCATTTGTGCAGCGGAAAGGATACCCATCAGGTTGTCTAATCATGCAATTGTAAAAACAGATACGCATAATAACATGCCGTCTTAAATTTCAAGCATGCATTGTGGTGAGTCAAGCAACAGCGCACAATACGTACAGCAATCCGTTCCGAACGACTCCTCTGCGCAATGCCAAGTCTCGTCCACTAGGTAGCCGACGTGGAGTTCTTTGTGACTTTCAAATGTAAATTAAAAATGCCAATTCTACTCAAATCGCGAAAAGAATGCTCGCTTCCGCTCCTATATTTCACCGTTTTTTGATTTCTGCTTGGATCTAATCACACGTTCTGATTGGCTGTCAGTCACTTCAGGGCAATTTACTCGTTGCTTCTCTATCCACAGGGGCGTGGCATGTTAATTCGCACATGGCTATCGTGATCTAAAACTTGCGCATTGTGAAATAAAAGAAACACACGAAAGATAGCTAACGTTTCATGTATGGAGCCAAGATAGACCTCCTATAGCTGCAAACGTCGCTCCTTTCGTGAAGCGTATTTCGAGCTTCGCTGCTTCCCAAATCCGTGATACCATCGTCTGAAGAGCACGCAATGTCCACAAGAGAACACAATAAGCAAAAGATGTTCTGCACAAGTCAGCGCTCCTAATAATAGCACTCAAAAGAGGCAAAGTTTATGTACATTACACTCTCCTCTGCTGGCTCCACAAGCGCAGCCTTAAAAAAAGAGCACTTATATGAATGTAGATTGGGTCCTGAAGCGTCATGATGGAGGGAGCGACTGTCGGTACTAGGAAGTCAATTAGCCCGTAGTTTGTCCTTTTTCAGTCACAGTGGGATGTTTGCTATGACAACAGAACTTTCGCGCGCAGCTGACTCCAAGGGAGGGTGAAGGAAAGCGTTTTATGCTGGCGCTGTTATGTGAGCCGATATGATTAACCAATGGCTAGGGAGGGAGCGCTCCCTTGTGGTAGGGGCGCTCTCTGGGTGTGAGCGCCCCGCCACTCACGGCCTATTGTCGGAGTGAATGGCGCTCAGTCAATAATGAAAAGGCAGGAGATCGCTGCCCTTTTAAGCCCTCACGAATAGAAACGATTGAGCGCATACATGTTGGCAGCGTTCCCTTTGTGTGCGAACAAAGAGACTTCCCTACAAGCTTCGTGTTTTGCTTTTTCTTTCAGTGTTTGCTATTCTATTAGGACTGTGCCTGGTTGTCTCTCAAATAAGGCGCTTAGGAGTCTATTATGAGGCAGTGCATATGACTCTCTTTGTAAGGTGCGGCGTGCTTTTGTTATTGTCCTTTTTACAGCGAAAGCTGTTATGAGATCGTTTCAGCGGCCGTTTTTGGCGCCGTAGTTGTCCGCCGCCGCCGCCGGTGTCCGTAATCACTATCGCTCGAAATAAGAAAAAAAAACGAAATAAGCCAAAAAATTCCAGGATGGAACAAGGTTCGAACCTGGGCCCTCTGCGTGGGAGCCCAGTATTCAACCTCTGAGCCATGCCGGTGCTTGACATTACTTTGCAAAAAGACCCTATACAGGCTTCATATCGGGAAGGAACTACATTAACAAGTACAATATAGCGTGGTAGAAGAGTAAAGTAAGTACCAAGCGTCGCACAACGCGAATTCTGTAACCAGGCGTTACACAATGCAAATTGCGCAACAAGAAGGTTTTTGAATGCTTCCGACCCATTACAAAGGGATCCGCCATAATTCTTCATCGTCATCAGGCACAGCATCAACAAAGTGCGCAGCCTTACATGCATTTAGGACGCACCACGGCTTTTCGTAGAATGACGAAAAATGGCATAATGCCTGCTTTCATACTTCTCAAAAATTACAATGATTTATAGCGTATGGGGTTCCTCGCAACTGCCCTTGTATTGGTTGCCAAGGAAGCCCATAAGCGCATGATCCATTTCCTCGGGGTCTCAGTAAAGTTATTCGCCTCCCCCCCCCCCCCGTCTCTCTCCCACGTCAACGTATGTTATACAGCATGACGGGAGAGGGAAATAGCGACCGGGCGTCACCCAATGCAAATTACATAACTGGTGGGCCGTTTAAAGTTTCCAACCCATTACAAAGGGATGAGCCATAATTCTTCACCGTCATCAGTGTTCGCGTCAACAAAGTGCGTATAATGCCTTACAGATATGTAGCTGGTACCTCGTTTCTCCACAGAATGGCGAATAATGGCTTAGTAGGTACTTCCCAGCTTCACAAAAATTGTGATTTATGGCGTAGTGGGCACCTTGCTAGTCTACTTGTATTAGTAGTCCCAAGAGAGCTTACAACGAGCTCTAGAAACGCCGCTGTTCCAGCTTTCGCTGTGACTGTGCTGCGGTTTCAGCGCAGGCCTGGCGTTTTTTTTTTTTTTTTTCAAGATCTTGATTGAGGCCTGCGGGCTGAAAACGTAAAGTTCAACGTTTTCTCCTCAAATAGCAAGGTATTATTAAACTCTCTCAGCAGTGCCCAGTGAAACCATATCTTAATTGCTTGCTTAGGCTAGTATAATTCTTCGTTTGCAGCTTTTGAATGTACCAACTGTGTTCCTAAGTCGCAATTTTCATTTTGGAAATTTTCAGCAGGCAAGCAGGCCGCGGCAAAATGTGCATAGTTATATGCTCTACTTGTCGGAATATTGCTTTTTGTCTGTCTTGTTTCAATGTCGGAACCTGCGGCCATGCCTTCTGCCGGCCTCGTCACTTCTTTTTTGAACCTGCTTCCCTAGCGCATTCCTTTTTCTTAGATTTTTATTTACTACGTACCAGTCGAGGTAAAATTTTACTATGGTGCTAATTGAGTTTTTCAACGTAGAAACGGTAGCAATTATTCACACCGCTAAGGTTTTCAGCGAGTATAGTCGGAGTAATTTTTTACTACCTTTACAAAGTTTTTTCGGCGATTTCTGAGACTTATTTTTCGGTCGAGAGTTTCTTGTGGCTGATGTAGTAGTATCTATATACTCCTGTAGCTCAGTTTTCGCGGCGCTTTGTGGTGTTACGTTATTGCGCACCACTTTGAGGACGAAGACTGAACCACACGAACACAAGCTCGAGTTCGTGTGGTTCAGTCTTCGTCCTCAAAGTGGTGCAGAAGAGCGTAACAATGAACTGGCCCAAGCAAGTACCCTTATAAGTACTATTTGTGGTGATAAGAAAGAAAATAAAGCATGCGATCGCACCACGAGCCATCGACATTCGAATTGAATCAACGTAGTACGACGTAGTATCCACAATCACACACACACACACACACACACACACACACACACACACACACACACACACACACACACACACACACACACACACACACACACACACACACACACAACCAATGCAGAATAAAACACCACATAAACTGATTGCTCGGGCTGCACAACCGTACACGGCCACCCGGTCTATATAGGTACCTCATCTTGGCCTGCCATGTAGTTCCGGCAGAAGAATTATGTTTTGCGCGATTGAACAATAAAGATTCAAAGTGCATGCTTAAACTTAAGGTTGCGAGCAAGTCGCAGTGAGTCACTTGGACCATTTATTATAAACCCTCCTGATCTCACCTTTTTGATAGGCCGTATATTAGCTGGCACTCCGTTGTGTTGGAGAGAAATGGTTCGTCCCCTTGCAGTTGCTCCTTTTAGTAGAGTAATGGAAGTGCCAGTGCACTTGTTCCCTCAAAGGAGAAACCCCTATATCCCCGTTGCTCTCTTTTGGCTTAGAGTGTACAGTGAGGTTCACGACGACTAAAAATGCATCACTAAGCGAAGGAGGCAAGTACAAAAGCCAATTTATACGCAGGGCAGGCTATAAAGTTAGTGTCTCAGTACGTTCTTCGTTGTGAAAATACATACAGTCGAAGCGTTCGCATATTTGTTCCACGCATGACAGCGTAACAGGAAGGCCAGAAACCATTGTCTCATTTAATTTCGATGCCTCTTTCTTCTTTGCACCTTTAGTAAGATTGGCTTTGTCATGCAGGTGTACAGTTGACATTTTCGGCAATTCAGTGAAGGTGTAGTTCTCATGCGGACCTCAATAATTGTGTTTACAGCCTGGTTGATTATTGTATTAGGCATTTCTAAAGTAGCATTTTCCAGTATGCCCGTGCGTAAAGAATATTTTCGCAAGTTTGTGTGTATTGGCATAGACAAGTAATAACATATAAAACTTTAGGGCGTTTTTGGCAATATGCGTCGGTAGAGCTCGATGACTGGGTGCACAGTCCCCAGAAGTACGCCGCGGTGACCTTGCATATAGGTATGCAGGCGGCGTGCATGGTCGGACTTGGTTTGGCCAATGGCAGGATAACGAGAAGCATTTCTTTGTAGTGGCGAGCGCTGCAAATGGGGATTTGGGGCATAGTGTCCCAACAGTCCATGAAGCTTTTGTGGCTTAGGAAGTAGAGTAATTTACCACTTCAACAGCAGTCAGCTAAGCGAACTGTCCAGATGTTCAAACTGTACTTCCAACCCCCAGCGAAGCACCGTTGAAGCAAATGCTATCGCACTTAAGCTTAAAGGAATTAAGTGCAGAGCGCACTTATGTTCACGATCATATTCCGTCACACCAACCAATGCTTAAAGTGGTTAGCTAGGCTCGTGGAACACTGAATTTTGGTGCATTACCAGCCCATGCGAGGAAAAGGAAACGAAAAACAGTTACGGAACGGCAGTATAAGAGCATTAAGAACGCTGGACTTCAGCTAATTTTATTGCACAGAAGGAATAAGACTTATGCATAGTGAACATTGACAGGAGAAGTAAAGAAAGCCCTAAAGGGAATGCAAAGAGGCAAAGCCGCTGGTGAGGATCAGGTAACATCAGACCTGTTGAAATACGGTGGAGAGATTATGTTAGAAAACCTGGCCACACTGTATACAAACTGTCTCTCGACGGGGAGGATACGAGAATCTTGGAAGAATGCCAACATCATCTTGATCCATAAGAAAGGGGACGTCAAGGACCTGAAAAATTACAGGCCCATAAGCTTACTGTCCATTGTCTGCAAGCTATTTACAAAGGTAATAGCTAACAAAATTAATACGACATTAGAGTTCAATCAACCAAAGGATCAGGCAGGATTTCGTACAGGCTTCTCAACAATAGACCATATTCATACTATCAATCAGGTGATAGAGAAATGCGCGCAATACAACCAACCCCTATACATAGCCTTCATATATTACGAGAAGGCATTTGATTCGGTGGAGACATCAGCAGTAAAGCATACACTGTGGAATCAGGGCATCGACGGAGCCTATATAAACCTAATGGAATAAATCTACAGCGGATCTACAGCCACTATAGTCCTCCATAAAGAAAGCGACAGAATCTCAATAAGGAAGGGCGTACGGCAGGGAGACACGATCTCTCCAATGCTATTCACCGCGTGTTTGCAGGAAGTTTTCAGGGCCCTAGATTGGGAAGAATTAGGGATAAGAGTTAATGGAGAGTATCTCAGTAACCTGCGATTCACTGATGACATTGCATTGATGAGCAACGCGGGAGACGAATTACAGCTCATGATTACTGAACTGAATACGGAAAGCAGAAGAGTAGGTCTGAAAATTAATATGCATAAAAAAAATGGCCGCGTATCTGCGTGCTTCGCTGCAAATGTCGTCTAAAGACGATAGAAGAGGCGCTGCGTGAGATATGGACGCCATCTGGCAATACGTCGGGAAACATGAGTGCTGTGTTGCGGGCTGGTAGTCCCGGCGCAGCGGCAGGCGAAGACCGGCGGTGACCAACGCGACCGGTGGGGATGCCGGCCAGCCCAAACACGCTGTTTGGCGCGATGCGCTGAAGGAGAAGAAACGTCCGCACTCAACGAGTACTCTCCACAAACTCTCTTACTTACACGTCGCCTGGGTAAAACAGGAATGCCAGAGCGGCGCCCCCTGTCATTCGTACAATGCAATACTGAACCGAAACCGAAACACAACATGAGCTTGTGCAGATGGCGCGGAGGAAGACAAGTTTCGGCGCAGTCGCATTTTCAGCGCACCTTGAGAAACTAGGGTTGTAACATTGTAGGGCGAGTAGGGCCAGAAGGACCGTCACGACGAAAACCTGCCGCCTCAGTCGTATTCGCCTGGAACGTTGGTGTGGCTTCGCGTTCCCTCCTCCGCTCCTGGCCTTTCCACAAAGCTACTGCCTCAGTACGAATGCCCCTACCGCATCCTACGTCAAGCATCCCCAGTTAACTATATGATTGAGCCTGTTCAACCATCTACGGACCGCCGTCGTCGCGGCCGCGAGACTGTTCACGTCGATCGACTGAAGCCGCATTATGACCCACCAGTTGTACCTGTTCCTTAGGTCGCCAGGGTGGCTCCTATTCCGCGGGGGAGTGATTTGTAACATGGTAGGGCGCAGACAAGAACGCCTGCGAAAGAAGAAGACGAAGACGGTTGTTGTTGGCGCTCGCGCTTGCTCGGCTTGGACCGCTGATCGCTTCAGCTGTGGCAATCTTTTAATAAACGCTTTACTGTCTCAACGTTAAACGCATACCATCAAGGTCTTTAAAATTGCGCATCTATGTATTTTCTATTAAAGGAACACACCACCTAATACTTACGTAATGGTGTTACGCCTCAGATGTGCGTAATATTTACTTTTTGATCGACAACGTTCACAAGTATGACCAGCCGTACCAGTTCAAGATGGGTGGGCGGTAAGCAAGTGGTTCAACTTTGGCCGGTTGGCTGAATCGGGTGACGTGCCGACAAACAGAAAGACAGAAAGACAGACCAAAATTTCGGCATTTAAGTTCGCCAAGAAAGACTATCGTCTTTAAGAAGTAGTGTGGAAGAATCTTGGCAGAGAACAGCGCTTTGCGATAGGTGGCGATACACTGGAAGTTGTAAAGGAGTACGTGTACTTAGGACAGGTAGTAACCGAGGAGCCGAACCATGAAAGGGAAATAACTAGAAGAATAAGGATGAGATGGAGCTCATTCGGCAAGCATTATCAAATCATGAATGGTAGTCTACCACTATCTCTCAAGAGGAAGGTATATAACAGCTGCATCTTACCGGTACTTACCTACGGAGCAGAAACCTGGAGACTTACAAAGAGGGTTCAACTTAAATTGAGGATATCGCAGCGAGCGATGGAAAGGAAAATGATAGGTGTAACCTTAAGAGACAGGAAGAGAGCAAAGTGGGTCAGGGAACAAACGGGGGTTAAAGATATCATAGCTGAAATCAAGAAGAAGAAATAGATATGGGCCGGGCACGTAGCACGTCGGCAGGATAACCGGTGGTCATTAAGGGTAACTGACAGGATTCCAAGGGATGGCAAACGCGTGAGGGGGAGACAGAAAATTAGGTGGGTAGATGAGATTAAGAAGTTTGTAGGTATAACGTGGCAGCAGAAAGCACAGGACCGGGTTGATTGGCGGAACATAGGAGAGGCCTTTGACCTGCAGTGGGCGTAGACAGGCTGATGATGATAGTGAACAAGCGCCAGGAGACGCCGGAAGAAAGAATGTGGCACGTGCATGATGCCACTCATCAGTGTTGCACAGTAGAAAAATGCTCAGCGATAATATCTTTCTTTTGGCGACAAAGGGATACAGGCAATATTTACAGCGCTCTCTTGCCAGGTACAACGAGAAACGTCTGTTGGTTAACGAAGTGCTTTGCATCAGAAAAGAAAATGAGAGTATGAATAAACTATAATTGACTGTTTATTAGAATCGTATGCTTAAATGAGACCTTTACATGAAGGCATAAGGACACGGCTCTCCAAAATCATAACAAAGAAGTGCAAGATTTCCTTCGTTCTGAACGGAAATTGCACTGACAGTTTCGGGGATGAATCGCGACGTCGTTTATATAAGCGAACATAAGCATGAATAGAAATTCATGAACGACGGCATGAGGACGCTGTCGAAGTCGCAAGAAAAACAAAACTGTTTTCGTCTTCGTTCGTGTCGCTGTCATCGCCGACGTCTGCAGTTTGTCTTGCTAGGGAAGCTCGAATCGGCGGCTTTGTACGGAAGTGCGACGCGCTGTGCACCTCGCGTATTAATAATTCATGACATCCATGTTCCTGTGTGAACACGCCGGTCATACTTTTCGTCCTCTGATGTATGCACTCATTGGCATACAAGCTGATCAAACAGCATTTGCTGCTTCTTCTTACAGGCGCGCTGTCGAGAACGCAAGAAGCCTTATGAAGCAGTGATACTTGTTCGTTTTATCTTCTTTATAAGGTATACACCATAGCAGGCTCAGTTCATGACGCTTTTCGTGAAAATTTAGGCGGTTAACTTTGACACAGAATTTATTACGTGGCACCATTCTGTATGAAAGTCGTCCTTCGACGACGCCTCGTCTTACTGGCTTGTAGATTCATGTCAAAACGCGCAAGAAGCATTCCTACCGAAAATTGTCTGATTATGTATGCGTGACGCTTTGGAATGCTCAGAAAACCTTTGAGAACTCTTATTTTAGGTTCGACTGCAATTTTGTTTATTTTCTTTAATAGTTCGGTGTTCATTAAAGTCTGTCTTGGGCAAAAGGAAATTCCCAGTGCGTTTTATAGAGACCATGCAGATCTCCTGACAATTAGGTTTGATAGGTTTTCTGAAGTTTAATGTCCACAAGTGACTCACGATATGAGAGACGCCGTAGGGATGGTTTCCAGATTATTAAGACCACCTGGGTTCCCTTTTTTTTGCGAGCACTCAATTCACATAGTACACGGGCCTCTAGCATTTCGCCTCCATCGAAGCGTGAGCGACGCGGCAGAAATCGCACCCGTTTCTTTCGGGTCAGCAGCAGAGCATCTTAATCATAAAGGCACCATGGTAGACTAACTATCATGTATTTCTAAAAAAAGAAACGTTTGCGACAAGCACTTTGTACAAAAGTAAGGCAGATTGGATATTGCAAACAGCTGCCCTTAAATCCTACTTTTTGGCGAACGAGCAAGCGAGTGACAGCGATTATGAAATTTTTATGATGCAGTTGATGCTTATGACAGCTGCATAATTGTAGATCGCTTTTGCAGAGAGATGCAGAAAAACGGATATGTAGGACCATTAGTTGTGGTAAAGTATGACTAGTATAACTAACAACACCATTTTTTTACAGGCCGCAAGCCGATTTCCTTCGCCATGACGTCTTTATATATCTCTCGATCGCATTTCAATGTCATAGAGGCCAAATTTCGAACGAAATTGAAATACCCTATGAATATCTCGGCGTTTGTGATGTCTCGACTTTCCCATTGTGTCCGTGTTTGCACGCCCTGCCTTTTAAAGACGATAGTCTTTCTTGGGGAACTTAAACGCAGAAATTTTGGTGTGTCTTTCTGTCTGTCTTTCTGTTTGTCGGCACGTCACTCGATTCAGTCACCCGACCAAAGTTGAAACACTTGCCCAACGGCCAGCCATCTTGAACGGCTGACTAGGTTCATACTTGTGTACATTGTTGATCAAAAAGCAAACATTACGCATATCTGAGGCGCAACATCACTAGGTAAGTATTAGGTGGCGTGTTCCTTTAATGGAAAATACATAGATACGTAATTCTAGAGACCCTAGTTTCTTAAGCTGCGCTTAAAATGCGACTGCGCTGAAACTTGCCTTCCTCCGTGTCCTCTGCACGAGCTCATTGTGGTGTTTCGGTTTCGGTTCAGTATTGCACTGTACGAATGCCATGGGGCGCCGCTCTGGCATTCCTGTTTTACCCAGGCGAAGTGTAAATAAAATAGTGTGTGGAGAGTACTCGTTGAGTGCGGACGTTTCTACTGCTTCGGCGCTTCGCGCCAAACCGCGTGTTCGGGCTGGCTGGCGTCCCCGCCGGTCGCGTTGGTCACCGCCGGTCTTCGCCTGCTGCTGCGCCGGGACTACCAGCCCGCAACAAAGCACACATTGTTGCACACATTGTTGAACCAAGTTGTTTTCACAACGCAAGCGCTGTTCCCTTCCAGCCGCCGTGGTTGAATCTGCACGTGGACAGCGTCTACTGCGCACCTTCTTCGAGCACCTTTACGTCACCAGGAATGTACCGGCATGCCTGGTTTTTGGACTTAAAAGCAGCAGCGGCAGCGATGGTCTTCAGTCGACACGGCGGCACGGCCGTGAAAGCGATGGCTCACGCACCTTTGTACATGCAGGTTAGTGAAAAGAAATATGGTATTCGTAGCGATTACCTTTGTCTTGTAGTGCTGCCGTGTCCACATACCATTGTGAAATGTATTGGCGAGTGTTTTTCTCTGGCCGGAATTTTGTTATTATTGGGAGATGTTGAAAAAAATCCCGGGCCTACACAGGCGGAAATGATTAGGGAACTTCTTGAAACACAGAAGGTAATATTAAGCAAACTTTCAGAGATTCAGGAAAAACAGGCGTCTTCTGAAGCAAGCTTGGTTCAAATGAATATTAGACTATCAACCATTGAACGAAGTTTTAAGGAATTTGCGTTCCGCTCAGAGGCGCTCTGACAGGCCAGTGGATCGCAGGTGTGTGTGTGTGGTTGTGATTGTTTTTTTTGTTTGGTTTTTTCTTATTATTTATTTTCTCTCTCTCGCTTTCAACCCGCTATTCCCCAACCCCAGTGCAGGGTAGCATACCGGATGCAAACTTCTGGTTAACCTCCCTGCCTTCCTCTGCTATTTCTCTTCTTCTTCTTCTTGAAGGAATTTGAAGCTGTGAAAAACAGACTAACCAACGTTCAGGGTACTCTGAATGAAAGAGACAGGAATATGGATTCACTCAACCGGAAGGTTGATGAATTAGAAAACAGATTCAGGCGAAATAACCTAATAATAAGAGGTATTAGAGAAGAGGCACGTGAAACTGATGACATTTTGATGAAAAAGGCGAATGACGATGTATTTAGCGGCGTCCTGAAACTTAAAATAAGTTCAGTTGAAAGAATACGTCGCCTAGGTCAAAAGACTGGAGGTAGAGACCGTCCCATAATCCTCAGGTTAGCTGACTTCCGGGATAAAACTAAAATTTTGCGTCACTGTTCAATGCCTAAGGGAACGAACATAAGCGTCGGTGAGGATTATTCGAAGAGGTTTGTTGAAATAAGGAAATGCCTTTGGACGCCCTCGGAGGAGGAACGGTCAAAAGGAGCAAAAGTTAAGCTTCTTCACGACGAAATCAAAATTAATAATGTCCTTTACGAGTGGAACAAAAACACGAAAGAGCGCTACGAGTGTCAAGCTCGTCAACAGAATAATTCTGCTTGAATTTTGGAAAGGGATTGCTTCAAGATATTGAATGTGAATGCTAGAAGCATGTTAAATAAAGTCGATGACATCGAAGCGCTGACGTTAGAACATGAACCGAATATTATGTTGATTATGGAGACATGGCTTCATAAAGATATATGAGATAGCGAGATAACTCCCAAACCTTATGTCATAGTCAGGAAAGACCGAAATGGTAGAGGTGGGGGGGGGGTTGCATTGCTAATTCGTGACAATATTTAGTTTACTGTACTTTCTGTTCCTTATGACATTGAGGCAGTATGCATTAGGGCAGTTTTTAAGAATCGCGTCGTTCATATATGTGGTATATATAGGCCACCAAGTTCACCAGTCCAAGTTCTTTCTAGTCGCCGGTGCTTCATGGATCGCAATGTGCAATATTGTGATAATATTATACTTGTGGGTAACTTCAACCTACCTGGAATAAACTGGAAGGACTACTCTCCTGGAGTATCAGAAATTTCGAATTGTGAACAGCTCCTTGAACTTGCTTTTTGTTTTGGTTTAAGCCAGGTGGTGAGCGACTATACAAGGGTCTGTACGCGTACTTCATCTATCCTCGACCTTGTTTTTGTGTCTAAACAACTGTTGCCTTTTCTACTGGCCTGTGAGACCAGCGATGGTATCTCGGATCATAAGCTTGTTGTACTCTCTTTAAGTCTTTTGCCCACTGTTGTCAACCATTCACCAAAATATGTTTGAAACTTTGCTAGAGCTGATGATGTTGGAGTTCTGGATTTGTTAGAGGGCTCCTTTGAGCGCTTCTGTGAGTATTGCAAGCACAACGAGAACCCAGATTATCTCTGGGGATACTATTCTAACTTGTTCATGTCTTCTATAGAACTCTTTATACCAAAACGTCTTAAGAAAATAAGTAATAGAAGCCCTTGGATAAAAAGAACAATAATACACTTAAAAAACAAATTAAACGAAAACGTAAGAATTATAAAAGCAATCCTAGTGCTCAGAATCAATCAACCATTCGACGTCTTGGTAAGGATATTAAAGTACTTATGAAGGAATCCAAACAAAGGTTCTTTGGCATCACAGTCCCGAAATTTTTAAGGGAGGCCCCGGATAAGTTTTGGAGGTATGTTAATCCATCAATGAAAGCTCGCTCATTGACTCAGTCTACAGGGGGTCCTACCGCTGAGAGTTTTAATGAATACTTTGCATCAGTGTTCACAGAAGATAACGGAATTTTGCCAAGCATTGAATCACCATTAGACAGGCCACCTATGACTGACGTCGAAATTTCTGAACAGGGCGTCCTTAACCTCTTGCTCAATTTGAACATAAAGAAAAGCCCTGGGCCCGATGACATCCCTAATGAGTTTCTATATCGATACGCTGAATGGAATTCGAAATACCTCGCATTATTTTTAGGTCTTCACTTCTCTGTGGTTCCTTACCCAAAGAGTGGAAGAAAGCTATAGTTATTCCCATTCCTAAAAGCGGCAGTACTGACAATGTAGCAAACTATCGGCCGGTTTCAATTACTAGCACTTGTGCAAAGCTGCTTGAACATATAGTCTTGAAACATCTATTAAGCTATATAATTGAAAACAGTTTATTATCTAACTGCCAACATGGTGTTCGACAAGGTTTATCTACAACATCCCAGCACGTCGAATTAGTCCATGATCTTTCGAAAACAATTAACTCTTGTGCACAGTCGGATATGATTTTCACGGACTTCGCGAAAGCTTTTGATAAAGTATCTAACGGTAAATTACTAAGAAAAATTGATGTTACGTTCCAAAACCCTACTATTACAAACTGGTTTTCATGTTATTTTCATTCTCGTTAACAATATGTTGAAATTGGTGGCACTAAGTCTCCAGTTTCAGCTGTAAAGTCGGGAGTACCCCAAGGTAGTGTTCTGGGACCACTTCTTTTCTTTTTATTTATAAATGATCTCCCGAATGAAATAGACGTTTCTATCAGGCTCTTCGCAGATGATTGCATCATATACAAAAAAAATAGACACAGTGAGTGATCAGGTAAAATTGCAAGAAAACTTAGAGAAAATAAGGAAATGGTGTGAAGAATGGCAAATGGTGCTAAACCCTTTAAAAACTATAGTTATGACAGTCTCTCAAAAGAAAAATTACTTTAACTATACGTATTATATTAATAATCATGAACTTAAGAGAGCTGAACAACATAAGTACCTTGGTTTGATTTTTACAAGTGATCTTCGCTGGAATCATCACATAGATTATGTATGTGCAAGGGCCAACAACTCTCTCTTGTGTCTTAGGCGCCATTTGCCGTTTGCAACGCAAGAAACAAAATGTTTAGCCTACCAGACGCTTATTAGACCCATCATAGAATATGCTAAAATTGTCTGGGATCCTTTCTCTGTTACCAACATCTCGAAAATTGAAAAAAATTCAGAGTCTAGCAGTCCGGTTCATATTCAATAAATATCGTTGGACGGATTCAACATCTCAACTGTGTGCATTAGCCGAGCTACCCACGATTCAGGCTCGAACTAGATACGAAAACTTAAATATCTTTACCTGATTATTAATCATCATGTTCATATAAGGTATGCCGACTATTTTGATATTCTTCGTAGTGAAACTTCTAGACATCGCCATTCAATGTTCATTCGTGCTCCTGCGGTTTACACTGATTCTTTTAAGTATAGCTTCTTCCCACGAGCTATTAATGATTGGAATTCTTTGACCGAAGAAGCCGTTTCATGCTCGTCTGTAGATTTATTCCTAAAACACATAGATCACATTCTCATTTGTAGCTAACAAAGCTTTATTTGTCTGTACTTGATTTAGTGCATTTAATCTTATCTGGTTGCGTTTCTTGGTGTGTTTCATTTTGTCCTTTATCTGTAAGTTCTGATTGTACATGTTAATTATGTTCTGATTCTACAATGATTGTTATGTTATTATGTATTGTTTTCCACTCCTGTTATAGCCCTTTGCAAGGGCTGACAGTATCTGTAAATAAATAATTAAATAAATAAATAAATAACATGTTTCCCGACGTATTGCGAGATGGCGTCCATATCTCACGCAGCGCCTCTTCTATCGTCTTTAGACGACATTAGCAGCGAAGCACGCAGATACGTGGCCAATTTTTGGTCGTGCCTTTGAAGTCCACCGAAGCGGCAGGTGCTTGGAGTCTTTATCGCGTACCGCCGTTTTGGCCGCGGTAGGTTGCAGCGCGGCATTGCGGCGCGGAGGCATTTAAGAAATGTGCAGTGCGGCATCGTGGGAAGAGCTTTTTTAACAAGAATACCTACCAGCTAGCTCAGCTCTCTGTTATTTTTTTGGTCGTGTTCTACGCCAGAATAATGTTGCCAAGAAGCGGTATTTCTCGTGGAAAAATACGCTCCGTGACCTTTTGAACCTTGCAGCTGCTGTGAAAAACAATCGTGCGAAGTGGACTGATAATTAACCTAATGGGTATGAATTTATTTATTGTGGCTAAGAACAAGAAACAGTACACGGCATTCACTTTCGAACGAGTTTACTGGCATTACGTATATGTTGAAGAAACGTAATGACACAAGAAGCGAAAAAACAAATGCAAGCAATAACGAATACATTCAACGCATACTTTTCACAATTTCAACAGCTTGATAACGAATTTCCGATAGGCCCACGTGGAGGTGGTGTTCGCGTCTAGAACATTATTAGTTACTAGGGGCGCTCTATCTCGCATGCTCGAATTGTTACGCTGGCGTTCGCCTGAGCATTTGACGTCCCCATCTCAGCAAGTAAACGAAACGATAGCGAACGAAACGACGACACGAGGTAAATACATAAAATGCGGGCCATAGAAAAAAATAAAAAATAAAGAAATTTCAAGATTTAGTTTGCAACAGCTTATAGATGAACCAAAGTTATTTGATTATTGAAATCTGCTGCGCTCGCATTGTGTATTCCTGGAATGAATAATGGCACAAAACAGCCATCTACCACCCGATGTAGTGCTTTGTAACCGGTCCTGCAGAGGGCGCTAGAGCAGTTGGGTGGAGCGGCCTCTAGCGGGCGCATCATGGCGCTGTGTGGGGAATCAAAGCGTGACCATTAAAATTCATCTTCCGGCTCGGTGGTGTGTACGTACCGACAGATGTCGCTGCACCGCTCTGTCCGCTACGCTCCAACAGGCGCCCTCCCAAAACTCCCGCGCCGTTACTTACGTCACCGGCGTCTCGATCCGCCTCCCCTATTTCTCTTCGGCGAAGTGAAATCGCACACCACTGCCACGCGTGGCGCTTTCCAAACGACAGCGTGACAAATTCGATGGCTTTCCGGGGAGGGGCGCTGCCCACCATGTTGGCGCTTGTTGGTTCGATCGCACCACAAGGGTAACTTCGGCGTGTCACGTGGTATGGTCACGTGACATGACTCGAGGCGTCGCCCGCTGTCGCTTCTGATTTTACGGGACCGTTGGCCCTGACGAGCTCGAATGTCATTTCTCACGAATCTTGGCCTACTTGCTGTTTTTATTCCGACAAAGCGATTAAACGTGAGGAAGCCTGTGCATCACGTGTTGGAACCGTAAACACGTGTGAAATTACCCTGTTTTGAAACGAATTGACATGTAGAAAATAATTTTAGTGTACTTAACAACAATAGAGTTATGCCACATTTATTGGAAAACACATTAGCCAACATTTACGGCGAACACTGCGTTCTGGGATGACGTGGCTTACCGCTACGCGCTTGCATTCAGGGCACTTTAGCGTCCATGGGGAAAGGTTTTCAGAAACGAGTTCAGCTTAGATGAAAGAACTGTAAGAAGAGAGAGATCAATATTATAATAGCATGTGTCATCGTAGCCTCACAGAATATGCAGGTTACCACGATTATTAAACTGCACATATGGAGGCAACAACAATTCGCTACCTGCCGTGAACAGTTATATTGTACATACGCCTGGACAGAATGGTACCTGCTTTTACATTAAGCATAATCAGGACGAAACATAGTCGCGAGCCAATAACTGTTACACGTGTCGTATAAGACCGCATTTCCAATGCACGGTTTATCAGCCGTAACGGTCATTGCCCGGTGATAAAAACCTTAGCCGGGGTGGTTCAGTAACAAATATGCAGTGATCTAAAGCGGCCCGCTTTTGTCGACGGACAGCCGAACCGCCCTCAGCCGTAACTATGGATCATCGCGTCACATTAAACCCGACCTGCACAACTCTTCCGAGTGGTCAAGAGAGATAAGGGGCAGAACAAAACATGGCCGCCTTCCGTTCTGGACAGTTTGGCCGGTGCAACCCTACGCCCGCCACTAAATCAGGCTTCTTCCATGACTGAGTCCAATCTGGGGATCCCATCTCCTCCGTTCTGTCCGAATACCCCGGAAAATAGCAGCGCTTGGCATGTTCGCCAACACGTTGCTGATAAGTGAATGCCCAGATGTTTCATCAAGGTGGTTCGGGACAGAAAATCTAAGTAATCTGTGCTAGCCTGAAAAGTAATGTTCTGAATTACAAGCTGATAGGAGTGATACTAGTATCAATAATAAATGTTTTTTAATATGCGTATAAAGGCGTATTACACTCATATACTGGTCTCTGCAGCAAGGCCAAAAAACAATTTTGAACGAGTTCTCCATTAAAATGAAACGAGCAACAAGCATAGTCATACTGATTATATTCATAATTAGTCTGTAATAATTCCGCAACCATTTTTATAGAGCAGCGATTTCATATGCAAAGGAGATCTATCCCATAGTATTACTTCTGGAATCTACTAACTTGACTGTACCATTCGCTGTCATCTCCATTTTTGCATAACTATGTAGATATTGACCTATAGCCGACCACCGCTGACTTTTGCTAATATGAGTCCCGAGCTAAATGTGTTATTATCATGTAATGCGTTCTCATTTAATTTTGAACAATCACTGGCGTTCTACATTTAGATAACATGTACTTATAACTCCTAAACACAAATAATTCGAAGAAAAAGGTTGCTTTTAACACACACGAGCGCTTGTGTAGTCGACTGGCTTGCCATTTGCGCCTAAACAATCCCAATCCAAAAAACGGCAGGAAGTGGAAGATGGAAGCTGCGATGAAAAAACCCGTAAACAGGGGGTGGGTGCTCGAGCCAACGTTTCGACAAGTGGACTTGTCTTCTTCAAGGCTGGAACTTGAAGATAAGCCAGCCTTGAAGATAAACAATCCAAAGTCTCTTATAGACTTCAGACCACTTTAATTGTATATTTTTCGTTGTGGTACTTACAATTTTCTGCTGTTTTCTTTTGTAATATCTGCGCTTTTCGGATGCTCGGGAATACGTGTGAAGAAAGCTGTATTTTTTCTTAATGGTAACGATAGGAGAAAGAGCTAAGAAGAACGAGCGCTTGTTCTTGTTTTTACGTTCCTGCGTGCTTGCGTATTCGTTCTTGCGCTCTATTTACCATGGAGCCACGCTAACTGGCCCAGATTACTACACATATGCATTGCATGAATGGTGCTATTAATGCGAGATGACTGCCAGTAGAATCTGCACCTTTTGATCATATAGAAAGGCAGACTCACTCGCTCGCTCACTCACTCACTCACTCACTCACTCACTCACTCACTCACTCACTCACTCACTCACTCACTCACTCACTCACTCACTCACTCACTCACTCACTCACTCACTCACTCACTCACTCACTCGCTCGCTCGCTCGCTCGCTCACTCACTCACTCACTCACTCACTCACTCACTCACTCACTCACTCACTCACTCACTCACTCACTCACTCACTCACTCACTCACTCACTCACTCACTCACTCACTCACTCACTCACTCACTCACTCACTCACTCACTCACTCACGACTCTAGCCAAACCGTGAATATGGCTGTCAATGAATCGCACTCCGAATGAGCCCTTAGAAGCAATATAATTCAACGAAACTGAGCATGTTCAGTTTATTTTGCCCACCTATACTTATAGTTTCACGCTCGAACAAAGCACTTGCTACTTAACAAAGGCTGGTCTCTAAAACACAGACCTAAACTCAAATTTCACTGAGAGTTCAGGACGAAACAGTACGTTTTTAACAAGGGCAACGAAGGAACAAAGACCACGGGAGAAGTGCTACAGTTGTTACTAATACACAGAAAATCCAATCTTTCATTCGGACGTCCATTGCTCGTGTAGCAGCTAGCTCGCGGCGCTACATATGCGCAGGTCGTTAACCTTGGAATCGCCTGCGATAGACGCCATGCTTCGGCGGTTCAGGCACCCTGACGGCGGCGCGACGGCGTTATTCCCTAGGGATTGCCTCCCGCTTCTCTTTTCACGCATGCAAACTGGGCGGAAAATGGTATGCCCTAGGGTAGGAAATGGCCTTTATGTGTGCGTGTCCGTGTACAAGCTTGTTATGGGATGGCCGATGCGGAACGGATACCCTCACGCTCCCTCCTGTGCCACAGCAGAGGCTAAAGGAGGAAATGTGCAGGCAGCCCTCGCAGGCGGCATGCAGCACACGGCAGCTGGTCCTCAATGAGCGCTTCGTATTTGTATTTCACCTTTCGCTGTTGTGTTTCTTTATCATTAACTGCAACAGTACGAAAGAACCCAGCGCATGGCCGGGTGAAGCAAGCAGGGCAGAGAGTACAGGGGGATATGCAGGATTGCTCTAGTTTGGCGTAACTCGGAATCTTTCCGAACTCTGGCGACACCCGCTTTTGAAAGAGCTAATAGTACGAAAACGTCAATTCCATCCCTTAGCGCACGCTGCATTCCATTGGTTACGATGGAACGCGGCGCTACGTCAAGAGCGGTCAACAAAGTTGGGTGTGTCTTCAAACCAGAGGCATCTTCCTTCATTTGTTCGCTGTTCCACTAAGTGCAGGAGTGCACCCACGCAAGAAAAGTGTCACGAACTTTTTTACGCACGGTACTTTTTAGAGGTACGGGCTGTTTCAATTCCTTTTCAAACGTGTAATGTCTGCGCTAAGTATCTTTTAAAATAATCAGCACCGCGGCTTCTGAGATTAGCTCCAAGCCGAGCGTCTTACAACAACGCGGCCGGAGCTAATCGCCGAGGCCACATGTGCAGTCATCATGGTCGGCCTGTACATTCTAGCACCTTGCTCGGTCGGCGCTACCTCTTCGTCCTCTTATTAATCGATGCTCGCTCCCCGAGCAGGTGCGCCCGGCCGGTTATTTTATTAGTTCGGTGTTATACCTAGCTAAAGAAAGCCGGGACATGCTATAACCAAGCTTATTAAGCCAAGTGATGCTAAGGGTGTGCTAATTAAGCCACATCTTACTAAGACCATGCTAATGGAGCCATGTAAAGCTCTGACAGACCTAATTAAGAACATGCTAATTAGTATGCCACTAACTAAGGGCGAGCTAATTAAAACCAAGCTAATTAGGACTTTCCTCACTAAGGTAATGATAACAAGGATCGTGCTAGTTAGGACTATGCTATTTTGCTCAATACTAATTAAAACCTTGCTAGTCAAATCTGAGTAATAATTACGGGGTTAATGAGAACGCTACCAATTAAGACATAACTATTCAATACTATTCTAATTACAACCTCGGTAATTAATAGCATCAATATTGAGACCCAACTGAGGTGATCTTCACTCCGAAGCAGAAAACTAGAAGAAGCTTGGTGCTCACAAGCTCCTTCGATGGCTCCATCCTTGCATATGTAGTGCAAGCCGACCAAATTATTTTATATGCAAACAAGCAGCTGCTTAGCTTCCAGCACGTGAATCGCTTGACAGGCGTACCGGCACAATATGACAGTCACGAGTTTAACTGGCGCCTTTGTCAGAATCAACGAGTTTGCATCCGAGTTCGCGCGTCGGTCAGTTTGATTGACAGGCGCCCGCGGTTAAGAGCGGGTTCGCCTGCCGCGTTTGCTCTCACCGAGGAGCACTGCTCACTCCGCAACGCCAGTGAGCGGCACGATTCATCTATGAGCGTAACCGCACAGACTATGCATACACGCACGAAAAACTAAAGGTTATATCATCACGTGGCTGCAATGTCTCGCATTCAGTTTCACCGCGCTCACGACGTACTGCTCGCAGCCATGAAGCAAGCGCCCATGCAGCGAGAAACGTTACTATTTACTTGTTTGTGGAGACATTGTTTCTATTTATTCGTTGCTGCAGAAAAATGTTCGGACGTGTAATGTAAGTAGCAGTAACCTGTTCATTTATTTAACTGTGTAGGGAAGCCTTGGAACTGAGCACTGGGCTGCGCTCTCCAGCGCCTTCTAGTGGGTCGTCCTTCTCGGCTCGTTCCTGACAGAACGCCGCTCGCGCTGAGAGTCCGTGCCTTAGCCTTGACTGACCTCATTGCCTATTGTCGCCGAGTGCCTTCAAATAAACGCCTTAACAAATTGGTATAGGTGCTGGGTAGAGACGTGGCCTGTCTACCATGGCCTGGTATGGGGCCCGATCATAGAAGCCACCACCCCGGTGGCATTCACCATATCAACCCGGTCCGCCGTTGTAGTAGCCTCCCGAGGGCCATTCCTCGCGTCGGAGCCATTCCTCGCGATGCCGCCGCCGTATGGTGGCCTGTTCACAAAGAATACTAACGAGTTAGCGTAGGCCAGATGACAGAAGTATGCCCTTGGCTCTGCCCGGTGCGCCAAGCTCTTGGTGGAACTCGCTTGTGGAACGCTCAACCGACATGTGGAGCCCATGAAGTTGTAGTTGTTCAGGTTCTTGAGGTGCAGGGACAATCACGCTGACGTCGCTGCACTATTGAAATGTTGACTTAGTGGCGGCGCTGACGCGTTCGCACGTGGTGTTCCTTGGAAAACCGCCGCTAATTCCGCACATGCATTTGTGACGCCATGCTCGTTCTTCTAGTCCTTTTTATCAATGCTGCTATAGCGCGCTTCGCACTGTTTTCCTATTGTGACCGCCATAGTGCGAGCTCGAAGCAAGCTTGTGTTCTCGAGAAGATCGGGTCATCCTGCATAGCAAGCCAGGCATATAAAATATGAAAATTATTGCGTCATTGTCCACGTTTTGTTTGCTTTTCCATAGACGACCAAAGTTCACCATCTCCCACTAAAGGGAACCACGTGGGGATGCGAATGAGCTCATGGGTCGACTTAAAGTTCCGTTCATAATGGGCACCTTGCCCGATGTTAAGGCGTTCTTGCATGTGGAGCACACCGTGAATTCACTGTAGTTGCTGTTGCTGTTACTCGTCCCGAACTCTTGTTGGAGCAAGCCGCGCGGGTTCATCGCGCGTCTGCAGAATCTCGTTCCCCGACGCCATCACGTGATTGCTGAGAGAGTGTAAGGGGGAGAGACCACAGCGTCTTACCCAGCCCCTTACACAGGCCCGAACGCGCTAGCGCGTGCCAGCGCGTTCTGACTAGGATACAGCGCGTTGGTTGGTCGCGCGTCTCCAGAATCTCGTTCGCCGACGCCATCGCATGATGGCTGACAGAGTGTAAGGGGGAGAGGCCACAGCGTCTTATCCAGCCCCTTACACAGGCCCGAACGCGCTAGGGCGTGCCAACACACGTGGTTTTGTCTGCGTTTCGCCAAGCTAGGACATCATACGGCAGCCCGCGCCCCTTAACTGCTCTGCACGTATCATCATCAAGGCGGTCGAAGAGCAAGACCAAGAAGACTCCTTGGCGCGAGCGCGCGCTCTGTACGTATCATCATCAAGGCGGTCGAAGAAGAGGACGAAGAAGACTTCTGCTTGGCGTGAGCGCGCGCTCAATATGTTACAGATGGCTATGGTAGGTTTTAGAAAGCGGACGGTCGCCAATGGAACTACGACGAAGCCCAGCGCGAAAGCTGCTTCGCATCTAAAATTTGAAGATGAGGCTTATCATGACGCGATGTTCCTGCTGCGCTTTTTTAAAGGTCATATTGATGGTCAACGCGAAGCCTTCATCCAGCGCATCCTATTTTTTTTCTTGACGGCCTCTTTTCTTGTATTTTAGGGGCGAAGCTCCTCATGCCGTGGGTCTGTCCATCCTCCGTTTGTTTGTAGCGTTGTAGTAGCCACCTCTAGCTCGTGAGAAGCGCGCGTTCTGGTATGCAGTAGAAGAAGAAGACCACGTTGACGAGTGAGACTCTCGTGCGTGTTCGCCTGTGTGGCATTCTTCCTTCTTTACTGCGCGCGTTCTGGTATGGAGTAGAAGAAGACGACGTTGACGAGTGACACTCTCGTGCGTGTTCGCCTGTGTGGCGTTCTTCCTTCTTTACTACGTCTCGTGTTTTCAACGACACCCGAAGACAACATTTCAGAAGTAACGCGCCATGAGGCTCCCTCTTGGCACGCTTTCTCTTTAGCTCGGAATCGCCAGATGGAAGACAAGGCTGCGGAACGGAGGGCATGGAAGGCGGCGGCAGCGCGCGCTCGCAGACAGAATCCTGAGGTGAGAGCCCGCGAGGCCGAAGCTGCACGTCGACGCCGCGAAGCAGATTCCGCCGTTCGAGCCCGCGAAGCCGAAGCTGCTTCAAAATGTGAAGGACCGGTGATCACCGTGATCACAGCACACGTGATCACCGCTCATTTCCGCAGAGATGGAGAGGGAACCGAGAGGTATCACGTGTGCCATCTTATTCTCGTTTTTCCATGTTTGTGTTAATAAATTTCAGTTGGAAGTCAGCGCTAGTCCTCGTCGGTTTTTCGTCCTTGTGTGTTTCACGCGCTGTTCACGTCACTATGGAATACCAACTAGCCCGGTCACATACCTTGCACCAATGATAGCGTGGGCGTTTGTTCCTCATCTGTATGTCATCCGCATTTTCCTCATTTGTATGTTATCATCATCATCGTCGTCATAAGTTCGGCTTGGCATCCTCATCGTCTCCGTGGCTAATCATCATCTTCGTGCCTGGATGCCCTGTGCCTGTTCGTACACCTGGTTTTTGTGGCAAGATTAAGCCACAGTTTACCAGGCTATACACAGTTCTGGAGCAGACTTCACCAGAGAATTATCGCGTGACGCCACTTGTTGCCCAGCAGACCGCCGTTGCCGTACTACCCCGGTTGTCCATGTCTCCCGCATCAAGCCCTTCATGCGACGTTCTTACCACCGTATTCAGAAACGCTCCTCGACTTGAACTTGACTTGCCGCTGCCTTGGGCAGCGCGTTCGAAACGCGTTTGTGCTCCCTTGGCACAGTCTAAAGTCAGCGCGTTCGAAACGCGTTGAAGGCGGTGGCAAGTCAAGTTCAAGTGAAGGAGCGTTTCTGAATACTGGGGTCCCCTTAACCTGCAACAGCAATGGTGGCCGCTTTCGCGCGGGGGCTGAGCAATTACAGTGCTGGAAAAGTAGGAAGAGGTGACCATCTGATATCAGAGCGAACAAGCGCTGCAACAGGACGAAAGCCCGGCAAGAGTGCGGTTCACGTGTCCCCAACATAATCAATCGCGAATAATTCTATATTGGTTCCTTTGCATAGCTTAATGTTAGCCTCGGTGTAAGGAACTGGTACGCAAATAAAGAAAGTATATGCGCGAGGAAATTGTTTCAGTGATTATTAATTTCCAAAGGATGTGTGCGGCTATTTACATGTAAGGCATCGTATATATCTTGGCGTCTGTCCGCGATCAAACCATCGTCTGCATGCCAAGTGCATGCAGAATATATGCAAGAGATGCCGTTAGCAGACGAAAATGGTACTCGGTAAGACACCGTCGAGGAATGTATTGAACGCCTTGCAGAGCAAATGTGCGCATCACGTTCCATGCACCAACGCAGCAAATGATATAACATCGATCTGTCGCGTCTGTCATCGTCGTTATGGAACGCCGTGCACATTTACGCCGCCTATATATCTCCGCCTCTGATATCACGGCTTTTTAGTGGGTTTCAGTTGGGTAAGCGTCCGGAGACGCTTCTGTCTCGGCATATACGTACAGTTCTACTCATAGGCTGCACGGTGAAGTCCCTCGGTAATCGAGGAGACGGATTCGCTATCCGGAGGCACGTGCCAATATGACGTGACATGGGTTGTCGCTTAGCGAGAGAGTGCGCGAGCGAACGCCTAATTTAATTTGCTTTGATTCGACTGGAACGGCGGATGCATCGTACGTCAAATGCGCGCTGCATTGCGAGGTTCATTACATCGCCTACGAACGAGAAATGGAGATAAAATTTAGTTCCAGCTGGCCACGATTGGCTGCTGGAGCTAGCATGACTTCATATACATAAACAAGAAAATTAACAGGATGAGTGATTATTTGCAACTGATTTCAGCTCTCCCGGAAGATGGATGTATATCATTCAATCACAAAATATAACAGTCTGCGAATGAATCAGTCATGCAACGTTGTTGAAATCAGCTATGGACTTCACTGAAAATAGATGACGCGTGTTTCTTAACGCGTTTATTACTCAGCCAACGCGTGTGATAGTGTGGGCGTACTGACCTGTCATCACGGAATGGCTTGGAGCCGAGCGCAGTGGGAAGTAAAGACACAGGAAGAAATGACAAACGGGCACAAGTGTTAACTTTCAGAAACATAACCTTCAATTCTGGGATCGGTAATGTTTTTACGCAGTTGGATTGGCGAGTATAGGTATGTGCGATCCCGTAATGAAAAGTTTCGTCGTTCAAAGTTAGCGCTCGTGTGCGCTTACTGTTTCTATTAGCGTCCTTGTTTCCATCTGCACTGCTCCAAGCCATGAACATGATTAGCTAGCGCTCCATTTTATATAAAGGGTGCATTTAGTATTTTTTTCTTTTCTGTTCTTTTGCGTGAAACAATACGGTTCAACCGATCGAGGCACAGGCACACTGCCCTTCATCACATCAAGGAATAAAACCAAATATTTTCGTCATTTATATGTCTAAAAGAAATTAACGGAACACCCCTTCAAACACGGTTGGGCATTCTCTGAGAAATTGTTTCCTGTGTAAAAGGATATTTAAGGCACCGAAGTGTAAATCCGAGCACAGTGAGTATATGTTGCGTTATCATCCGTATCTATTGTTTCTTTCTTTCCTTGGCAACAGCGAAAACAATTTTAAATGAATAAGCCATGTCTAAAATTTAAAAAGGAATGAATAGAAGGTGCCACATAGACGTCAGGAGCAAAATGATACTAAATCGTGGTGTCTATGGCTGGCGGGTAATTAAATCGTTGTCAGCAAGCGGTAAGCGACTCCTTACGCAAAAAATATATAGGTATATTGTGCCTCGGATGATAACGTATACACCTGCATCTCTCAGTGCGACGCAGGATGATTTACGCAAGGTTAGCTCTTCAGCTGCGATAGGAATGTGACTCCAACCACAGTGCTTTTATTTTTTTTCTCTGTAACGTTATGTGCCTACTTTAGTAGGTTACAGGCACATATTTCTTTTTTTTGCTATATTTTTTTCTTTTTACAGCGCACAGCAACAAATCGACAGTGCGTCTTTATAACATGGTCGTCTCTTTTCTCTTCTACGCCTGTCTTCTCGACACACTGTGCATGCACGTCCACTGAGATGGCAAGTAGCCGTTTTAAATATGGGCCAGTGAATACGGGTTTATCTTTGAACATACCGCGCTCGCGCTCGCCTGTTTCACTTTCCGGCCGCGGCGGCTGCATTTTCGATCGAGGCGAAAATGTTTGAGGCCCGTGTACCTAGATTTAGTTGCACGTTAAAGAACCCCAGGTGGTCGAAATTTCCGGAGCCCTCCACTACGGCGTCTCTCATAATCATATGGTGGTTTTAGGACGTTAAACCCCAGGTATTATTATTATTAAAATGTTTCACTTTCGAGGTGTCTCGTCCTGCCGTGCAATTTGATCGAAGTGAACTCAGATGGCAAATTAACTCGAGGTTATTACTTTGTCTTGATTTCACAAGACACCTTTGTTCAATTCAGAAGCACAGAGCCTGATTGATATATTGAGCAGCATGTGTGGAAGATATGCGTGAAGCATTGTTTGCGATTATGCTGACTATGAAACTAACCAGTCCATTTATTTGATCAATTTATTTGGTTGGACACCGGGTTTGGCATACATTACATATAAATGAGGCACCTTGGTCAACTTTCTGAACGATTCGTACTCTGTTAGAACAAGGAAGTAGCACGTAGCCCTTTAACACGTCACCAAACCCGTGCGCACTAGTGTACATGCATGATGTTCCCGTTGAAGTACTTCTCGAGGACAAGACACGAACCCGTAACCAGCCATTCAACAATAAAAAAAGCACAGTTACGCGCCTACCATTATGAGTCAGACACTTGATACTTAGAAGTATATATAGTCATGATCCTTTCTTTCATTAAAAAAATATTTCGTGCGACTGCTTAACCTATTCGCTGAATTCAGGTTAAAAAAACTAAACTAGTGCATATCAAACACTAGCGCACTAGCACATATTTATTCTGCTCGTACAGGAATATCGCATGCCACGTAAGACGTGTCTGCCTTTGTGGTACTACCACGTGGAGCATCGAAAGACCAATGTGCCATTGGAGCAAATATAAATAACTTTGAGGATGAGAAACCGATTCCCGATAGATAAAAAAACTAGATCGGATTTCTCGCGATATAGGCAACTTGAATTCAATCGCTGAAAGTATGTTTTATTCATTGTTGTACGTATTGAGAGGCCCCGCATATACACACCAAGCGACGCCCTTTCGCACGAGCGCATCCAATTCGCTTCCTTCGATGTCGTTTCTCGGCGCAGACGAGCGCGAAAACAATCTTTTCGTTCGGGGGACGATATAGAATGAAAATAACGACAAACGCAAAGAGAGCCGATAACCCTTACGTGGCTGAACGCGGGCGAGAACACGAAAAAAAAAAGCACACAAAATTTCCGCAACCGATGTCGTCTGCCTCGCCAGGACGGGTCACTCAGGCCTGACATTTTCTGTTTTCTATCTCTTAGGAGAGGACGCACCGCTCTGCGACCGGAACTGTAATTATTTCCGCCAGCCATATTCCCTTGGGAGGAAAGACGCCGAGAAAAGATATTCGGAAGGGAGATGTTTCCGCCCACTGGATCCTGCTTCTAGTCTCCCGTATATACCAGTATATCACTGCCATTGGCTGTCCCTTTTACGCGTCGGCTTCTATAGGTTGATCGCACGAGCAATGTCTATGTTTGTATATGCCGTTTAGCCTTGATGCTATCCTCCAGTACGAGGCGTTGCATGTTGCTCTTTCACGTCGCTGCCATTATTATCCTCTTCATGACGACGGCAACTTCTCTCCTAAAGTCGGTTCAAGCTCTCAATTCTGCCGTGTCTAGATACAGGCTTAGCATGCTCCAATGTCTCAATTTTGTCGTCTGTTCTCCCTCACTTTCAGGTCGATCGAATTGCTAATATGTTGCGGTCTGTCTGTCAGAACGTTGTTTGAGTATCTCCTGCCTTTTTTCGATTATAGTTTGCAAACATCGCTTCCGTGTTCGTCGGCGATGGACGTGGACCACCACGGACGCATGCCAAGTCCGGCGGCGTCGGCGGCGGCCACATCTAGGAAGCGCACGGGCCCCTATAGCGACTCTGACAGCGAGGGCACTCATGTCTACTCACTGAGCAGCGAGGAACCTTCCGACGACGATTTTGAGCTTGTAATGAGCCGTAAGGAGAAGAGGCGGAACACCAGAACCTCTTCGTCATCGAGTACGTTGAATGAGAGAGCGCAAAGGAGACCCGTGACCAACACCATCCTTTTCGCCCCTGAGGCTCCGGACGGCAACATGAAGCGCCTCAACAGGCAATCTGTTTCGGCGCTGCTGGAAGGACTGGTGCCAAATGAGATCACGGACATCCGAGTGAACACACGTAAGAATGTCTTGGCGATCGACGTTTCAAATGCTGCCGCACTTAACACACTGCGCAACGTCACTGAGCTAGATGGAATGAAGGTTCGTTCCTATATTCCGTTGGGCTCTAGCGTCGTCGCTGGAGTGATCTACGACGTGGATACTGCCATTCCCAGCTCCGACTTCGATATTCTTGTCAAGCCGGCAAATGAAGCCAGCGTCATCGCAAAGGTTTTCCGTTTGGGCAACTCACGCTGCCTAAAGATAGTGTTCAAGGGCGACTCTCTTCCTTCGCACGTAAAGGTGGGCCATTTTCGACATCCTGTGCGACCTTTCATACCGAAGCCACTACAGTGTTATAACTGCACGAAGATGGGCCACGTGAAAAGCGTATGCGAAAACAAGACAGTGTGTCCTCGCTGCGCCGAGACCCATTCTGCGGATGAGTGCAAAGCAACTATCCTCAAATGTTCGAATTGCGATGGATCTCATGCAGCTTCGTCAAAAGAATGCCCAAAAATTCAAATGGAAATAGCAGTGTTGAAACAAATGGTGAGAGACCATTCTTCGCATCGGGAGGCTGCCAAGACCGTCAGAAAGAGGTGACATCATCGCCGCAGTTTTTTAAAGAATGCCACAGACTCTGCATCGGCCGCGCCCCTCCACCGCCCTTCTTTTTCACCGCCCTTGCCTCCAAGACCGAAGGCGGCCAGCGCGACCAACAAACCGACCAACAGCATTGTTGCTGTTGAGTCAGTTTGGCCTACATTGCCGTAGTCACAGCCACCTGCAAGTTCCAAGTTCACATCGAAAGCCATAACCTCCGAACCAGCCGCCGACAAGCTGCCTGAGGAGGACAAAGAAGTCATCACAATGTTTCGAACGCTGCTGGATGCCCTGCGAAACTCTGCAGCAATCTGAAATCCCCGCTGGCTCAGAGTGCACTACAAGTACTGGATGCTCTAAATCCAGTATTTGCAAGCCTCCAGTAGAAACCATGGCTCGTCCAATCCTGTCATTCCGCAACGAGGTCAGACAAGCGTCGATTCTAGTGGAACGCAAGAGGCCTGAGGTCCCGCATCTCATCATTCCGACCGTACGTATTCACGAATCGGATTCCCGTAATTGTTATCTGTGAACCAAACATAGAAAAACCTCTGAAACTGTCAGGGTACGAAGCTTTTGTTTCTTCAACGTGCGTGGAACGCAGCAAGGTGGTTGTATACATTCGCACGGATTTTACGTATGTTCACCACGCAGTTCAACCACATGATGGCAATCAATATGTCTGTTTACGTGTAAGAAAGGAGAAAGTGTCATTCACACTCATTGGTGTCTACATATCGCCAGCCGGACGATTTGAACAGGACAGACTACGAGACATATTGTCAGCAACTAGTGGCCCTTGGGTCATAACTGGTGACTTCAACGCACATCACTTACTTTGGGGTAGTTCGACGATCAACGGTAAAGGAAGAAACCTCGTGTCATTCCCCTCTAAGCACGACCTGTGTTTTATAAATGATGGCAGTCCTACATACCTGCGGGGGCTTACGTACAGCAGTTGCCTAGATTTGACCCTGGTATCCAGAAGCTTCCGGTCGCAAGTCCAGTGGTTTTCAGACATTGAAACACATGGAAGTGACCACATTCCAACTTATGTGCGAATCAGAGGTCTTACCAACTCCTCCTCTAGGAATAAAATAGGGAGAATAGATTGGCAAAAATTTCAGCGTCTCATGGAAAATGCATGCCGAGAAGACTTTGGCCATAACTTGGAGGATGTTATCAAAGAGGCAATGAGAGAAGCTTCCTGCATGCTCCCGTTTGCCGGCAAACGTTCAGACTTTGACGTTGAACTGGAGAAACTGTGCACGCTTCGCCGAAGGGCGGAAAGGAGATACAGACGCACGAAGGCAATATGTGACTTGAGGCTGGCACGGCGCATACAGAAAAAAGTCCAACGACGTTTGGACAAACTTGAAGAGCAGCACTGGAAATCATTCTGCGAGTCATTGGATCCTCGCAAGCCATTGTCACGCATCTGGAGCACTATTCGTGGCTTGCGCTCGACTCCCCAACAAAGACATCCTTTCATGGCTCTAGCCCTACATCTAGGCCGCACCCAACTTGAAGTGGCGAATGAATTTTGTACGCGAATCGCTGGTGTGTGTGCCATGCCCGCTTCCGCCGTTCAGAGTGTTTTTCCTGAGCCCCGGATCCCAGAAATGAACAAAGATTTCACTATGGAAGAACTGGACGCATCCTTGGCGGCTTCCCGACGATCATCTTCACCAGGGCCTGATGGCATCACCTACGCCGCTTTAGCCAACCTTGAAAAAGAGGCCAGAGGAAAGCTGTTGAGATATTACAACCACTCATGGCATGCGGGCATTGTTCCCCAGCAATGGAAGATAAGTCGGCTTGTGCCACTACTCAAACCAGGAAAGTCTCCATTCGATTTGACGTCATTTCGCCCTATTTCCCTGGCAAGTTGCGTCGGGAAAGTCATGGAAAGGATGATACTTCTACGCCTAGAATGGTATCTCGAGCGCTACAATGTGTACCCAGACTGCATGACGGGCTTTCGGCGAGGCAGGTCATCCGTTGACAACGTCATTGACCTCACAACCTTTGTCCAGCAGCAAAAGTGCCTCAAGCGCATATCACTGGCGCTATTTCTCGATGTGAAAGGGGCGTACGACAACGTAACACATGACGCGATCCTCGAGTCCTTGGAGGCTGTCGGAATTGGCGGTCGGATGTTTCAGTGGATCCGCGATTATTTGACGAGGAGGTCCTTCTTTGTGCAGACAGAAGATGGTCCCACTGCCAACCACTATACTTCCCGTGGCGTCCCACAGGGCGGGGTATTGAGCCCCACTTTGTTTAATCTTGTGATGGTCGGCATTCGTGAGCTTTTACCAAGTACTGCTCACATATCAATATGTGCTGACGACATTTGCCTTTGGTCTTCGGCTGTGACCCGTCTTCAAGTGCGCGCAAGAGTCTAGCAGGCTGCCACCTTAACCTGCTCATATCTCCGCAAACAGGGTCTTTCTGTCTCTACCGAGAAATGTGCGTTGGTCGCGTTTACACGCAAGGCCATGACACCATATCCTGTTATTATCAACGGCCAAAATGTCTCGTACCAGTAGAACCATCGCTTCCTAGGTGTGATTATTGACAGGGATCTTTCGTCGAGCGCCCACTGCGTTTACTTGAAGAGAAGACTAATTTCCATAGTTCACATAATGCGCTTCCTCTGCGCGAAAACTTGGGGCACATCGATACGTTCCATGATGCAGCTTTACAGAGCACTGTTTCTGGGATTTTTACGTTACAGCTTGCCGATGCTGGCCAATACATGCAAGACGAACATCCGCACCCTCCAAAGTTTGCAAGGCCAGGCACTACGCACGTGCTTAGGATTACCACGCTGCACCTCCACGCACGGGACAATTACGATCGCAAGACAGCATCCGATTCCAACATACGTCACTACTGACAATTTAAGAGCTCACATTAGACATCTCTGCCGAGTTCCCGGTCACCATATTGCTGCGTTGCCACTTCAGAGACCGCAAGCCATGTTTTCAAAGATTGTTTCGACTCATAGAGAATGCCTTCCGTCGGGCTTTACTCCAGCAGCAAGACCACTGTCGCCTCCGTGGTGCCTACAACAACCACAGGTACGCCTCACAATTCCGGGAATAACGAAGAAGAGCCGTCATTCGACAGTGGCTATACGACAGGCGACATTGTCACTAGTCAACGAGGAGTATGGCCAAAGGACACACATTTATACCGATGGATCAGTCTTAGCCGACAGCTCCACAGGTGCTGTTGTTATTCCGGCCTGCCAAGTGACTGTCAAGTTCAGGGTGTCACACGGGACGACATCAACAGCAGCGGAGCTTGCCGCCTTACGTGCTGCTATCCTTTATATCGCGGAAGCCCAGCCTCAAAAGTGGGCTGTCTTTTGCGACTCTAAGGCATCCCTTCAGAGTCTGCAATCAGCATTACGACGAAGGGTGCACGAGCAGTTAGTGAACGAAATGAGAGAAGCTCTTCACCAAGCTTTATCAAAGGGACATGACGTTGTGTTCGAATTGCTGCCGGGACATTGTGGTATTGTGGGTAACAACCTCGCTGATGATGCGCTCGGTCCGCTCACGAGGATGCCCAGACAACCCCAATACCCTGGTCGAGGACAGACGCTGCAAAGGGTCTACGCTCGTTCGCTGACACCATGACGCAAACTTGGTTGAGTGACCCCTGTGTCTGGAACCGTCGCCTGCATGAACTAGACCCATCGAGGAAGCTCCAAGTTCCATCGCACCTCCCCCGCCGTGATGCAACTTTACTGTACCGCCTGTGGTTAGGAGTAGCTTTGACGAAGGCGTACTCTTTTCGCATAGGAATGGCAGACACCTCAAAATGTGACTCGTGCAATAGCAACGAAACGATAGAACATCTACTGTGTTTCTGTGGACGTTTTGTGAACGAACGAAACGTTCTGCGCGATGCGCTGAACAAGTTAGACGACAGACCGTTTTCCGAAGAGAAGATCCTCGGATCGTGGCCCTACGCATCGCAGGCCAGCAAAGCGACGCGAGCATTACTGCTGTTTTTAAAATCGACCGGCTTAAACGACCGCTTGTAGGCATTCATAGGACAGGTGCATATGTACCCTGACAGTGCCTTCTTCCCTCTTCTTTCTTTCTTTTAATCCCTTCATCCCTTCCCCCCAGCGTAGGGTAGCAAACCGGACGCGCGTCTCGTTAACCTCCCTGCCTTTCTTTCATTTCCTTTCTCCTCCTCCTCTCCTGCGTATCTGAATGCATATGCATATGTATCGGTCACCTAGTTATGACATTACTGTGTATAATCCAAAATAAAGTAGGCGGATCACACTCAGATGTGAAAATTGGTGAGTACTTAATATTTCCTTGATATTAAGGCGAAAGCCTTAGATGCCCCATCAAGCACGAAAATTGGCCGTCAGCGTCGGCGGCGTCGGTATCCCGCGTCGGCGGCGTCAACACGAGTGATACAAAATCATCACGTGACGACTCGACCATGTGACGTCATCATGACGTCACTTGATTTCATCATGACGTCGCATAACGTGACGTCACATGAGAGAATCATCACAAGCGACGTCGCTTGGTCAAACGTGGGCCGATCACGGAGGCAGCGCAAAACGAGGTGAGTTGCAGAGAGCTTGCAATGCCTGCAATGGACAACAACGTTAGTGCAGAAAACTTTGGGAGAGGGGCGTGGGGGTATCAATACCCCCACGCCCCTCTCCATCGACTGAGAAGGAAAAGAAGGTCGCTTTCTCCTTCGAGTCATTAGGCGTTTGCATAAGGCACCATGTGAGTTTTCTGTGCACATCTAACGCCACGATGCACATTCAAGTCCTGATGCGAAGAATGACATTGAACCACGTTAAACTTATTCACCTATATTGTTACGCACGCTCATAGATTGGCAAAAATTCTGGAGCCCACTCAGACTCACCAAAAGTTTCCTCAAGCGGACTCACTCGGACTCACACTCACTAAATTTTTTCTCAAACGGACTCACTCTGACTCAAACTCACCTAAATATTACTCGCTCGGGCTCACTCAGACTCAGACTCACGGCTCGATCTGAGTCTGAGTGAGTCGACTCATCAGTCCGTTAGCGTATAATAAGCTTTTTCGATCAGGATCTAATGCACTTAAACGCCAATGCCTCGCATAATCGGTGCTCTACGATACGCATTTTGATCGCGTACCTTCACATGCGAGTTATCAGCGATTTCAATCCAGTAAGGACATTTTTTTTTGAAAGGCATGACTGACACAAGATATTTTTTTAAGAACTTCCATTGAAAAATTTTGCTGGGAGGGAGGGGGGGGGGATGAGTCAAGGCACCCTCTGATCAATATATATTCAGCTGGCCTACGAACGCTAGTGCGATGAAGTATCTGCGAATAGAAGTGAGTACCAACATGAGCCGTCATAAGGCAGATGGTAATGCTGAAGTTGAGTAGTTATCAGTGACACGCTACATGCATACATTTTTTTTTAAATAAAGCTATTCTTCATGATTTCCTGCTCTCTGCACGTGTGACTGCTGCCGTCGCTTGCTTCGCGCTAAGATTTATTAGAGACCTGCAGAAGTCATACCAAGCACAAATTTTACGACATAAACTGGTGCAATTAGAAAGAAAAACAAAGGTATTCAGGGAGAGTGTGAAAATAACAGGAGAGTGAGGACACTGAAGATGCTTCTTCCCTTCTACCTGTCACTAATCGACAATTTTCGGCCATAAGCTGTACCATAAGTTGTACATTGAGTTAGTTTTACTTAACTCTAAGCAAGAGTAACACGCAGATTACACCAGGGGGATGTTACTTCGTATGCCTCCCATTGGTACGTCAAATTCAAACGCTTCGCTGACGCTAGCGCCAAGAGCTCCATTGAGTTAAGGCCGTTCTGGCCGTGGTCAGCAGAGTGGCGGCGTCTACGTAGCGCTTACGCTGCTTATGTCGTCATGGCAGCAGTAACAATAGCCGCTCGCTCTTTCTCGGCCGGGTAAGAAACAGGCAAGATGGTGGTGCTGACGTCATTACGCGGCCCACCGGAGCATTAGTCTTTCTGACAACTGATTAGACCACTTATGCGGAATCGTCCGGAGGTGTACAGTCAAAACCGCATATATTGAACTCCGAAAGAAACTGAAATTTGTCCAATATATCGTATCATTCGACATCAAGCTTTTAAACAAAATAATTGAATGCATTTTCGTTGCTCAAGTTTGCTTCGCAGCATTGCTTTACGATAATGCAAGCAAGTAGGCTTCGCGGCAATGCGTGGGGAGTATTTTGGTAGTTGCTATTTTTCCACGGTTTGTAATTAGGGGTGCAGTTATATGCAGGAGCGGTTTCATGGAAGAAATCACATTATGACAAGCGACGGCTTCTGCTCTCTCCGTGCGCCGCCTTCGCACCGCTGGCTCTTCTAAATGCATGCGGGAAAAGCGTTTACGTGAGAAAAAGCGAACCTCTTGCGAGAGAAAGCCAATTCTTTGGGGTGTTTCACGCTGCCCGGTGTTCGATATTTGATGTGTTCGGGCGATTCTTGTTCGACGTAACCGTTTATTTGCCTATGCATTGCCGTGAAAGCATTGGCATGTTCGAAAATAGTTCGATATAAATGATAATTCAATTTCTCTGAGTTAGAATAGTCAGGTTTGACTGTAATATTGCGATTGCAAAGTACGGAGCACTAGACTTCAATAAAACCAGCGGAAGACACAGTCACAGCGAAAAGAAGTCGACTTCTTTTCGCTGTGTCGTGTGTTTTCCGCTGCTTGTTATGCTTTGTGACTATGTACCAACTAGCCTAGTCCACCGCCTTCGTAACTACATTTCATTGCCGGGCTCCTTCCCGTTAAAAATGCAGATACGCATTGGTCCATTCCACGAGTCATCAGTAACGCACCGCACGTCTTTATCCGCCGCAAGGGGTCGTATCCTTCTGTCTTTGACCCCGAACGTCCTCGTGTCTCGGCCCTGCAGGCTCGCCTGATAGATTTTGGTGATGCCCGCGCGATTGTTACGCATACACAAAAAACAAAGACGAAGTATGTAGGGCTCTAAATGACAGACCTACGCCTTGCTCCTTATCAATTTTTGTTACCATACAAATTCATCATCGGTTTTTTTGCAGAGTCATCATTTATTGCGCGGATACGCAGCAGCGTTCATCATTTCACGTAGATGACGTCGAAAGCGGCGCTCCTTGTCTCTTCCAAGTGAGCCTCTTTTTTTTCTAACGATTTTGCTTACAATAGGTCCTTTTTCGTTGACGATGTCATCATTTTGTGAGCTTTCTCGTAGATGACAAAGTAAGCAAGGCCGAACGGACGATCGTCCGGCACTGAGGTTTCTTTTTTTTTTCGCGGCGCTGCTCAAGAAAATAGTTCGGGGATTTCCGGGGCGTAATAGAATTTTGGGAGATAGGTTTAGAACGGGTTAGCTCCGACGAAGTCGTCTCTTTCATACTCAACGAAAATGACTTTATCTGCAGTTTTTAATTGTTTATCTTTGCCCTATCGGGAGGTGACCAACATTAAAAGGAAGAAATAGGCTCTTATGAACATAGCTTTCTTGTGCGTGGCCCCACGAATTGATTTTATTATATCTTGATGTCTTTTGAATGAAATAAGGTTAATACATCAAGGCCTCGTTCCCTTGTAAACGACAACCTAGTGAACCCAACGAACAATGAAACCAAGGGGACATCGTTTGTTGTCTCTAACTGTAGTGTAATAATTATGACATAAGTAAAAATGGATTAAAGAGGACAAAAAACATATTTTCTTTTTTGTGCACTTTGCTGCCTGTAGGGACAAAACACACAACCTTAAGATAAGGCGTCCGATACTCTAACAATTATGTTTGGTTGTTTACTTTAGTACGGAAGTCTCTTTCGTGCCCTATTTCTTGTTTGCTCGTTTTTCTTGTTTTGATTTGCTATATACTCAATCTGTTTTTCTTTTTTGGACTGTCACTTATGTATGATACGGCAAGAGCAGCAGGCGGCGCCGGAAAGTGCACCAACACCTCCAATAAACCACATAAAAAACAACACAAACACGAAGCTATTAGTTATGTACAGGGTGTTTAGCGAATGAGTGACTGGTGGACATGATTGAGAACTTTTCAAAGGTTTCAAACTATTTCGTGCATGACATTCTGATTTAGAGCACGATTTCTTTTTCTAGAAGTATTACGTAAATCCACAATAGCTTAGTGACATTTTGTCAAATGATGACACTCTTAAGCCCGAATATGCTATCTTGTCCATTCATTCAATATTCCTAGGCTAAGATGCATCACGCATTGCAGTGAACTCCGAATTCTTATTTATTTTTTTTTCCTGCTTTCTTTTTCTTCGTTTGGCACATTTGATTGAGTACTGTGTTCTGTAAACCTGCGAACTTGAAAGTATGGAATTACGGCATATGTGTAGCTGTTTGTAAATGAAGCTTCCTATGCTACTCGTTTTACGTATTTTTGTATTGGTATCTCTTTGGTTAATTAACATTGTTGCTCTTTTGATTACCCACAAGTCCAGATGAGTATAGAATTATTGGTATTGGGTGCCAAAACCAGGGTATCATTATGGCACACCTCGTAATGGGGAACTCCGAATTAATTATGGCACTTCTAGTGTTATAATAATCAAGGGTAGCCTTCAAATACCGCTATCATCTATTCGCAGAAAGGAATCACGTTAGTCCCCTTTTCATAAAATTTATTACCTCAGCACATCTCTTCGCTTCCTTTTGATCCACCCTGCGCCTTATTGTTCAGCTCGTCGTGATCCCGCACATGAAGGTAACACACCCCCTCATAACACCATACCATATTCACAATAATTCCTTGATTTCGAACGACTGGAATAATCTATCTGCATGTTTAGTAAGCATCAGCAACACCCTCGCCCCCCCCCCCCGTTCTAATAACGCTCCAATAATATGAAATATTGAGCAGTAGTAAATGGTACAAATATTACCTATTCATAGGCATTACCCGCTTAATAATGAGTGCTCCTTGTGTGCTTAGTTACTATTATGTAGTGTTTCTTCATCTACTGTTAATTGGTGGAAGTAATCAGGCATTTTTTTTACTCTTACGTTGTAGCCTCACCCCTCACCTGTCTAATCCACGAACGGTACCGTGAGGGCATCAAAAATAAATAAAGACGAATAAGCTTTACAGCATAGGGTGCAATTAATAAGAGAGCTAGGGGGTGGGGGGGAGACACAGTGCAACAGTTAGAAACGCAGTCAGTTCTGGCTTTCGTCCTTTTTTCGGTATTAAAAGTTCTTGACCTGTTTCTTGCATCCACAGTCACAACTCGTCCTTCGAACACCTGAGCTATTGCTGAGCTACACCTGAGAATCTAGAGCATCATGCTTCCTGATTACTCTTACCTAAGCTTGTTAGACTTTAGGAACTGTCATAGGGCGACCCCACTTGTGCAATCACATGTGGCGTCGATCTGGTGAAGTGCAGTACTCAAACATATACAGCCACTGAATGAACGAACAAGTCGAGCGGCGTCATCTAAAAACAATGGCATGAAACGGAACACAAACTTTGCAAATGCATTCAAATGCAGTTTTTATTATACCATGACTATCGGCGGCAGTGACGTCGTGGACAATAAAACAGAGCCACGGTGCCATAGACGTTGCGAAAGCGGGATTGCACATATAGGAAAAAACACATTCAGAATGCTCGTGCAAACTTCTTTGCTAAAATGCCATAATCTACATGATGGCCGAACCTGGGAGAGTCAGTGTGGAAGAGCAAAAAAGCGCGCTGAATATCGTGCTGCGAAAAAGAAAAACAGGCCAAATACATAAAGAGCAGAAAAAAATACATAAATTCACCAATGTGCCAAAGACGCGGGCACAGGGCAACCATAAAGTCTCACTATGCTTATTTCGCACCTATTCGAGGGGGTGAAGGGCGGAGAATCCGACAGCCATCGGCACACTATAGACGCGTAATCCCATCCATCTTGTGGGGCGGCTGCTTTCCCACGCGTACCGAGGCTAATTCTTCCTCTGAAAGAGAGGAAGATGCCCGCATTGAAGGCACACTGCGATGGAAGATGAACCCGACAACGATCTGCCCGCTAACGACAGCACGTCACTCCATTGACCTCAGTGTCATGCACTGCGTGAATAGAGGGCGATACGCTTCTGAAATAACCGATGAGAGGCAGCCAGGACGAGCAGCAAGATAAGATGAAATCGCGCCACTAGTTACGGCGTGACAAAGAAGTGTTTTATATTAAAAGGGAAGCTGTCGACGCTCCCCATTATCATTCGGCGCCATGTGGCCCGTACAGAGTGCACTCGATGCATTAACAGTAGGACGCAAAATAGCTTATCGTCTTCTTTATTCGAGCTTAAACTCGGCCTCAGTGATTCTGCGAAACTGCACACAGCGCTAATTGAAAGATACAACTTAAAATGGTAGGCCACGTGAAAGCATCTGTATAACCACGAGCTGGTTTTTTGGAGCCAACATGGCCTGGTAACCACTGCCAGGCCACTGACGTTAAGGCCACTGACGTCTCTAGAAGGAAACTTAAAGGTGTTTGAGGCCGAGATCAGCAGGTTACATGCTTCATTAGCGGCATATATTAACAAAAGGCCTCGTCACCCATCATTTATTTCCTCCTAAAACTCTGTTGTCGTGTGTATTGATTGACGTGTGTTATCTGAGCGTAACCTGAGTGTTATCTGAGGGAAAAGAGTAGAGGCTTCATTTTTCATTTCAACCACATGGGAGTGAGTTAACGCATGCTTGAAGGCGTGATGCTTTATTGCATTTGCATTATGCCTCTGCAGTGAAATCGTCGGGGATGCCACATTTTTATTGTATTTTCTTTTTAAGATTCACTTAGCTAGTGTACCACAGTAGTCCTAAAGAAATGACTCTTGCGGAAGAAATGGGTACCGCAGCCAGAAAACATACGCATATGGGTTGTCTTCTGAATGGTGGCCATTTCTTGCGCTGAAGTTGTCTTTACGACAACGCGCCCTACAACATAGTCCACAGCGTCCTATCAGCTTGTTTCATAAGCGGCATAAGTTTCACTTCAAGTGCAACAAGTCTGCAAGTACGGCCCACATACTGCAAGTCTATTGGAACAAGGCTGAGATTACGCGAATCGAATCTTGAGCATCGTGTTCTTTATCTTGAAGACGTATCCGCTAAGCAGCAGCACCTCTTCATACAATTAGGCCACGCCATGTCACATTGGTAGCGTTCAAAGGCCGGTATGTTTGTCCAGTTACCCCAGCAACTGGGAAAGCGACCCACTTCCACCATCCATTTCACCCCACTGCAGTGTCTTCAAAACCTCAGCTACATAAGCAATAAGCACTTCTGATACGAGAGGTGCAACTGGGCTGCATGCAGGTCAGTTGCACTTTCCCAGCGCGTACACACTTGCGAACACTGCTGCAAAAAGTTGCCTCGAAAGAAGCGTTCCAGCGATCTTTATGTTTACCGAAAGCTTTGGTCACCGCTAAATGAGACCACTCCTTTGACTGCCTCGATTAGTTCGCCGCGGGGGCTGCCATTATTTGCGCCTAGGTTGCGACTGAGAAAGGGTGTGAGAACAAGGAGTGAACGCTGGGTCTACGTGTATTAATTGTGCTGGAAAAAGGCGCCGAGCATTTAGTCGGCAGTGTCATGTAGAATGCACCAGCTCACATTTTATACAGTTGCCGCAGTGGCGACTGTGGAGAGCCGAAAAAAGTCCGCTGAGATGCGGCAGCCCATTAAGGGCTGGCACTTCATTAGCACCGGCTCCCTGGGAAGCGGAGGCAATTAATCGCCACTTCTGTCATCCTCACAAAGAGAGCAGCCTGGCCGCGGCACTTCGTTTCCTGTGCAGGACTTGCGCGCGCTGTAGCGGTGTTCTTTCGCCGACCGATTTAGGCAGCTGTTGAATACAAGATCGAATGTGCGCCTGCACGAAGTTGGCCATGAATTACTATAGATATTTTGTAATGAGGCACTGCAAATGTTTGCACTTATAGTTCGTATACGGGCGCTTAGCAGCCACATGTGAACAAATATGCGCTCCCTTTAGAGTGGAGTCATTGTCATCGCAAGTATCGTCGTGAGAACACGCATGTTTGCGACAAAGCGCTTAAAGTAGCTGCAAAAAAAAAAGACACAGTTTACCTACAAGGGCGAAGCAATGAATGCAATAACAACAAATTGAAACGCCACATGAAGAACGGCAAGCCGCTAAAAACTTGCAGCGCGTTGCTCAAGCACAAAATATGCACGAAAAGCACACACAATACGAGTGCGAACTAACAACTGTCAGAGCTCAACACTTGCAGCGCGCTGCTGAAACACAAAAAACGATGCACGAAAAGAACACACAGCTATACACAGGGCGAGCGCGAACTAACAACTGTCACAGTTGTTACGTCAACTAGCCCCTACTTTGGTCTTCTAGCCAGCAGCTCACTCACTCCTTTCGCAAGCACGGCCGCTGCAGCGAGCGAAGTGACCTTAGTGCGTTCTATAGCTTCAATGCAAACCTTGGTGCGAAAGCACGAGACGTACAAACCTCCCCCCGCCCGTCAAGAGATAAGTGCGCGAGCACGGGTGACCACGCCCTGTGTGTATGTCAAAATACAAGTTGGAAGCGCGCTTCCCAACAACTAGCGGGGCAACGACCTTTAAAGCGCGCCCTTCACGCCATCTCATTGGCGATAGGAAACACGATGAAACACCTCCTAGGTCTGCGTACCGCCAACGGTAAATGGTTCGCCGTTAGCATGCTGGAGGACGTATGTTTGGGTGGCGGAGTTGTCTAACACAACGCGTTGCGGAGCGAGGGGTCGCAGGTTCGAATCCACGGTGGCGCGCTGCGGAAAATATTTTTGTCTGAATTATTTTCCTTTGCAACTTATATATATATATATATATATATATATATATATATTATATATATATATATATACTGAACATGACGGTGACGGAAAAAACCCGCCGTGGTGTACATATATTTGCTATTGCGATAAAAATTGCGTTAATGTCATTCACTGGTCCACACTGATGTATCAGAAAGCAATCCAGTAAGTGAACAACACATGCATGCATCCAACTTGTAATTCATCACCAATGTCATAGCATTTAGGTACACATTACCACGAAAGCATGTTCTGTGTAAGCTCGTTTTAGCTCTATCCTGCACCAGCCCTGTTGAAGCGAGGCCTACTAAATTTCTGATGCTATCCCTCAATTTAATTGCAGATTTGCTGCTCTCTACTTCCCTCGCATTCGCCGGCTTATCTGTATGTATTCTGCCTATCACGTGTACTCTCTAAAAGGATATAATCCTACTTATAAGGATGTCATCTTCCCTGATAACCTAACACATACGATTTTACTGTTACCATCATTCTTCTTTATTGCAAATCAGTTGTGCGAAATACCGCAAGGCGGCGGAAGGGTCATGAACGGGAAAACTGACAACCGCCTCTTTTGTAGCACATAGCTACAAGAAAATTTTTGAGGATTTTCCAGAATGAACGCTTTTTAGTTTTACGAAAAGTTCGTCCTAGTTCTGGTATAGAACTTGAGACCAACGCCGTTCCGGGGCAGTCGTTCCATCAATTGAGCTAACAGGCATGCTAGCCATGCGCAGCGCGAGGGAATTATTGAGCTCAATGGAGCGCAAAAACAGACAAAGACAAGAAAGTGTCGTGCAGGGCCAACGTTGTCTATTGCATCCCTCTGTCGTGTGGTCGTGTCTACGTCGGCCAGACAGGCCGATGTTTGAACATACGTCTAAAAGAGCATCAGTCTTCCTTGCAGGGGAGACCCCTAACGCACTTGGCCATGCACTGCGCTGAGTGCCGGTGCGAATCGCAATTCCCCGCGACGGAGATCTTGTTTAAACACCACGATCGCACGACACGAGAACTTGCTGAGGCTTTCCATCTTAACACGAGGGCATCTATGTGCGTTAGTCATCCTTCTTTGGCCATATCGGAAAAGGAAGTGATACCACTCAAGGAAAGGGGGTAGCCTGTTGGGGGGGGGGGGGGGTTGGAGGAGGTATGTTCTTGTTCTGGTTTTTTGCCTTTTGTTTTGCCCACGACGCGCATGAGCGTGAATTAGTCGTGCGTCAAGTTTAGATATATATTTTCTGTTCAAGCAATAAAGCTTTCACTTGTGAGTAAACGCTTGTGGTGTTTACTTTCTTGTCTTCGTCTTTTTTTTGCGCAACTATTACGCCAATATGATGTGTTACTTCGTGCAGCGCGATTTAACTTGCGGCCAAGCCGGCCCACTTTCTACGGAGGCGAAATGCAAGAAGACCTGTGTGCTTAGATTCAGGCGCGTTTTTAATAAACTCAGCTGGTGGTGAAAGTTTATTTATTTATTTATTTATTTATTTATTTATTTATTTATTTATTTATTTATTTATTTATTTATTTATTTATTTATTTATTTATTTATTTATTTATTTATTTATTTATTTATTTATTTATTTATTTGCACATCAAATGCTCCGTCAGGGGTATTGCATGAGCGTCGGAGATATCAATTCGGTAATGATTTCGATGGATGCCACTGATTCCACTGATTCCACTGATTCCACTGAGTCCAGTGATTCCACTGATTCCACTGATTCCACTGAGTCCAGTGATTCCACTGGACTGGTGCACGGCATTTAGGTAATTAATCCGGATTCAACGACTACGGCGTACCTCATAATCCTGTTGGCACGCAAAACCATGTAAATTACATTACCTTACTCTTCTCTTCCATTACCAGCGAACTCTGTTGTAACACAGAGAACTCTGCTGCACAGCAAAGAAATCTTGCGCCACAACATGAATGTGTAGTAAGTACTGAAAAATCTTGTTGTAATAATCGAAATTTCTGTAGTACTCAAGGCAAGTTCTGCTGTCACTTTCAACCGGGAAGGTGGGGTAGATGGAGCAAAGCGTAAAAAAAGTGCAAAAGAAGTACTTGCTGGCCCGAGAAAGAAAAGTCCACTTGTCGAAACATTGGCTCCATCAACATTCCCTATTCAACAATTTTTCATCATTTCAAGGATCCAACTTGCCCTGAACGTCTGTCTTGATTCTACATTTTACTTGCAGTAACTCTAGCCGCCGATGCAGCGGCCATGTCTTCGCGGCAAATTATGAACCAGGAATTTAGCTCAGCCTCACCAGCACATTGCTCTCGAGTCTAGGGCAGATACGCTATCGAAAGAACGACGGAAGTGCAAGAACTTCTAAGGTGCCAGGGCCTAAGGCGCCGCTATCGCTGGTGCATCCACACGACGGTCACGCATAGCGTATATAGCTGCGCCGTGGCACGCGGGATTAACTCATCGTAAATTCATTAGCGCACTCAGAGCGGCTCGCCAGGAGTAATTACGAGAGCCGCCGTAAGGACCTAATTATTTTCGCGTCTCCCGCATTGCTTAGCCATTCCTGTCTTTTCTTCCAGTTTGCTTTTCTACCATTCTTTCCTGCAATTAGCCCCTTGTGCCTGTCTTGTCTGGTATTCAAATAAGTTCATATTAGCCTTTCTTGTCTTGGAACATCGAGTTCTTCATTTCTGAGCTGTGAGCACTGGTAATCTTAGAAGCTCTAGTACTCTTATTGTTGTTTCATCTTTAGTTTATAAGCTTGTTTTATTTTTCCTTTTGAGTTGCGCTTCTTAAAGCACTCGGTTAAGGCAGCATCCGTCATGGTAGCTTAGCAGGCAAATTTTCGCACTGTTAATTTCTAGCACGCGCGTTCTAATGGTGATCATGGCAGCTGTGTTTCGATGCGGAAAAATGCAAGAACATCAGCGTCCTTAGATTGAGGTGCACGTTAGAGGACTCTAGGGGACCACTGTTAACCCTGTGTATCCCGTGGGCAGTTTATTTGTGCAAGTAAGATTTTTTAAATATGCGCAATAAGAATACGGATGAGAGAGATAATAACCCGAAAACCAGGAATATTTAGCTTTATTAAGAGAAAACGAGTATCCACGTATGTGGACGCTGGGAACACCAGGTACACTAGGTGCATCATCATTCTTTCTCCCACATAGGATTTTGCTTACCGACGGCTCTATTTCAACGCGTCAATCATTATCATAATCACCGCTTATCATAATCAACGCCTTCGTAACAAGTATCATCATCGCTGTAGTCGTTCTTGGCGCATTTATCCTCATATTCAACGCTTTGAACAACACCATAACTCTCACCATTCAGGGCTTATTTGCTTGTCCGCACCTCTGCTTCAACGCCTTTATCATCTTCATTATCGTCGTTCATCGTCACGTACAAAGTGAACGCCTTCATCATCATCAGCATCATTGTTAAAGAGACCTTTGCTTGCCGGTGGCTCTGCTTGAACGCGTTTACAAAGGGAGCTCTCCAACTCGGAACACTCCGCTTGGCAATTCGAAAATTGTGGCATATATGTCATTATCGTCATTATTACTGAGTACATGTCTCGAGTGAAGGAAGTAAACTCTAAACACAACTTCTAAAAGGTGTATGTAGCCTTATTGCAGATAACATTTGGTGTAGAGCCACACGAAGTGAAGCGTGTCCTATACTACAATACGGCGTTCGATCAACTGGCGTCCACCAACGTGGACGCCGCAGCGACAACTCACCTTAAAATATATTTAGTTGCGCATAGTGCAGCAATCGTTGCACCGAAACAAAATAAACCCTTCCTTTTCTTGAATAAAGCTCAATAATCGAAAACCTCTCAGGCATTTAGGGTAAATTTATAAAATAAAGAAAATGTAGGCATACACCATTATAGGCGACTTGAGGAGGACGTCATTGTTCTGCGCGCAATGGCTCTATTTTGTCACAGCAGTTGTCACATCGAGATGTGTTCATGAAACTTTAAAGTAATGGTAACATTTTCACATCGATTTTTGAAGGCAATGCATTCACTTGCTTAACCACACTTTGCAAATAAGTTTTGTCCACTTACGTGGGCGCTGGAATATAACGGAATAATATCGTGTCACTCACTGCAGCGAGCCTCAGAACCACATCGCTTGTTTGCCACCTAAAAGCCCAGAAGTAATTAAATATGAGACAGCATGCATGAGCAGCGACGTTGAAGTTTAACTTGTGTTGACCTAAATATAACACGTTCGTCTAGATTTCAATTATTGGCATTTATTTCGGTGCGCGAAACACGACCAGAATGTCTTCATGCCAAATGTTGTACTGCTGTAAAAGTTTTTTTAAAACCTTTAGAAAGCACGGTCAGGCAATGGTAAGTTTCTATCTGGGTTGGGAGAGCGAAGGAAGGACAAGACCAAACAGAAGAACAGACGCTCTGTGTGGTCTCGTCCTTCCTTCCAAGCCTTCGCTCTCCCAACCCAGATATGTTGAACCAACTAGCCCAACAATTAATTATTTTGAAGTTTCTATCATTACGATACTATTTTCTGCACTTTTGTAATTGGTTAAAATAAGCTCAGCTACCCACAACTTATGACTGATGTCGGTCTACTGTGATTGGCTGTTGATAGAAATGGAAGATAAGATTATACGTTCGGTAGATTATACCACTCAGTTTTCCATAGACAAACATTGCAGAAGCACTGTTATCTCCGCAGCTTGCAGTGCATGCTGTCCAGCTTACCTTTTATCGCAACTCCGCTAGGTATTGGCGTCAACAACAATTTTGGCCTCGTGGTAATCAGCACCGCCTCTTGGGGCGTTTTCGCGGTTCGGCACTGTTGCATATGTTGAACCTTTAGGGAAAAACCTTTAGGTTTACAAGCCATTCGTAATGAAAAAAACAAACAAAAACAAACGGAGCTGCTTGGCGCCATTAGGCAAAAGAACATATAAAAAGAGAACCACATATTAGCCATCTATCCGTCCACTTTAGCATTTATCCACGTATGAGATTTTAGAACAGTAAAGGATTAAGATTTAGACTCTCGATGTACAAATTGGGGGGAGGCTACAGTGACACTTGGCTTAACCCTATAATGGAGAACGCTGCGGACGTTTATGCGAACTTCTCCAAACTACATCCTCTCGTGAGATCGTATATGATTGACGTTTGCTATTTCATTGCAGTGTCTTGCATTCCATTTAGGCTCACCGTGTTCTGACATACGGGCGCGTTTTAGGAGGTCATATGAAGGCAATGTCTGTACATAAGGCGAAGATGGCTCTGCGTGCATCGCATACAAGTACCTTCTCAGATTCCTGGCGCGCTTACTTTGTATCTGGCGGCCCCTCTCTCGTCGCTCAATTACCTCAGGAGGGATGCGTTCCCCCGAGCAGCTCTGAGGGCGGGCATTGTGAGCTGGCAGATCGGACCCCTTCTTGGTGTTCCCCTTCTTGCACCATTTGGCTAAACGATTCTGGAACCACACCTGCAGAATGCAGTACAGAGATGCGGGGAGTTTAGAAATAGTGGAGACTGACACGACTAAATGATCCCGTTTAATGTAGAAAATTAGCCCCAAGTGGCCTTATTAATCGATTGAAGGACGGCCTACGTGCGGAATGTTCTCGCACTGCCCATGCATTCCTGCACCCTTCTTTTAGGTTCCCATTTTTCATCCATTTAAATGCACACTATAAGCAGGTAAAAGCTGTATTTTTAAATCACGCTTCTACAATGCCCAGATGACCACTCTTACTTGGTAAAAGACATGAGAAAAACAGGCACAGAGAACGAAACCAGAGGCCCAGGCCGCGATGAAGTAATTCGCCAGCTAACGCCCATAGCCTTTATGTCATGGATTTCTGCAGCATCTCTTCGGTGCCTCCATAATTTTGCATTGCGAAACTCGGCATGTTTGAAGAATATGTGCACAGCTGTCCAAATAGGAAAACATGTACAATGCTTGCCAGCCACATTCGTAGAGAGGAAGGGGGAGGGGGCGTTGATGCAGGGATGCCGCTACAACACAGAGCTATCTTTTTCAAGCTACACACACGCTATGTAGCGCAATATCTTCATTGCGGAATAATACTGACAATGCATGACACCGCTGCACATTACCGACAAAATTAAGAGCCCGTCCTCTAGTTCGTCTTTAACCCTTTCAATGCCAATCCCGAGATAGCTATCTCGGGCGACGACACACGCACAAACACTGCCATTACCGAGTACACTCGTTTTGCCTCTTTAAAGCCCTCCCTGCCACTCGCGAGACAACTCTTGTAAAAAAATGAAGCGGGTGTGTCCCACCATTTATGGGAAGAAGATATAAGCAAATATAACTTCTAGAAAAGTTTTTGACAAGAAATGGAGCGCATGCTTCCACATCAACGTCGGCTTCCCTCTATTTGCCAGCGTCTCAGCAGCCTAGCATGGCGAGTCAGGGTGCCACGTGCGCGCGCTATTTGACAGAAGAAATTCAGGAGTGCTTTATGAATTCGGACCAGGGTTGCCACTGACTTTCGAGTAAATGTCGCCAAATGACGAGCAAAAAGTCGCCAAAAGTCGCCATTTTTTTACAAATTTCGCCAAAAAAGTAGCCATTCTAGATATGTGCGGCATACCCAGTAATAAAAATTTCCACTCACGTATAGCCCCGTACAGTACAGTACCACCCAAGACCCTTAAATTATATTGACGTTTCTCGATGCCAGTCGTATCGCCCGCTTCACCATGGGAGTGCATGGTGCTGCTTCTCCGACTAGCCGCAAGATGTGCGTGGTGGCGCAAGGGCGAATGAACGAAACGCTCATGATATCCTTCCATCCCTGTCCTCTCGTTTCAAAGCTAAAAGTGGGGTATAAACCTTGGGCGAAAACCGTGAAAGCATTATTTGTAGACAGCTTTACGTACCCTTATATGAATTAAAAGGATTAAAAGGTTTATTGAAAGTAACACGACAGAATTCTTACAGGAACAGATCATTAGTGAGTCTTACACCTTTTCACTGTGAACTAATATGATACCGGACATCACCGACCCTTTCTTATAGTTATTTATATCTACACGCGTCAACCCGATGCGTTATTGCTGTATAACAATGTAAAATGCTATATAACAATTGTTTTTATTGCACACGCTCGCCGAGAACAGTGAAAAATGCCTCAATAAATAATTTTTATTGCAGAAATAGCCACAGTATCCGCCTCTCTTCGCTATTCCAAATAGTCTTTGCGAGCTGAACTGGGGGTACTGCAACAGTGAATAAGTCGCCAAGCTATTCAGAGCTGTTGGAGCTGTGGCGGAACAAATGGTCGGAACACGCGGCCAACCCGTCGTCTTGCCCCTTCAGATGCGAAACTTCAGATAAACTTAAAGCACCTAAAGCCATAAACCTATTAGAGTCACTGTATATGCTACCTTTAGGTAGCAGAGTAGCGCATAGGTCCGGCTAGCAACCACAGCTATGTGGTGAAGTCGCACTTTGTTTTTGCAGGTGACATGCCTACCGTGCCGGCGATTGACCTGTCTGGCGTGTCGAAGACCGGCGATAAGCATTGGCTGTTGATGACAAGTGTTAATTCAGTTCGCTGCAGCGGCGGCGTCGAGAAATAAAAAAAATTGGCCCAAGCGGCAGCTTCTCCGCAATGCATGGTTGCTAGCGGCGTTGGAAGACAGATGCGCAACTCTGCTACCTAAAGGTAGCATATACAGTAACTCTAAAACCTATAGTCAATCACTGCCCCCTCGCGGTTCGCAAGGCAGTCCGCTGTCTTACACTTTGCTAGAATGTCGCTGATGGACGTTCCAGTACCTCCTGCATCTAGATGGCATCCCGAACTAAGGATCCCACTCACTGATCTTATTTTCACAGAACATCAAATAAACGTTTTATTATCTCTCTAGATGAATTGAGGAGGTACACATGAGTTACAGGACGGATATACCGAATGACGCGTGATCTGCACATTCTACTCGTGGGTCTAAAACCAAGAAAAGTACTGAGAATGTTGCCGCTCATTCGTTGGGAAGACACTGAGCTTAGGATTCAAAACTCGGTGGAGACCTAAGCCGAAAATCGCCAAAAATTCGCCATGTCGCCATTCATAATTTTAGGTCGCCACGGGCTTCTCAAATTCGCCAATTTGGCGAAAAGTAGCCACCATTGGCAACCCTGATTCGGACTATGAATAAAATGGATAATTAGTGTCCCAGCGACTCTGAATTAAGGGGTAATTCTCCGTTATTGTTTATTAAACATTTGCTTGCAACGAGTGCTACTTTTAATTTGATGAGATTATCCCCAATAAAATTGCTTACAAGTCTTGAAGAGCATCCTACTGCATTGCTAACAGAAAATTTCCACATAATGAGAGGGAAAAAGACAGGCAGGGAGTGTGCAACAGAGCCAGAAGAACCCGGTAATAGAAGGGTTAAGGTTTAGATTTCATACGTTTATCTGCATGCGGTGGAAAAATCTTTGAGCTAGGGATTATAGCGTCTTAATCAAACGAAACACAAGGGCAGCTATAGCTTTCACCAATATATGGAGGCGAAACCAGAATGCTGATTCTGGAAAACCGGACTTATTGTGCGGAAAAAGAGAGAACTATAAGCTCCTTTACATAAACTGACTCATTACATGTGATTAGCACATGTGCTACCTACTGATCGGCCCTTCCTTACAAAGTTATCCAATGCCCTGTTTGGAGGGTTTCTACGGAAGAAAACGGCGTAAATTGCAGTCACTCTCCAAGTGGGAATGACAGTTCAAAATAGAAGAGATTCTAGAAGCTTGGCATATTTAATATGGCGCAGCGCAACTAGGAAATTGAAGAGACAGCCGAGCCGACCAATATAACAAAGTGTTTGCCTACGAACTTGCCAAATCACAAACCAGTCCTAAACCAGTCCAAACCAGTCGCAGCATATTGATGACCGCTACCATTACCTCTAGAGTGCCGTATAACACCTTGAATATGTATGAAAGGCAGGCTGTGTGCAACACAAAAGATTAATCCAGAAATTAAAGTGAGTTGTAAAGGTTTGCTCATTTACCTTAACGTGTCTTCCGTTCTGTACCTACGCCTCCAACACTGCTTTCTTCCAGCTCCCGTTGAAGCGTTTGTACGCTTTCTTCATACTTTTCTCATAACTTATTATTTGCATAAAAGCCAGATTTCAAGCATTCACTTTTATGCAGTCACTCATGAACTTCCGCAGCAGCCTATTTTGCCTGCGAAATAACAAGAAACATTTGTTTTTGTGCACGCATGTTTGTAGCAGTGTTTCTGAAAACTTTAGGATCAAAGTGCCTTGTTTTAACCCATATACGCCCAGTGTCCTACATATGGGACGCTTCTTTCATGCACTCTAACATAGCTATTTCTTTAGCTGATGACTAGCGCCACCTACAGCACATCGAGCAGGCCTAATTTCCAACGTATGCAAGCCTAGACATTGCTTGCTTTTCATGCTGCCAGGTGCCGACCGCTTTCTCCGGGCAAACGCGTGCTTTGTATGAAAGACGTCATGGAGAGGAAGAAGTGCAATGTCGGTGTGCACGTGAAATGTTTCAACGCTTACCACACCCGCACATAGCACCCCAGTGTCCAGTGTCCTATATATGTATAGGACGGCTTGAAAAGCAGTGTTGCGTTTGCCTGGCAGTAAATAATGAACTTGTTATTTCTTTTGAGGGTAGAAGTACACTTTTTGTGAGAAAAAGTAGTTTTGCCATTTTTCCTGAGCTTGGGCATATATAGGTTAACAGCGGTCAGCGAAGCTGTGTAAGCTAGCCGCAATTTCAGCGGCCTGTGGGTATGCGCCGTGCCGCCTGCTCGAGAACTATCATTATCATTAACAGATTTGTGCCACAGAAATTGGGTAAATCCTACTAGTCACCACTGGTCCTCTAACAATGAAGAGGAAAACTATTGTCACCGAAAGGGTATGTGCCACTGCGTGGCCTATCGGAAAACTGTCATTAATATAAACGAGTATGTGCCACAGAAATTGGTCGGTGGTACTACCGGAATAACCACCTAGGCGCAGCCCCGGCCGAACCGAGCTACAACCAAGTTCTGCCTAGCTACAACTAGAAAACGCAGCCCGTAAATCTATGAGAGGCGCGAACGCTTGGTTTCAGCGCGAGGTTCTGTCTCGGCTGGACATCTGTGTCGTGTCTGTGACTGTCTGTGGTTTAACTCGAACCTCTATGCGCTGAAAATCAATGTAGAAGCAACCCATCATCACCTATCTAAAGCCTAGCGACGACCTACAAGCAACCCAGAAACAACCTGCATCCCCTGTAGCTAAGGCCTAGAAACAACCTAGAAGCAACCAGATTTTTCTTCAGATTTCGTTCAGCTTCGCTGTTTCAAGCCTTGCGCTGTTTAGTGCAGCTTTGCCAATTTTTTACAGTATATTTGCTTGCAGTGTCCGGGATCATTGCGTGTACAGTTCGCGAGTTCGATAAAATCAGGAAACATAAATATTTCGTTAAACAGCGACAATGAAGCACAGAAACATCTAACTTTAAAATTATTTTTTTTATTCTATTGATACTATAAGCCTTAACAGGCTCTTACAAGAGTGGGAAAAAGGATACAGATTGAGATCTACACATTAGACCAAACAACAAAAAAATAATAAAAAATAAAAAGGAAAAAAAGATCAGTGGAGACTACTCTAAACAATTACAGATTGTAACTATACATCTGGTCGAAGAACCAAGAGATAATAGAGAATAAAAACACCACGGGCTAACAGGGAAGAGTACACATTAGACACAGATCTGAGAATTGAAACATCGAGCGGCATACGAATCAAAAACGTACATTCCGTGAAAAGTTGCGCCGCTATTCTACAACGCTGCAACTTACTGATCCAAAAACTTTTCAAGATTGGTAGTGAATCAGTCGAGAGATTCTGAGGACACCATGTCACGTGCCAGGTTATTTCATATTTCTACGACTGACGGAAAGTAGGAGTACTTAAATGTATTGCAACGGGAGATGAAAGGCCTGATACTGTTGTCGTGTTTCGCTCTGGCGGAGCGCTGGTACGGTTGTTTCAACTACTCGTGTTTATTGATATTAAAGTTGTCATGATAAAGCAGATAAAGGAATTTTAATGCAGCATAGCGTCGCCAGATCGCCAGTGTTTGAATGCTTGGTCTATTGCGTAGCGCGGTTATTCTGACATCTCGAGAATACTTGGAATACACAAATCGGAACGCTTTATTTTGAATTACCTCCAGCTGGTTAAGAAGGTAAGCTTAGTGCGGCTTCCAGATTACACTGCCGCATTCAAGGATTGGTCGTACAAGGCATTTATAACTTGTTAGTCTAACTTTGGAAGGGGCTTGAGCGAGTTTCCTACGAAGATATCCCAGCTCTGTGTACACTTTTCTGCACGTCTGCTTAATGTGAACATCCAAATTTCTATTCTCAATAAATCACTTTCAATCATATATCAATTTGTGCTACTAGGATGACAGGATGAAAGAGACGCACTGGTATGTGGCCTTCTTGAAAAAAAAAGTGCCGGAATGGACAGAAGGGCAGAATCACTGGTCGCATGTGGGATCTTACTGGATCTAAAAAGAACGAAGAAAGACACGAAAACCTAAAAAATCAACCCATGGAGTGAAAGAGTCCTGCTTTAGGGAAGATTGACGTGTAAGGCCAGTAGTGAGCACGCACTGAGCAAAGCCAGAGATAGAAAGAGAGGGAGAGGTAGACTCCAAAGCAACCAGACCAAGCAGCAGCTGTTGGTGCTGCAAAGGATCGCTGGTTGACGAGGAGTGCACATGCGCGGCTCTGTTTTGGGGCGTGCTCGGACGTGCGTCAAAGCGACGGGCTTCCGCGTGGCGACAGCACCCCTCAGTCAGCTGACAAAGCAGCCGCAGCCCCGGTAGGAGGCCGCGGTTGTTGCTCGGGCTGCGGCGCTCGACTCGTCCTCTAGAGAACGCACGTGCACCGATCACAGCTAGAGCTGGTGTGCCGCTTGCGGGCGCGTCCATATGTCTGTCTGCGTACGCGTGAGTTTGGGCGAATGTCCGTGTTTTGTGCGTGCATCGCTCGGCGCACGCATTGAACAAGAACGTCGTAGGGCGGCCGGCGCTGACGGTGATGACGGCGTTGATGAATGTTCTCATGTAAATAAGCAAGTGTAGAGTTCCTTTTTCCTACAAAACAGTCCACTAAAGCGTATCACAAAGCATGTCAGATTGGTATTCCTGGTGAGTATGAATATTTACATATTTTCCATCATTAACCTACTTCATTCACAACAATGTTTGCGTCATCGAAAGACAACATTGCCGTTTTGGCACAAAGCTTCCAGCCATCTCTTTCCTACAAAGCTTCACTGCACATTCATTTCGCGCCTCCGTAGCTCCCCCTCCCGCTTCGCAATAGAAATCAAAGCCCTCACAGACGCATCTTACTACTGTAGAACTGTCTAGTAGTTTTATTATCCTCAATGCCAATGCACTCTACATCTGTCAATGCGAGCATTGTTCCGTTATTCCTTATGCCGTACCAAGAACAAATTCTTGCACGCAACAGCACATCAATTATCGCACCATATCCAGCTGTTGCGGACACATCACAGCCAGCCCCCCTGGCGGCCCCGGCGCGAAGCTAGCGCGTTTTCAATAGAACTGGCGAGTTTTTCCCGAATAATTAAGTGTAGAGGGTGAATGTTGAAAAACGCAGACCACAGAGCGCTTCTGGGAACCTAAACGGACGAGAAGACTGCAGCGATCATGTTGCAGTAAGCTTCAATTTTGTTCCCAGAGCAGTTAAAGATTGTACAGTGGGAGCCTATGGAAACGGCGAAAAATGTGGCCTGTTTTTAGAGACAAAAACGGTCACTGTCGTAAAACTAAGCAAGTTATGGAAATGGTCAGGAAATCACATGTAGTCCTGACAATCAGCTTTGGTTGGAAGCCAATCTCAACTTGGCGCAATTGGCATAACATTGTTCCCTAACGCGTTTTATGAAGCGCGGTCGTTCAAATGTTTGTGGTAAATTGATAAACCCTTGCTTACCACAGGCGACAAGGCATCCACCGTGGCCGAGCGAGCTAATCGCTCAAGTTCAGAGCGCGGCGTAACCGCGCCGTCATAGGTTCGACTCCTGGCGACGGATCAACATTTTTTTTTTTTTCGGCCCGTGACTTAGTTCTGCAGCTTCGCACAGGATGTCACCGCCGAAGCGAAAAAGAGCTTTCGTTTCGGTTTCGGTTCGTGACTGTAATCTTGAGCTGCCGTTTCTTTTTCTCTTTAATATATGACTTTTTTAGTGTATGTTTAAACACTCCACGCGTATCACATCGTTCAGATCTACATTCGTAATTCTTACTTTATTCTTTTATAAACGTCCTAAAGAACAGAACACCCGATCAAGTTATGGTGATCAAAGCTCTTTCGAAATTTTGTACGCGTATTGTGGTGGAAACTTATTTCTCCCTTCTCATGATGTCGTTACGACCTTCTCAGTTATCTACAATTCAGCAGCGTAAAGGAAGCGAACTAAGCTTAGACAAGCGAGGCATAGTAATTAAATGACAAAGTTAAACGTTTTTGCAGTTGCCTTTTACTTTAGGGCTAACGCAAGTGTTTCTCGTAATCTTAACGAACAAAGGGGAATTTTTCGAGGGGTTCTTTTTTTTGATGGACACTACTAATGAAACCAACAGATAGTTAACCCAATCAAAGAAAAGGAAAAATTATTTGTTCTTTTTCAAACAGCAGTGCAATGATATCGCCCTAACTTAAATGAAATCAAAATCGCTATCTCGACAAGCATCAGCGGACAGCTCATATACCCATCTACATGCTGCGCTCTCAACTCGAAGAGACTGTGCGAAATCCCCTTTCCTACCTGGAGTGGCTGTGTTCTCTTACAGCACCATTTTGTAGAGTTACGCGAGACTGCATCTGAGTTAGCTGCCTGCAGCTTTACTTCATTTGTTGCTATCGCACTCATTGCATCGTCCTTGCGGTAAAACTGGGATTTTTATTCATCTCTTGTCATATCTATCGCCCTACGTGAACAGAAAAAAACCAGCATGCCTTCTCCTTTAACATCACATAGCACTGTGCGCTGCATCGGATAGGTCCGTGTGATATGACGTGTGTGGATCAAAGCTTTCGGGAAGTCCAGGGACTGGTGCTCCCAGTTACAAAACGAAAATCCGGTGATTCAGCAGCTTTTCGTACGCACTCGCAGCCCACCTCAACGTACCGCAATAAGATGCCATTTTAAACATCTGTAAATGAAAATGTGCGCAGCAAGTACTGGTTGCGTAAGGCTGGAACCGAAAGCGGAGCTAGCGTTCGACCTAGCTTCTTCTAAGGTTTTGCTAGTAATACCAAGCTCCTGCTAGAGGTGCAAAGTTTTCGCTAATATAGTATTATAAGATATGGCTAGGCTTGGATAATCTATTTTTCTCAGGTTTCGGTCGGTTCCCCAGACTTCGCACTTGTTGCGTGGTTCTCAAGGGGAAATGTCGCGTCACTAGTAGTTACGTGATGGGATCTTAGTCACGTGAGAGAGAAAGTACATCTTTATTAGAGTCCAGTGCGGACGCTGAGGTTGCCCCGCAAAAATGTTCCAAAAGCCGGGAGAGTTCATGATTAAAACAGATACTCCGACTTAACACAACAAAATATAACAAAAAATACACAGACGTTTCGCCACCTATGCGGGTGGCATCTTCAGTATGAACTGGCACCGAATGAGCGAAGGTAACGCAGTCTATTTCTAGTCTCGTATGTTCTGTACACATCCGGTAGGGGGCCACGGTTGCTGTTGCACGCCGACCTGTCACGGCGGATGAACCACGACTCGAGAAGCTTTCTCTTGCCCCACCTTTGTGCCCGAGCCAGCGTCGTCGCATTACTGAAGTCGAAGGCATGCCCCGTCGTCCAGCAGTGTTCGACGAGTTCGCTCTTGGAATGCGTGGCATGGGTGGCTTTGGCGACGTCCCCTTTGTGCTCTTTGAACCTCGTTGACCGCTTCCTGCCTGTTTCGCCGATGTATGTGGCGTCGCAGTCCCCGCACGGTACCTTGTAGACAACCCCGCTTTGATCGTTCGCAGGGGTGCGGTCTTTAGGCTTGGTGAACACGTTTCCCAATGTATAATGAGGTCTGAAAACGGTTTTAATGCCCAGCGGACGAAGTGCTCTCCGAACAGAGTCTGACACGCCCTGAACGTAAGGAATCGAAACAATGGATGTTGTGTTTTCTCGTGCCGCACTTCTGTTCCCCCTCGCATACGTCTCATGGTGTCGTTGATAAACGTCCTCGGATAATGCCTTTGCTCCAAAGCACCGACCACATTTTCCATCTCATGTCGCCGCAAGTGCTGATCAGAACACACAGTATCGCAACGGGACAAGAACGTGCTCACGACGGACCGTTTGTGCACGGCCGGGTGATGTGAGTGGAAGGACAAAAAGCCTCCGGTATCGCATTGTTTCCGGTACACTGTTGTTTCCACCCCGCCATTACAAGCCCTGCGGACAAGTATATCCAAAAATGGCAAGGCATTATCCTTCTCTACTTCATAGGTAAACTTAATGGCAGGATGTACGCCGTTCAGTGCCTTATGGAAAGCAACCAGATTTGCCCTCTTCAGGATGACGAAAGTGTCATCAACGTACCTACGGTATAGTTTCAACTGAAAAGGTAGAACCTCCAGCGCCCGTGTTTCGACGTGCTCCATCACTAAGTTGGCCATGGTGACGGAGACTGGACTTCCCATAGGGCAACCTTCAATTTGGTGGTAAACTGTGTTGTTGAAACTGAAGTACGTTTGTTTCAGGCAAAACCGCAACAAAATTACGATGTCCTCCACCGACATCGACGTACGACTTTGCAAATTCCTGTCCTCTTTCAAACGGGCCTCCGCAACCTCAATTGCCAGGACAACAGGAACATTTGTGAATAAAGAAACAACATCAAACGATACCATCACATCATCATCATCAAGCTGCTGTGTACGCACGACAGTCGCAAATTCCCGAGAGTTTTTGACTGACCGGCCATTGTTCTCGGTTAACGGTCTCAGCAACCCAACCAGAAACTTTGACAAGTTATAAGTTGGTGACCCAACGAAGGACACGATAGGGCGAAGAGGACAGCCCTCCTTGTGAACCTTGGGCAGCCCATAAATCGTTTTTGGGCTTCTACGATTTTTTTCTGGAATTTTTTGTATGCTTCATTTGCTCTATTCTTTTTTCTTTCCTGGTGAAGAGCGCATATATATTGCTGTAAGTTTGAAAATATAGTCAGTTGTAAGTTCAGCGCTGTGTGTGTTTTCCAATGTCGTCCTCGTTCCTTGCGCTGTGAAACATCGAATTATGGTCTACAGCGCATTCTTGCAAACAGAAAGTAGCTGTTGTCACTTTTGCATTCCGTTCCTGCTCTTTGGAAGGTGGGGACACTTGCAAGGAGCGTTGCAAGGAGAGTTTGACCGTAGTATCTTTATAGTAGCTATCGTATCACGGGCTAGCCGCCGCGCGCTGTGGCTGAATGGGTTGATCATCCATGCTGGCTGTTTGCGCGCAATCTCTGGGGCCTTGATTCGAAACCCAGTGCGGTGTTTTCTTCTTTTTTTTTTTTGTCTCTCTCAGAATTGCTTATGTTTGCCGCGGTGGTGCAGCATTACAACCAAGATATTTGCTGCAGTTTCGGTTTCGCTTGTGGTAATGGAGCAAGTAAACTTCTAATGTTTTATTTTTTTATTACCACACAACCCATTACTTAATAACGAAGAAATGGAACCAAGATTTTAGTTAACCTCAACCGACCGGGGCCACCTGGGAGTCCAGAGGCCAGGCCCGTAGCTAGGGGGTATGTCCCAAGGGCGCGCCTCCCCTCCCAAAAGTTTGACGGAGGCGGTGTTTTACTGACAAGAATAATGAGAATAGGTGTTTCTCTCAAACTGTCAAGGCCTTCAGCAAGTGCCCCCTCCCTTTACCCAACTCCCCCCCCCCCCCCCCTCTTCTCCCTGACTGGCGCAGGGCGGCGGCGGGAGCGGTGTGCACGGAACAGACGGCGAAACGGTAGGCAAGCAGACTCGGAAGCGAGCGCGGCCGCGCGCGCCGTTGCCATAGCAACGACGGAGAGATCTTCAACCGGCTGCTTTGCTGCTGGCTTGCGTTTCCTTTCTTGAATTCTCGGCACTCGCCACTTTCCTATGAAGAATGCTGTCTCACGCTCATAACGTGCATGCAGTTTGTGACCTGGAAGTGCCGGGCGCGCGGCAATAATGCAATCGAGAGGCATGCACAATATCAGGACTGTTTTTGTGAGGCGAAACGACACCCTTTCAACACGTTCTTTAGTGTACGCTGCTTTCCTGAAAAGCATATGTAATTTCATAGGCAATATTAGCCGATTACACACTGCCTTTGTTGCCGCAACGCTACTTCACGCCGTTGGAAGAGTAATAAGAGGGAGTAACTAAGAGGGAAGTCCAGGCATGGACACATGCATGTTGTCTTTACTGAGGACTTTCCCTTAACAGGTGCCCATGTTAGCAGCAATGTACAACAGAGTGAATGAAAACAGCGAGGAAGAAGACTTGAAAACTAACAAGCGCTTTTCGCTTTACAGTTCTGCTTACCGATTCAATGAGCGAAGTATTCGATGCTCACTAGATTGCCCTCCGCACTGTGTTTCCGAGCCAAGCCTAATTACGGTTCATCAAACTAATGAACAGATTAAGCTCGTCTTGCTTGTTCGCCTCAGGTTTATGACTAACGTGGTCGGTATATATATATATATATATATATATATATATATATACGGTAGAACGACAGGTCGACAAACGTGCGAAACACAAGTTTTACTAACGTTTCGGCAGGAGGGCCTGCCTTCGTCAGAGTGAATGGTTACAGATGCCACGCAGGGCACATGTATAAGCCGCTTCATTGCGTATCACACGGCTAAGTCGTTATCAATAGCTTTAGTTTAAGAAACAAGATTATACATCATCAAAGGCACGTGGCTGTAGAGCACATACAACTGAGCACGCATATCATTATACAATAGTGAATTGGCACGTATTAGATACCTTAGAACTTGTGTGCAATGAACTAGGTCTACAAGATAATCTGCGCAAGCAGTCGCTCACTTGGCCATAAATGCAGCGGGATAATCGCAGCCGAAAGATATTCAGCAGGCCTTAAAAAAAAAGAAAGTTATAGAGATAAAAAGAAAATCAAAAAGCACGCAAAGCGAAATGGATACGAGTAAAATCATGAAGCGATAAAGGCCACGGACATTATGTACGTAATAACTGACAATAGGTCAATATCATGCAAAAAATAGGCACTAGCCAGTAACACAAAACGGCGATTTACTAAGGTAACATGGAAGTAAGCGTACCCGGGCTCTCGTTCATGCCGTCAGAAAGTGTTTTGAATTTATGAATTAGGAATGACTCTTTCACTTCACGTTCATGGTGTGATTTAAAACTCGATTCCAGTATTGTAGCCATAATGTTACTGAAAGAGTGACCTGCCTCAGTGACATGCCTTGAAATTGGTAAGTTAGGAAGGGCATGCACATGAGCTTTATGATTATTGAAACGATATCGAAAAGCAGTTTCGGTTTGACATATGTATTGTACATGACAGACTGAGCATTCTAGCAAATATACGATATTTGCAGTATCACAAGTAAAATTGCCCTTAATCTTGAATTTGAAGTTAGTCGCAGTACTGAGTGCCAGTGTTGTCGTGGTCATGTGCGCACACTTTACAGCGGGGTTTTTTACAAGGATGACAACCGACTACTTTATGATTTTACTCGTATCCATTTCGCTTTGCGTGCTTTTTGATTTTCTTTTTATCTCTATAACTTTCTTTTAAGGCCTGCTAAATATCCTTCGGCTGCGATTATCCCGCTGCATTTATGGCCAAGTGAGCGACTGCTTGCACAGATTATCTTGTAGACCTAGTTCATTGCACACAAGTTCTAAGGTATCTAATACGTGCCAATTCACTATTGTATAATGATATGCGTGCTCAGTTGTATGTGCTCTACAGCCACGTGCCTTTGGTGATGTATAATCTTGTTTCTTAAACTAAAGCTATTGATAACGACTTAGCCGTGTGATACGCAAAGAAGCGGCTTATACATGTGCCCTGCGTGGCATCTGTAACCATTCACTCTGACGAAGGCAGGCCCTCCTGCCGAAACGTTAGTAAAACATGTGTTTCGCACGTTTGTCGACCTGTTTTTCTACCGCATTTTCCACCGGATCCATTGAATGTCACCCACAACTATATATATATATATATATATATATATATATATATATATATATATATATATATATATATATATATATTATATATATATATATATATATATCTATATAATGTGTGTGCGTGTGTGTGTGTGTGTAGAGAATGCCTTCCGGGCAGTACTCACTGAAAAAAGAAAAGATGCCTTTACTAACGTTTCAGCCGTGACACCGCCTACTTAGGTCAGTGTGATTCGAATTTGTAGGCGCAAAGAAGACACGGACGAGAAGGGAGACACACACACTTCTCGTCCGTGTCTTCTTTGCGCCTACAAATTCGAATCATGCATTACCAACACGCCCAGTTGCTCACTCTCACATCGTATAGGTCAGTGTCTTGCGAAGCCCATGCCACAGCCCCAGCGGTTTGGAATGCCGTTTTTTCAGGTTTTTGATGTGTGCTACATGGAAGTTCATTCAATGTAGAAAGCGCCGCGCGCATGCGCCGTTGCTCGACTTGCGTTCACTAGTAGTCGCGAAGGCAACGCCACCTCTCAACGCGAACTCCTTTTACTCTTTTATAAGTACAGAATAAATCTAGAATGCCTAATAACGTGCGGATTAACTTTAAACGCATTTTTTTTTCTTTAGTAAATAGCAGCGGACTGCGTACAGCATTCTGCACATCTCATTCGTGCACTATGAAGGCTTGCCCGTCAGGCAACGTGACATGCCGTTGTGACTTTCAAAGCGCAATTCAACAATGCAAATCCTAATCGTATGGTAAAAAAAAAGCTCGTTTATGTCACTGTAATTCACAGCCAGGGTCTTGTGACACATTTCGATCGGTTGTCAGTCCCTTTAGGAAGCACATCGCGAATATATATAGTGATAGAGTAAGTATTTACTCTAAAAAGGCGTGACCTCACTAATGCTCACCTCATGTTCCACGATCCCAAATATTTGTCCATAAGTAAATATTGAGAATGTTATTGTGTATACATATTTGAACTTTCTCACTATCAAGGAGGCAATTTCCGCGTCACTACAAAATCTGCCCTAAGTGGTGGCTCTGCGCTGTACAGCACACGTGTGCGCTGTACAGCGCAGAGCCACCATTTAGGGCAGATTTAGGGCCTAATCTAAGAAAAAAAAAATAACATGTTATCAGAATAACAGCAATTCAACTCTTTCAGCTATTTCCACTCAGACAAAGCTGAGAGGGAATACCATGTCTAGAGGGTGTTTTCTAAAACGCATGCATCTATGATAGCACTGTGCTATCGATGCGCATTAACCAGACTTCACACCTGTGTGCAGATATCCTTATTATTATAGTCGAGGCTACATGCCAGTTATCGTGTCTTCTCAAATATTATTAATTTTTATTAGTCGCTTTCGCGCGTATTTCTATTGCAACTTTTATGCTGCAGTAAAATTTAATATTGAATTATATATTTCTTACTATCTATTTTACTATGATTTCCTTATCTACAACAGAGACAAAACTACCCGATACAGTGGAAGGGACTTTCAAGGTGGGCCTACACGTTTGAGCCAAAAAAGAATCCCAACCACGAATGTCTTCGAAGCTTTGACATTCCTATCAAGCCAGAGGATTCCAGGATTCAATACGCGGCTGATATTTTGCATCATGAAGTACAAAAAAAAAAGCTCCGGTTTCGAAGAGCTTCGAGCGGAGCTGGAATCATTCCATTCGACATGGGTCATTTTCCGTTGGGTTTTCAGAGGAAGAAGACTACTGCTTGAAAAGGAGTAGATATTAAGGGGAAAAGCAGATTTCGCTAGGCTTTATCTGGCTGAAGACTGGTATTTTTCAGTCATTGCTACGAGCGAAAAACTACTGATCAAAATTCCTGTGCGCATAAACACCATTGTTCTCTTAAGGGAACATCCTGGAAAGAAAGGCTTAAGATTTCCTTTGGAACGCCTGCACATCTTCGTGGCAACAGAAGGAGCTCCACTCACAATTGAAGAAATTTTCATATGCTGGGTGAACGAAAGAAGGGGGAATTAAAGAGTTCGCTTTTCTCTGATGTGTCTTGTGACCCGTCGTTGAGCAAGTCAAATGCATTTTGTATTCTACATGAGGAGTGATACAGAATAAAGAAGTGATTTTGAGAGATTGTAGGAATAGGTACTATATTATGTTGCATTAACAATCGTTGTTGTCAGCGCAAAAACGCGAAAATTCGCTCTTCTGAATTTCTTTGTGCCGATCAAAGTGGACGATTGGGCCAGTAGGTTATTCATGATCGACTTTGTGCTTGCTGTAGTGCAAAGTTGAAAGAGACTGTGCCTACAGAACATGAAAGGAGAGCTTCAGGAGAACTTCCAGCCCATTAGAGGTGCCTATTGGTGTATCTGCGCCAACAGGATTCAAGACAGTCACCTCGAGCATATGAGTCGGTCGACCGTGAGAAAAAAGGGAAGAAAAGAAAGAAAAAGAAGAAATGCAATTATGATAGATAAGTGCCTTTTTTAGTGGGATAGACGGCAGATCTAGAGATCATTACACAACACGTCAGTCGTATATGTTCTACTATACGTTCATTCCTAACAAAAAAACTAACCAAGTTCACATTTTCTGGTGTACAAGATCATCTTTCAACGACTGTATCATTTTTGCACACCCGCTTTGACGGCGCCAAGCTTGCGGTGGCAGCCACATTTCAATAAGAACTAAATGAAAACAAATAAAAACTATCTTTAACTTCCATTTTTTTTACTCTCATTCCTAGCGTTCTCAAACTTATCCAGTTCTAATTTGAGGTAAGGCAAGGAGCAAACAAGCATCACCCAAGTGGTACACCAAAGGAAAATTCGTTATTATGCAACCACAATATCCTGTTCGTACCCGAACATAATGGTTCCCGCTAGCTGAAAAAAGAAACTCGGAAAGCAGCATGCTGCTTCAATATCCCACCGGTACGGCAGCGCAAGAAACTAAACAAACAAATAAAAGCACGATTCACTTGATGCATCGCGGGCGCGTCTATAACGGCCAGACATTTGGCGTGGCACGTCTAGAATAACTGCCGATTCATTGCCAGTCGTCGCCGTCGAGATAACGCCGACACACAGCGCTCTCTTTTCTGCGCACTGAGGTGAAGCGACAGTCTCGGGGCGTGTGTACTGTTTCTTTTGATTCTCTTTTATTTAGTGCCGCGTCACTGCATACGTCATGGAGGGACTTTTGAATTCTTTAAGGTCGATACGCCACGTGGTGTCGTTCACGCAAACTAGGCCGCTGGTGTCCAGAAAAGCTGCATATGCTTCTATGCAAAACTATGCAATAACTTGGGCTTTTAGGAGGCTTGCAAAATATCCAGTGCGACGACATTCAAAATACCCTCATGTATTAGAAAAAAACAGCGCAAAACCACAGGACACACAGGAAGGGAACGCACAGCGCTGAACTCTCAACAAATTTATTGTGAAAAACCAAATGCATTCACAATAAATTTGTTGAGAGTTCAGCGCTGTGAGTTCCCTTCCTGTGTGTCCTGTGGTTTTGCTCTGTTTTTTTCTAATCATGTACAACCAACAAACCCAGCTCTCCGCACTTTTGGCACTCTCATGTAGTTTCTGCAGAAAGATGGTCTGCAGCATTACACAAACTTCCCTAAAAAATTTATATGAATCACCAATGGAGCCATTTTTGATCCATGATCTTCGTCTGCCAAGGTGTATTCAAAAGCTGCTATTTATTGCTACACAGGATATTACTACACAAGGTTTAAGGCGCGTAACCAATATGGCCGTGAGTATATTAAATCGCATTTCATAGCATTAAATTAGGACATTATTACACGAAATCGGCTGGTAGGCGCGCGTCAATTTTGCACTATGCTTTTAGAAATTTACGCAGTCCAAAGCCATTCCAGAGGCATTACTATTGAGCCGTTCTTATTCACGTTACTCACAAGCTTAAAACGCAAGTAACTTAATTTCGTTTATTACTGATTTGTTCATTTAATTCCTCGAAGAGCCCTTGTCGATTTCAAGATGGGGTGGGGGAAAAGTGACTAACCAGATACCATAGGTTAAAATACGATAGTTTCGATGAGCCGTTTAAATCCTCGTGGGTCGGTGATAGTGGCAACTTCGTTGGTCAGGCCATTCTAATCTCGAGCAGCGCGCCGACAAAAATACTGGTGAAAGGAAGCGCTATGTGGGGAAACGGTTTTACCTGTACCGTATTAGGACTATTCTTCAGAAAAATTATGAAGGAGTGCTTAAAACAGTTTTTTTTTCTCTCTGAAACACTTCATAAGAGCTCGCATAAACCAATGGAGTTGGAATAGTTGGCATATTCATACTCAAGTGTCTTAGTGAGTGAAAGAGATCCCACATATATGTAAATACATCAGCAAAAAAATGCGCAAGTTTCAATCAATATTTGCGGAGCGAAACTCTCAGGAAGACGTCAAATAAATGCTTTCTTACCGTTCAACTACTGCACAGTGATTTACAGAATGAATGGCGAGCGAGAATATATTTTCAAAAATGAATTCGCAGCAAATTAGGCTGGTTATCTGCTATGTTAAGTAGAGATAAATACCCCGTCACTCACATGGTTTCACAGATTGCACTGTCTGCAGGTTCGGCCAACTTTGCTATGACACTTAATCCGTGTCCTCCATGGCCAGAAATAAATGTCGAAAGTTATTTTTGTCGCTCGTAAGGACGAAATTTGTTTGTGCACCACGAGGTTAAAATGTGTGTTGCGTACGTATATATTCGGTTAAATACACCGTGTGTGACGGTGAATCTCAGTATTCATCAGAATGCATCGGTGAGGTAGTTTGTGAGAATCCATAGTGCTTTTTTTAGCGCAAAAAAGCGACACCACAAGAAAAAAGACAGAACACAGCGCTGCGCTGTGTTCTGTCTTCTTTCTTGTGGCGTCATTTTATGCGCTAAAAAAGCACCATGGAATCTGAGTATTCTTGAGTCGCATAGCAAACACCCATCAGTGACGCAGCACGATTGTCATGCAGCGCTAAAACTATGCTTCGTGAATTCGACCTTGGAGGAGTTTACGCTAACATGAACGCTTGTGCGATGAACATGCAGTGCCCTTCAGGTCCTCAATATACCTGCCATAAGTGCAGGCCAACCTTAGGGACACGCTGGAATGTTTCAGGTTGTCTGTATACGGATTCGCCAGTGTGCGAGCTAGATAAGAAAACGCCACGACAGAGGGACCCCGTTCGCAACAACAGCCAGCCAGTGGCGGGTCATCCATCGTCGTCCAGAGTTCGTGGTTGGCCAAACCAACATGTGCGTTTGCGTGTGTTGGACGGAGGTGCAGAGAAGCTGTGCACTTTGTTGGAAGAACGAGCGAGTGGTGCTGTTGGCAAGGAGACAAATTGTGTCCCCGCAAACAGACCACGCCCACTTGTTCTGCACGCCTTGCGGTGGCCGAGAGGACATAGAAAAGAAACGTTTGGGGCGATTATATTTCTAGTGTCCCCGTTTTGCTCTGGCTTCCCACCCGCATACGCGGTGAGTGGTGAGTGACCACGACTGGTCCATTCCTCAGTGTTTTCGCACATTTACCGAATCACTAAGGCAAAGCAGCAGGGGTCCCCGTCAATTTCGGTTCATGAAAGAAAACCAGTGTCATTATTAGTGACATATCAGCCTAGTTCTGGAGAAAAATAAATAAAGGGAGTATATCCATGATCCTACACTTCCGTTATGACAATCTACATGTATGTACCTGTCTCCGTCAAATGTTGTGAAGAAAGTGCACGAATGCTAATATTTGTCCACTAGACGTCAACTGTTGTTGAGCGAGACAGATATTACGACTGAGCCTGCCTTAGGCCCTTCTTCAAAACGTGCCCCCATTTTTATGTTAAGCTTTCTTTTGCTAAGATCCGTGTTTGTCGTTCTTTTTTGTAAGTGCGAAGGAAGTTGAACCCTGAGTGAAATAAATGAAGTACTCGTGTTTTACGTGCCAAAAATATACTTATCAGGCACACCATAATGGGGTACACGTAATAATTTCGTTCAACTGCGAATTCTGTAACGTGTATGCACCTAAATCTAAACATACGCGCGCACTTGCCTGTAACCCGCGCACAAATGCGGTTGCCTTGGGCGGGAATCGAACCCACACCCTAGTGCGTACCATCGCAACACCTTAGAAGGACGGCTAACCCTAAGTAGGGTGATTCCACGAGAGATCGAACATGCCTGTCCGGTCGCATTTTTTGTTTTGCCTGGATTTTTTATATGTTATGCGGGCACATTCAAAGTGCACGGAACTGAAAATTTTATTTCCAAGAAACGCTCCCAGCGCGCCAAAAAAATATTTGAAGGTGGCGGCGCGGGCCTCCTGTTTTTGCTCACTGCATTGTTTCCGCATTTCACGGCCAAATTTAGCGCGAACTATAAATGATGTGTTGAAAATTTTTTTTGCTGGTTTTAATACTCATTACTGTGAATTACATCCATGCTTTTTTATGCCGTCCTCAAAAAGACGAAAATGTGAAAAAATGGCAAACACGGCCGAAATCAAAAAAGTGTGCTAACTTTGAGGCGCCTTGGTGCCTTTGCTATTACAAACAGAAACTTGAAAACGATGTCAAATATAAAAAACTGCCTTCGCAACATTTATACGGGATATCATTTTCCTACGATCAGCGCAAAAAAAGAAAAAAAAAATAGTTAAGAAGCGAGTTTTTTCAAAAAGCACATTTTCAAAAAAAGAAAATAAAAAAAACTCCGGTCTCAATTTTGACGACAATTTTTTATCGAAGAGCGCTTATGTCAATGCACACACGGTTTTAATATCATATGTCCTCATTTGCTTTGTTTACGAGATATAACTGGCCTAATGAACCCTTGCTGTGTGTGCTCACTTCATTGCGACCGATGGTTGTTATCAGGTTGCATTGTGCGGTAAAATCTCAGTTTTCATTATTCTGCTGCAGCAAACCTTGCTTGGGTGGCTTTTGGTCAAGAAAATGTGTTCTCAGATTTTTATTTGTGTCTAGCGTGTGCAAAAGTGGGCTTGCTGCCGGCCCTCTAAATGGGCCTAACTTGTAAACAGTTTGCAGCCGACAACCTCGCCTACAATCATCTGAGGAAAGATGGGCGCGCCTGTTCAAGATATCAATCACTTCTTCTTTCGTGAAGAAATGCCTAGGTCTACCTCATCGCGGTAGCTGTAGACAGGTTTTCCTTGAGGAGCATAAAGCAATGCAAGCAGACTTCGCAGTTGTCGCGAAGATCCTCAGCCTATGACAGTAGCTTCTGGAGGTAGACAACAACAAAAGAGCAAAAAAAAATTTTGCGCAACGAAATGTTTTTCTCAGCAATATTCTTTCTGTGGACGCGTAAATAATCTGCACAGAACAATCGGACGTAGTCATGGGCCGCGCGCACTCGCGTGTAGTGAACAGCTAGACCTAGATCAAGTCGAAACGTTCATGCTGAACGGCGCCGCACAAATTATCTCACATCTGCGCAGCTGTCATGAATGCGTATCCAGAACTGCTCACGGTTTAACATTTTGTGACTAAGGGTGTCTAACAACTTTGGGCTGTAATAATTAATTTGTAGGCCACAGTCATTGTCTAAACTAAGGATAATGTCCGTCTGGCGCCACCAATGACTTCTGCTGTCCTCGACGTGGGAAAGCACTTTAGTAAAGTAGCAACAAAACATCATAAATTGGGCAGCTTCGGCCACTTCGTGGCTTAATCATGCCGCACCGCACGTTTTCTGGCTGTTGAAAACGCTTGAGGTAAAGGTCGAGATGATACAGGAAGACGTTATCTGCGACGCCGAAAACATGTGATAGCGGGAAGTGAAATAAACGGCTCGGAAATGATTGAGCTAACTTTTTACAAATGTTGTTTAGGCACAGTGTGCGTCGAATGGGGAAGATGGTCTAGAGCGTACAATGCACGTAATGGAAGGGAAGCAAGCAGGCAGTGAGAAACAACTGCAATACAGCGCGCCTGCTGATTGTGGCATTTAGTTACAGATTAAGGTTGGCCTTCGCTGCAGACAGATGCTTTATTCTGTGTGCAAGGAGAGTTTTGACAAAGTGCCCTAAACCATATGCTCGCGGTGTCTCGCGTGCTTCTGATTAGCGAATACTGGCGGGGTAAGTTGAGGTTGTAAGCTGCAAACTGTGTACGCGTTAGGCCTTAAGAGAGGGGCAGAAGCCCACCCCCGCACACGCTAGACACAATTAAAGTTTTGAGAATACATTTTTCTGACTACAAGGCACAGATCAAAGTTTTACTGCAGGAAAATATTTAAACTAGATTTACGTGCAATGCAAGCTGATGACAACAATCAATCGCACTGAAGTGAGCACTGTACATACACAGCAAGGGTCATTCTGGCCCGTTAAATACTCCGTGAACAAAGCAAATTAGGACATACATATTAACCAGCGTGTTTTCACTGACATAAGCGCTCTTCGATAAAAAAATGTTGTCAAAATTGGTGCCTGAGTTTTTTTTTTTTTTTTTGAAGATGTACTTTTTGAAAAAAAAAAAAAAGAAACTCGCTTCTTTAACTATTTCTTCTTATTTTGCGCTGCCTGTAGGAAAACGATGTTTCCGCATAAAGGTGCAAAGGCTCCTTGAAATACTTGACACTGTTTTGAAGTTTCTGTGTGAAATAGGAAAGGCGCCAAGGCACATCAAACTTAGCAAACTTTGTTGATTTGAAACCGGGTTTGTCATTTTTCTTCACATTTTCTTTCCTTTTTAGGACGGCATAAAAAAGCATGGATATCATTCAACAGTAATGCGTATTAAAACCAACAAAAGATTTTCGACAACATCATTTATATTTCGCGTTAAATTCGGCAGTGAAATCCGAAAAACATGCAGTGAACAAAAACAAGGAGGCCCGCGCCGCCACCTTCAAATATTTTTTTGGCGCGCTGGGAGCGTTTCTTGGAAATAAAAATTTTCAGTTCCGTGCACTTTGAATGTGCCCGCATAACATATAAAAAATCCAGGCAAAAACAAAAATGCGACCGGACAAGCATGTTCGATCTCTCGTGGAATCACCCTTTAGAGGGCGGCAGCAGCCCACTTTTGCACACGCTAGACACAAATAAAATCTGAGAACACATTTTTCTTGACGAAAAGCCACCAGAGCAAGGTTTTGCTGCAGCAGAATAATTAAAACTGAGATTTACGCACAATGCAAGCTGATAACAACCATCGGTTGCAATGAAGTGAGCACACACAGCAAGGGTCATTTTGGCCAGTTATATCTCGTAAACAAAGCAAATGAGGACATATGATATTAAAACCGTGTGTTCATTGACATAAGCGCTCTTCGATAAAAAATTGTCGTCAAAATTGAGACCGGAGTTTTTTTTATTTCTTTTTTGAAAATGTACTTTTTTGAAAAAACTCGCTTCTTTAACTATTTTTTTCTTTTTTTGCGCTGCTCGTAGGAAAATGATCTTCAGCACAAATGTTGCGAAGGCTGTTTTCTATATTTGACATCGTTTTCAAGTTTCTGTTTGTAATAGCAAAGGCGCCAAGGCGCCTCAAACTTAGCACCCTTTTTGATTCGGCCGTGTTTGCCATTTTTTCCCATTTTCGTCTTTTGAGGACGGCATAAAAAAAGCATGGTGTAATTCACAGTAATGCGTATAAAACCAGCAAAAAAAATTTCGACACATCATTTATAGTTCGCGCTAAATTTGGCCGTGAAATGCGAAAACATTGCAGTGAGCAAAAACAGGAGGCCCGCGCCGCCACCTTCAAATACTTTTTCGGCGCGCTGGGAGCGTTTCTTGGAAATAAAATTTTCAGTTCCGTGCACTTTGAATGTGCCCACATAACATATAAAAAATCCAGGCAAAACAAAAAATGCGACCGGACAGGCATGTTCGATCTCCTCGTGGAATCCACCCAGTAGTCTTCTTGCCACGGGAATCATCTATATATAGTCTGAGTTGAGACCAACACACATATACTCATCTAATCTTGAGGTAGACTCGTACCGCCCAGGACTTCGGCCGACCCTTTGTTTATGGTATATGTCTCAAAATTGGGGTGACCTTAAGCTTCGCCTTTAAGAGTGAATGCGATAGCGAAAATCCGGCCCCTAGTGGCGCACTTCAAAACCACTAAGTGCATACTGTATTAAGGTGTGTTGTTACACACACACACACACAGCACACACACGACCACACACACACACACACACACACACACACAGTACACACACACACCACACACGCACACACACACGCGACGTGTCAGGCCAGGAAAGCGGAGGTCAAACGCCAACAAACGCCATGAAGATGCCTTGCTGAGAGCCAGGGGAAGCTGAATGAAAAGTCGTCGGCCGAGATATGGATCCCACCTACGACGCGTGGAAGCCGATCGCAGAAATGACGCAGAACTTCGAGCTCGAGAAGCGAGGCCAAGCGTCAGCGTCGCCAAGACAACCCTGACATGAGAGCGAGTACCTGATATTAATGTCCCGCCGGCACTCATCGATGAGCAAGGGCTCTGCTGTAGTCGCATAACCTCCGAGATGACGAGCGCGCGGCGCGCCTGCCATCTCTGAGCCCATATGTTCCTGTTTGTTTGATATGTTTTCCGCTAGATGGACATAGTTTTCCATCTTGGAGCTTTTTGTAAGTTTGTATGTGTGTGTTTTTTAGCATTGTTTTTACGGCGATGGGTGCACATACCCGCCTTTTTAGAGCAGTCACTCTTAAAAAAAAGAGTCAAAAGGGAGTCACGTCTGCTTACTCTCTTTGTGGCAGCCGATGACCACCTTTTTTCTAAGGGGAGTCACAATGCTCTGGTCGACGCTCCTGAATGAATAGATGACTCCCTTGCTCCAAGGGAGTCAGTGATGGTTCTGCATATACAGGGTGGGTTTTTTTTTGAAAAAAAGAAAGCTCACTGCTGCGACCAAGATACAGTTCGCTGCTTTGGCTTGGGGTATACCGAAAAATTTGGTTGAGAATATATAACATGGATCGTAAAATGTGGAATTACGCACGTATTGTGTTATGGCTTCAGTTACGATATTGCTGAAACGGCGCTTCGAAAACGTCTACAAGTAAACAGGGTTCTTAAAAAATCTTGCCCCCAAGCGAAACAGTGAGAGTTATGACAACGTTTAACAATGGCAGCGCTGACAAATTTGCGAATTCGCACGTTTGCAAGCGAGGTTTGTAGATTCTACGACAGCATGTATGGCAGAAAAACAACATTTATTAGTGAAATGGACGTGCATGGTGTTGAACGCACTGGCGATCGGGAACACATCTAATTCGACGGCCGTAAAAACATGTGCCGCAAAGCTGGCATGATAACCGCGCAGACGGTTATCAAGGCGACGCTTACCGGGTCTCCTAAAGAGCGACAATCTACCAGAATTATAGCGCGCGTGGTCATCATTTCTGCCCGCCACAGCTAAACTATATATTCAGGATAATCCGCGCGGGCCACCAAATCGCTCAGCAAACGTTGAGCCCGCGGCACGCACACCGGCCTCACCGCACTCTCCCTAGCCCCTAGAGCAGGGATGCACGTTCACCGCGCCCCTCCCACCGTACAGCCCTTACAGACACACACAGGGCACGCTTCCTCCTCCACCCTGATTATTCAATAGAGCTTTAACTATGCATGGATGTGTGTTCTGTAGCACCAAAACAAAACCGAAACCATGAGGCGTTCGTGGAGGGCTACTTTAATCCAAAGCCGAAGCCATCAATACGAGACAGCCATTTTGGCCTGGCGTCGTAGACGGCATTGTTCGTGATCCGTCTCGTTGTGGTCGTTCTTAGTCCGCCAGCATAATCTGTGCGTCAGGCGTGATTGCAAGTGATTGTTTTGCGCGACTTTCTTCGTGCTATGCATTCGGCGTAGTATCGTATCGTCGGCTCGCTCTTGCCGTGTGGCTGATCGTTTTGCGTAACTTTCCTTCCGTGCTATGCATTCGTGGCGTAGTATCGTGTCGTCGGCTCACGTGCCGTGACCGGCTGAAGCAGTGTCACTCAGTGTTTGGGAAAGACAGCGGCCTCCGGACGGAGAAGTCCTGCAGTAAGCTTCGTCGTCGTGAACTTGCTGAGCAAGATGGCAGCGCATGACGGATCCCAGTGGCACCGACAGACGAAGCCTGGGACGACGCTCCTACGGTCGTTAGATTTCAGGTGGAGTTATGCCGGCTTCTGCCTACAAACTCTTGATTTCGCTTCACGCGTAGCTTGCCACTTGTCTTTCTGATGTTCCAGTTGCACGGATTTTGCTATCGTGTTTCAATGGCTTGGCAACGACGCCGAAAACCGCACTGGACTATCCAGTAGCGGGTTTTAAAAACGGAGTGGTGCGCGCCAATATCGTGTGTCTTATTCCATACATGCCAGAAAAAACATGAAATTGCGAGTTGAAATCTCGGTTGAAGTCGCGTGTGGTGACACGTAGACAACGTTGCACCGAATATATTTGAAGGGTAAGTAAGATCAGCTGCTCAAAATCAATCAAGGCACCCGGGCCCCGAACATGCCTGATCTAGATCATGATTTTGGCGGTTAGAGCGTACAATGCACGTAATGGAAGGGAAGCAAGCAGCAGTGAGAAAACAACTGCAATACAGCGCGCCTGCTGATTGTGGCATTAGTACAGATTAGTTGGCCTTCGCTGCCAGACAGATGCTTTATTCTGTGTGCAAGGAGAGTTTTGACAAAGTGCCCTAAAACCATATGCTCGCGGTGTCTCGCGTGCTTCTGATTAGCGAATACTGGCGGGGTAAGTTGAGGTTGTAAGCTGCAAACTGCTGTACGCGTTAGCCTTAAGAGAGGGGCAGAAGCCCACCCCCGCACACGCTAGACACAATTAAAGTTTGAGAATACATTTTCTTGACTACAAGGCACCAGATCAAAGTTTTACTGCAGGAAAAAATTTAAACTAGATTTACGTGCAATGCAAGCTGATGCAACAATCAATCGCACTGAAGTGAGCACTGTACACAGCAAGGGTCATTCTGGCCCGTAAATCTCGTGAACAAAGCAAATTGGGACATACATATAAACACGGTGTTTTCACTGACATAAGCGCTCTTCGATAAAAAATGTTGTCAAAATTGAGGCCTGAGTTTTTTTTGTTTTTTTTTTTTGAAGATGTACTTTTTTGAAAAAAAAAAGAAAACTCGCTTCTTTAACTATTTTCTTCTTATTTTGCGCTGCCTGTAGGAAAACGATGTTCCGCATAAAGGTTGCAAAGGCTCCTTGAAATACTTGACACTGTTTTGAAGTTTCTGTGTGAAATAGGAAAGGCGCCAAGGCACATCAAACTTAGCAAACTTTGTTGATTTGAACCGGGTTGTCATTTTTCTTCACATTTTCTTTCCTTTTTAGGACGGCATAAAAAAACATGGATATCATTCACAGTAATGCGTATTAAAACCAACAAAAGATTTTCGACACATCATTTATATTTCGCGTTAAATTCGGCAGTGAAATCCGAAAACATTGCAGTGAACAAAACAGGAGGCCCCGCGCCGCCACCTTCAATATTTTTTTGGCGCGCTGGGAGGTTTCTTGGAAATAAAATTTTCAGTTCCGTGCACTTTGAATGTGCCCGCATAACATATAAAAAATCCAGGCAAAACAAAAAATGCGACCGGACAGGCATGTTCGATCTCTCGTGGAATCACCCTTTAGAGGGCGGCAGCAGCCCACTTTTGCACACGCTAGACACAAATAAAAATCTGAGAACACATTTTCTTGACGAAAAGCCACCAGAGCAAGGTTTTGCTGCAGCAGAATAATTAAAACTGAGATTTACGCACAATGCAAGCTGATAACAACCATCGGTTGCAATGAAGTGAGCACACCACAGCAAGGGTCATTTTGGCAGTTATATCTCGTAAACAAAGCAAATGAGGACATATGATATTAAAACCGTGTGTTCATTGACATAAGCGCTCTTCGATAAAAAATTGTCGTCAAAATTGAGACCGGAGTTTTTTTTATTTTCTTTTTTGAAAATGTGCTTTTTTGAAAAAACTCGCTTCTTTAACTATTTTTTTCTTTTTTTGCGCTGCTCGTAGGAAAATGATCTTCAGCACAAATGTTGCGAAGGCTGTTTTCTATATTGACATCGTTTTCAAGTTTCTGTTTGTAATAGCAAAGGCGCCAAGGCGCCTCAAACTTAGCACACTTTTTTGATTTCGGCCGTGTTGCCATTTTTTCACATTTTCGTCTTTTTTGAGGACGGCATAAAAAAGCATGGGTGTAATTCACAGTAATGCGTATTAAAACCAGCAAAAAAAATTTTCGACACATCATTTATAGTTCGCGCTAAATTTGGCCGTGAAATGCGAAAACATTGCAGTGAGCAAAAACAGGAGGCCCGCGCCGCCACCTTCAAATACTTTTTCGGCGCGCTGGGAGCGTTTCTTGGAAATAAAATTTTCAGTTCCGTGCACTTTGAATGTGCCCACATAACATATAAAAAATCCAGGCAAAACAAAAAATGCGACCGGACAGGCATGTTCGATCTCTCGTGGAATCACCCAGTAGTCTTCTTGCCACGGGATCATCTATATATAGTCTGAAGTTGAGACCAACACACATATACTCATCTAATCTTGAGGTAGACTCGTACCGCCCAGGACTTCGGCCGACCCTTTGTTTATGGTATATGTCTCAAAAATTGGGGTGACCTTTAAGCTTCGCCTTTAAGAGTGAATGCGATAGCGAAATCCGGCCCCTAGTGCGCACTTCAACCACTAAGTGCATACTTATTAATGTGTGTTGTTACACACACACACACACACACACACACACACACACACACACACACACACACACACACACACACACACACACACGCACACACACACGCGACGTGGTCAGGCCAGGAAAGCGGAGGTCAAACGCCAACAACGCCATGAAGATGCCTTGCTGAGAGCCAGGGAAGCTGAAATGAAAAGTCGTCGCCGAGATATGGATCCCAACCTACGAGCGCGGGAAGCCGATCGCAGAAATGACGCAGAACTTCGAGCTCGAGAAGCCGAGGCCAAGCGTCAGCGTCGCCAAGACAACCCTGACATGAGAGCGAGTACCTGATATGAATGTCCCGCCGGCACTCATCGATGAGCAAGGGCTCTGCTGTAGTCGCATAACCTCCGAGATGACGAGCGCGCGGCGCGCCTGCCATCTCTGAGCCCATAATGTTTCCTGTTTGTTTGATATGTTTTCCGCTAGATGGACATAGTTGTCCATCTTGGAGCTTTTTGTAAGTTTGTATGTGTGTGTTTTTAGCATTGTTTTTACGGCGATGGGTGCACATACCGCCTTTTTAGAAGCATGCACTCTTAAAAAAAGAGTCAAAAGGGAGTCACGTCTGCTTGACTCTCTTTGTGGCAGCCGATGACCACCTTTTTTTCTAAGGGGAGTCACAATGCTCTGGTCGACGCTCCTGAATGAAATAGATGACTCCCTTGCTCCAAGGGAGTCAGTGATGGTTCTGCATATACAGGGTGGGTTTTTTTTTAAAAAAAGAAAGCTTCACTGGCTGCGACCAAGATACAGTTCGCTGCTTTGGCTTGTGGTATACCGAAAAATTTTGGTTGAGAATATATAACATGGGATCGTAAAATGTGGAATTACGCACGTATTGTGTTATGGCTTCAGTTACGATATTGCTGAAACGGCGCTTCGAAAACGTCTACAAGTAAACAGGGTTCTTAAAAAATCTTGCCCCCAAGCGAAACATTGAGAGTTATGACAACGTTTAACAATGGCAGCGCTGACAAATTTGCGAATCTTCGCACGTTTGCAAGCGAGGTTTGTAGATTCCTACGACAGCATGTATGGCAGAAAACATACATTTATTAGTGAAATGGACGTGCATGGTGTTGAACGCACTGGCGATCGGGAACACATCTAATTCGACGGCCGTAAAACATGTGCCGCAAAGCTGGCATGATAACCGCGCAGACCGGTTATCAAGGCGACGCTTTACCGCGTCTCCTAAAGAGCGACAATACTACCAGAATTATAGCGCGCGTGGTCATCATTTCTGCCCGCCACAGCTAAACTATATCTTCAGGATAATCCGCGCGGGCCACCAAATCGCTCAGCAAACGTTGAGCACAGCTAGGCACGCACACACGGCCTCACCGCACTCTCCCTAGCCCCTAGAGCAGGGGATGCACGTTCACCTGCGCCCCCTCCCACCGTACAGCCCTTACAGACACACACAGGGCACGCTTCTCCTCCTCCACCCTGATATTATTCAATAGAGCTTTAACTATGCATGGATGTGTGTTCTGTAGCACCAAAACAAAACCGAAACCATGAGGCGTTCGTGGAGGCTACTTTAATCCAAAGCCGAAGCCATCAATACGAGACAGCCATTTTGGCCTGGCGTCGTTAGACGGCATTGTTCGTGATCCGTCTCGTTGTGGTCGTTCTTTAGTCCGCCAGCATAATCTGTGTCGTCAGGCGTGATTGCAAGTGATTGTTTTGCGCGACTTTCTTCGTGCTATGCATTCGTGGCGTAGTATCGTATCGTCGGCTCGCTCTTGCCGTGTCTGGCTGATCGTTTTGCGTAACTTTCCTTCCGTGCTATGCATTCGTGGCGTAGTATCGTGTCGTCGGCTCACGCTTGCCGTGACCGGCTGAAGCAGTGTCACTCAGTGTTTGGGAAAAGCAGCCTCCGGACGGAGAAGTCCCTGCAGTAAGCTTCGTTTCGTCGTGAACTTGCCTGAGCAAGATGGCAGCGCATGACGGATCCCAGTGGCACCGACAGACGAAGCCTGTGGACGACGCTCCTACGGTCGTTATAGATTTCAGGTGAGTTCTGCCGGCTTCTGCCTACAACTCTTTTATTCGCTTCACGCGTAGCTTTGCCACTTGTCTTTCTGATGTTCCAGTTGCACGGATTTTGCTATCGTGTTTCAATGGCTTGGCAACGACGAAAACCGCACTGGACTATCCAGTAGCGGGTAAAACGGAGTGGTGCGCGCCAATATCGTGTTTCCTTATTCCATACATGCCAGAAAAACATGAAATTGCGAGTTGAAATCTCGGTTGCAAGTCGAGTGTGGTGACACGTAGAGCAACGTTGCACCGATATATATTTGAAGGGTAAGTAAGATCAGCTGATCAAAATCAATCTAATGCACCCGGCCCGAACATGCCTGATATCCAGATCATGATTTTGGCTCGTGAAACTCTAGAATTTAGTGTTTCTTTCCATTGCTACCCAGACGTTGAAACACGTTTAATACGTATTTATTCGCTGCATATTCGAACTTCTCGCCGTGTTTGCTTGTTTGTTTGTGTGTGTGTGTGTGTGTGTGTGTGTGTGTGTGTGTGTGTGTGTGTGTGTGTGTGTGTGTGTGTGTGTGTGTGTGTGTGCGTGCGTGCGTGCGTGCGTAACTGCTATAAAACTTTGATGCAATTGCTTTTGTAGCACGGTTTCATTTAATTGAAACAGTGGTGACTTGATCTTATGATGCTAAAATTATCATGCAACAAAGGTAAATGTGAGTTCACTTCAAAGTTGTAGTTTTTTTTTTTTTGTCCACAAACTGCATACGAGCATAACCTCATCCTCCTGTGATACTTGCTTTGTCTAATGTGGTGTGGTGCTAGTACCTAATAGTAAACACAACACCGGCTAGTAATAATGGCAGTAAACATACTGCTCAAACGCTGTGTTGCGTGGATATTGGATGCCTTTGTTATACCAGCCGTGGTTCAGTTCGTTATTATTTTCAGCACAAAGATACAGTCTACAGTGATGTTGTGGGCAGTGGACAAAAATCCTTTAAAATGGACTTGGAAGCGTTACCCTGCGAAGCCCAAGGACGCGGGTTCTATTCCTGACCCCGGCAGCTGCATTTAGAAGGGGGCGAGATACAGAAACTCCCATGCCCTCTGATTTGTGCACGTTGAAGAACTCCAGGTAGTTGAAATTAATCCGTGATCTCCCACTATGTAGCACCGCCTAATCGCATTGTGCTTTTCGCTCATAAATCTCTAGCAATTATTACTTCGTCATTATACCTCGAAACACTCGCTGTATCCTATTTGAATTCTATTCGCCATAGTCTGCAATGAATATTTAGCACTTTTTACAGCAGGGTACCCTCATTGACATTCTTTTACAATGCACCTTAATTGTCCCAATTTCGTGCCATAATCAGCTGTTGTTTTTAATATGTATATAAGTCACTTCAGCACTGTTCCTTTTTGTTTGACCGCTTCTCATCACCTCAATTGTTTGAGGTTTGAGGTGATGTTTGTGCTGCACAGTTTGCCCGAGTTTGCTCCCAACCCTCTATACTGGTCAACGCTGGCTGGTGGGTTGTCCTTCCAGACAAACGGAAAAACGAGACCTTTGCCTGTTGATATAGATCTGAAGAAAAAATGGCACATTAGGCCTTTAGAATAGCTGAACCTTCGTGCAGCTGTTCTGAAGCCAGGCGCTAGAAGGGCACGCTCACAATGATGCGACAGAAAGAAGGCAGTGAAGGCAAGCGTAGTCTTGTCGTACATTCGCCATATTTCGTGTAGCTGTATACACATTTTGCCGTTTTCTTCGTTAAACTAATAATAACATTTGGCGTTTAACATCCCAAAACCACGATATGATTGAGAGACGCCGTAGTAGAGGGCTCTGGAAATTTCGACTACCTGGGGTTCTTTAACGTGCAGCTAAATCTAAGTACACGGGCCTCAAACATTTTCGCCTCCAACGAAAATGCAGGCGCCGAGGCCGGGACTCGATCCCGCGACCTACAGGTCTTTGTTAAAATACTGCTAGTCTAGTGGTTATGGTGCTCTACTGCTGACCCGCAGGTTGCGGGATCGAATCCTGGCCGCCGCGGCCGCATTTTCAATGGAGGCGAAAATGGTTTAGACCCGTGTGCTTAGATTTAGGTGCACGTTAAAGAACTCCAGGTGGTCGAAACTTCCGAAGCCCTCCACTACGGCGTCTCTCATAATCTTATCGTGGTTTTGGGACGTCAAACCCCAACAATTATTATTATTATTAAAATACTGCTTCCATGCTATACAGGGTGATTTTTTTTTCAGACAGTACATATCTTATATAAAAAAATTCTATGACAGTCACGCTCCAGTAGTACTCTAGTTCGAGGCGGAAATATTCTGCCGCAACAAAAAATGCGTTGGCGGGACTAATTAACAAAAACCCGTTAACTAATTTTTATTTATTGACTTGAGGGCAGTTGTTTATATTAGAAATTTGTAGTGCGTGCCACTTTATGGTATACCCATTTTTCAGAAATCATGAAAGTTTTACGTAACTCGAGATATTTATTGTGAAATTTTAAGGGCTAAATCAAAACTGATCGTGTCCGGCACACAGAAAACGCTGTTTTTCTGTTACGTCAGACCGGAGCTGCCCGCGACAAGGGAGTGACGAAATTTGAATGAAGGCGCGTCGTGGTCGTACCTTTTCGTGAAAAGTGGCAAGTCATCTAACTTGCGCCAGCGGATCGCCTTACCTTTGCATGTGGCGTTTGGTGCTCATCTGTTTCTTTCGAGATGCGCGCATCCGAAACGGCAGTAATATCAACCTTTTCTTTCTATGTTTACAGATAAATACCACACATCGCACCCAAATAATAAGCTGTTTACTTGTGTATTTCTGAATGCTTGCAGATTTTCCTGATCACATTCTGCTTCGGCCCACCTTCATTAAACAATCATCACCTTCTTTTCACGTGTAGCTCCGAGCTTACGTAACAGAGAAGCGACGTTTCCTGCACGTCAGGCGCTATCAGTTTCGATTTCGTCCTTGAAATTCAAGGATGAATATCACGAATTACGTGTAACTTTCGCGATTAAAAAAAATGTGTATGCCATAAATTGGCACGCGATACAACTTTCTAATATAAACAACTACCTCCAGGTCAAGAATTAAAAGTTAATTAATGAGTTTTTGTTAATTAATCTCTTCATTGCCATTTTAGTTGCAACAAACTATTTCCTTCTTGACATAGAGTGTGTGCGCGAAAACATCTTGAGCGTGACTATTATACAATTTTGATAAGAAATATGCGTTCTCTAAAAAAAACATCCTTCTAATTGTACGGAGGTCATGCAGCGGAAACAGTTGCAGCTGGCTAAGGGAGTAACAGACCCTCAAAGTACAGCAAAGTTAATGAGTATCCCTGGTTTTGTTCATTGCCATGACACTTCATGGAATCTGGTGTGTGAGCGCTGCCCTTGTCAGATTAAAAGGTGATCGATCTGTCTGTCATCATGTGTTTATTTTTGTGCACTTGACTCTTTCAGGTTGCTTCAAGACTGCACATTGAAGCTCTACAGCTGCATTTGACCAGGAAGCCTCCTTGGAAACTTCGTGTCTCGAGGTAGTCAAGACGTGTCCAAGAATTCGGAATAGCCACGCTTAAGGTCTGGCCGTGAGTGGTCGCGAATCAGTGCAACCTGCTGTCCTTTTCGCCAGAATGCCACCTGACCCTGACATGGTCTGGGAACACGACACTGCCAAGCTCATGCACGCAAGCTGTGTCACCTATTGGGGTCCTGTATCTCAGATGACTACATGAGAATCCTGTACTACATGAGAACTACACATGTTGCATGTTTTGCGCTGTATGCCACATAAAATATGTAATGGATGTCGCAAAGAAGTGCTTGATGGCTGGCCATTGATTCCTATTCATAAAAACTGACTGCTGGCTATGCTAATGTTTATGCCAGGTCTAGTATATTGCCGCATTGGCAGTAATGAACGATCTTAGCGAAACTATTGCTTTTCATATCTCACTCATTCTGACAGTAATGTGTCTCGCTGTATTTCTGGACGGTGTTTCTGTATTTCAGTTCTGTACAGAACTCTCCATACCACCGCTAAATATATATATTTATATATATCATACCTTATATATATAAGGTACTTGACACACGACGTACGTTTTAGCATTAGCATAGTACTAAAATGTACGTCGTGTGTCAAATGCCTTCCTACAGTATCAGGACCTCCGTGATCTTTCTGTAGCTCTTATATTTAAGGGTCATTCCATGCCAAGTGTCCCAGACGTGGCACTCGCACATCGCAGATTTTGCTGATAAAATTTGTGCCTTTTTCCTGTGCCACATGGAGTATTGTGGCAAAACATTCTTGCTCGAAAAAATTTTTGACGGTCCTGGCACGCCCTCGAATTTCGCTTCTATTTATTAAACTGTACCTAATAGAAAATGTGTATAAAATCTACTTTTGTGTTGAGCTTCTAAACTGCGCTTGCACTATCGCAGAGGTTCTGTTTAGTTGTCCCATTCATTATTTCCGAATTTTTGTGTTTCACTACCAGCTACGTAGCTTCAAAAACTACAAAAATCTTCAAAGTTCGTGAATTTTTCTTGAGCTATCTGGAACTCACCCTAACCAATATTAATAATAGCCTGATTTCCAGGAAAGTGTATTTTAGTACAGAAATGTTTAGGGGTAAAATAGACTTCAAATCTTTCCGAAAAAAATTGTGAAATTAGAGAAAATGTACGATTTGTTGCATGTTTGACCATATTTTTCATACTGATGTGGTCAAAGTAAAAATCCTCGTCATGCGGCGTTTGATAAAAGACTTCATCGTTAAGTAACGAAAAAAGTCTTATCAAATCATTTTTTTGTTTTAAGGAAGAAAATAATTTTTGAATTTGGCCCTCCGAACGCGCAGTGCATTTCATTTTGTTGCCACTTCGCCGCAAAGCACGTGGTAGCCCTTGCAGCTGACACTCGTCACAGGCAACGGCCAGATGCGAGATGTATGTCAGTGGCTCGTGAGTGGTCGAAAGTCTTGTCACGTTGATGTCAGGGCGACGAGTAATGAATTCGCGTTACAATGTGAGCTTGCTTGGCGGGCCCAATGGGAAGTATGGACGCCCGAGAGCAGCCTATGGCGTCGTTGGCACAATGTGCTAGAGGCCGTCTGTACAACATGTATACCCTGAGAAAGGAGTGTGTACAGTGTGCATTATTTCTTTCAGTATGTGTATGCTAGTTGTGCAGACGTCCCTCTAGGACATTGTGCCAACAACTCCACATGCTGCTCTCGGGCGTCCATATTTCCCATTGGGCCCGCCTAGCAAATGCTCATTGTAACGCAAATTCATTACTCGTCGCCCTGACAGCGCGACAAGACTTTCGACCACTCACAAGCCGCTGACATACATCTCGCATCTGGCCGCTGCCTGTGACGAGTGTCAGCTGTAAGGGCGACCACGTGCCTTGCGGCGAAGTGGCAGCAAAATGAAATGCACTGCGCGATCGGAGGGCCAAATTCAAAAATTATTTTCTTCCTTAAAACAAAAAAATGACTTGATTAGACTTTCTTCGTTACTTAACGATGAAATCTTCTATCAAACGCCACATGACGAGGATTTTTACTTTGACCGCATCAGTATGAAAAATACGGTCAAACATGTGACAAATCGTACATTTTCTCAAATATCACAATTTTTTTCGGAAAGATTTGAAGTCTATTTTACCCCTAAACATTTCTGTACTAAAATACACTTTCCTGGAAATCAGGCTATGATTAATATTGGTTAGGGTGAGTTGCAAATAGCTCAAGAAAAATTCACGAACATTGAAGATTTTTGTAGTTTTTGAAGCTACGTAGCTGGTAGTGAAACACAAAAAAATCGGAAATAATGAATGGGACAACTAAACAGAACCTCTGTGATAGCGCAAGCGCGGTTTCGTAGCTCAACACACAAAAATAGATTTTATACACATTTTTCAATTAGGTACAGTTTAATAAATAGAAGCGAATTTCGAGGGGGTGCCATGATTGTCAAAATTTTTTTCGAGCAAAAGTGTTTTGCCACAATACTCCATGTGGCACAGGAAAAAGGCACAAATTTTATCAGCAAAATCTGTGATGTGCGAGCGCCACGTCTGGGACACTTGGCATGGAATGACACACACACACACACACACACACACACACACACACACACACACACACACACACACACACACACACACACACACACACATATATATATATATATATATATATATATATATATATATATATATATATATATATATTGAGAGAGCGTAGGCATGGGCAAGTTGGTAATTCATGTTTGACTTTTTGAGCGCGCAAAAGAACAGGGACGAAAAACGACGCAGACACAGCGCTGACTTCCAACATATGCTTTATTTTCTACAGTGGTACATATATATATAGACAACAAAAAGCAACGCACGCAGGTGCATTGTACAGGAAGGCTTCATGTAAAACCACAAATAAGTATGCATGATAAGCAATCAAACAACCTGATACCGGATTTTTTTCTTCTTTAAGAGATCAAGCGGTCATTCCTGACTACCACTATCGTCTAGTCACCCTGTGGGCCTTGCTTAGAAAGTCTAGTTCTTTTTGGATAGGTCAATTGAAGGTGCACTAATGCACATGTCTCCCAAACTTGCAATCTTTGCCGCTTCAATTATCTCACGTGTTGTTTGTGCCTGGCTCCTTCCTGTCGCAGTGCACTGCGAATACATGGGATCGCACCCACACTTCCTGCAGTGGAAAGCCAAATGTCCCACACCTCCAGTTCGCACGTTATTTGCGTGCTCACGCAGCCTGTCATTGGCACACCGTCCCGTCTGCCCTATGTATTTCTTGCCACAGGACAGCGGTAACTCATAAACGATGTTGTTCTCACATTTAACAAAGCTTTCTTTGTGCTTTTTTTGGCACCTGGGTTTTTCAGAACCACTGTAGGAGGCCTTGCACAGATTATAAAGCTTGTTTGGTGCTGAAAGGACGACTCTTACGTTGGCGTTGTTTCCTATCTTTTTCAGCCTATGTGAGACATCGTGAAGGTACGGTATGACGGCGCATTTCTGCTTGACAGGCTCCGTTTATGGTGAAGCCTGCTCCTCACCCTCGCGAGCATGTTTGACAGTCTTGAGAAGACCCTCCGCCACAGATGTGACGACATACTGAGGAAACCCCGCCTTTTTGAGGCGGTCAGCTTGCGCCTGGAAACTACACGAACACTTGTGAGGACATGAGCGGCGAAGCGCATTCATTAGGGTTAATTTTGCAATACCCCTTTTAACTAGCTTGGAGTGGCCCGAAGAAAACGGCAGAAGCGGCTTATTGGCCCTAGGCTCGTACGACCAGCAGACCTGGTCTCGCTTGAAGAACGTTCATATGTCAAGAAAACGCAAGGCGTTGTTTTGCGGCATTTCATGCGTGACTGCGAGCGGTTGCAGGAAACGCGTGAACAGATCAAGTACGTTTGAAGAATCATTGCCAAATTCACCTGGACTTGATTCTAGAAAGACAACGTAGTCGTCTACATATCTAAACACCTTCTTTACATTTGTGCCTGTTAGCTCTGTTTCTAGTTTCTAGTAACAGGCACAAATGTAAAGAAGATGTTTAGATATGTAGACAACTACGTTGTCTTTCTAGAATCAAGCCGAGGCGAATTTGGCAATGATTCTTCAAACGTACTTGATCTGTTCACGCGTTTCCTGCAACCGCTCACAGTCACGCATGAAATGCCTTGCGTTTTCTTGACATACGAATGTTCTTCGAGCGAGACCAGGTCTGCTGGTCGTACGAGCCTAGGGCCAATAAGCCGCTTCTGCCGTTTTCTTCGGGCCACTCCAAGCTAGTTAAAAGGGGTATTGCAAAATTAACCCTAATGAATGCGCTTCGCCGCTCATGTCCTCACAAGTGTTCGTGTAGTTTCCAGGCGCAAGCTGACCGCCTGAAAAAGGCGGGGTGTCCTCAGTATGTCGTCACATCTGTGGCGGAGGGTCTTCTCAAGACTGTCAAACATGCTCGCGAGGGTGAGGAGCAGGCTTCACCAGAAACGGAGCCTGTCAAGCAGAAATGCGCCGTCATACCGTACCTTCACGATGTCTCGCATAGGCTGAAAAAGATAGGAAACAACGCCAACGTAAGAGTCGTCCTTTCAGCACCAAACAAGCTTTATAATCTGTGCAAGGCCTCCTACAGTGGTTCTGAAAAACCCAGGTGCCAAAAAAAGCACAAAGAAAGCTTTGTTAAATGTGAGAACAACATCGTTTATGAGTTACCGCTATCCTGTGGCAAGAAATACATAAGGCAGACGGGACGGTGTGCCAATGACAGGCTGTGTGAGCACGCAAATAACGTGCGAACTGGAAGTTTGGGACATTTGGCTTTCCACTGCAGGAAGTGTGGGTGCGATCCCATGTATTCGCAGTGCACTGCGACAGGAAGGAGCCAGGCACAAATAACACGTGAGATAATTGAAGCGGCGAAGATTGCAAGTTTGGGAGACATGTGCATTAGTGCACCTTCAATTGACCTATCCAAAAAAGAACTAGACTTTCTAAGCAAGGCCCACAGGGTGACTAGACGATAGTGGTAGTCAGGAATGACCGCTTGATCTCCTAAAGAAGAAAAAAATCCGGTATCAGGTTGTTTGATTGCTTATCATGCATACTTATTTGTGGTTTTACATGAAGCCTTCCTGTACAATGCGCCTGCGTGCGTTGCTTTTTGTTGTCTATATATATATATATGTACCACTGTAGAAAATAAAGCATATGTTGAAAGTCAGCGCTGTGTCCGCGTCAGTTTTCGTCCCTGTTCTTTTGCGCGCTCAAAAATGTCACACACACACACACACACACACACACACACATATATATATATATATATATATATATATATATATATATATATATATATATATATATATATATATATATATATATATATATATATATATTGTAGTGACGAAGAGTGGCACAGAAGCTCGGGAACGAGGGCGAAGAAGAGAAGGACAAGGATGAAATAGAACAGCCTGCCCGCAGCAAGGGTGCTGTCTCTTTGTCGTTCTTCTACAATGGCGCAGTCGCGAACTACCGACCCCGACATCCCTGCGTCCACTACACTCCGAAGTGGCCGAGTACTCACGGACTTGCCACCGACCACGGACGGCGTCCAGGCCTCCACGGCGGCTCCGCGTCATGATTGCGGCGAAGCGATTTCCCAAGCCTTCTCGATGTTCGCTCAAGAGCTCAAGACATCCGGCTTTGGGTGCGCCCCACATGGATCGTTCACTGAGAACGAAATTCCATGTTTTCATGGGTTTAAAGATGACCCCGCGAGATGGGTAAGCGTCGTAAACTCGGTTGCTCTTAAACACTGTTGGAGTGACACAATCAAGAAATCCGTCGCCGAAGGACGTCTGCGAGGATCCGCCCAAGCATGGCATCGATTCGAAGGCAGCGCTTACACTACCTGGCCGACATGGAGCGCGGCCCTGACGTCCGCGTTTGAGCCGCTTCCGAGCGCTTATGACGATCGTTTCATGACCATGCGATCACGCCGGCAAGGTGCAACTGAAGACGTCGCAACTTACATCTACGACAAGCTGTCCCTTTTACAAGCTTGCGGCATACTCTGGACCTCCTCAGCAGCCAGGCAGTACGTCATCGACGGGATCCTTGACTCGACGCACGCGGCCGTCTTGTCTGCCACCACCCACCCAGCCGACATCCCCACTTTTGTACGCCAGGCAGTGGAGTTGCAGGACACATCTCATCGGCGTGCGGCTACAGTTTCCCCTAAGGAGCCGGGTCCACCGAGACGTGGATGCTATACGTGTGGGCGCTTCGGGCATGGGTATAAAAACTGCCCACAAAGTCAGCCTCAAGCCATACAATATCAAGCACGTCCACTTCCAACCCTCATGGTCACCGTCGACGGCATTGGAGAACTGACGGCTCTCGTCGATACCGGAGCACAGCGTACGGCATTGCTTCGACGCCACGCCCCAGGAGATCTCCAGCCTTGGACTGAGCCACCGCTGCGGGGCCTCGGTGGGGACGTACTACCGGTCGGTGCCATAAACCTGCAGATCAACACCGAGGCCGGCCACAAGTTCTTGTCCTCGGTGCCCGTGTTCGAAGACTTGCCCGCAGACATAGTCTTGGGTGCCGACTACCTTCTCTCCGGGGATGTGCGCCTCACTGTGGAAGGAAGTAGCGTCAGCCTCCGTCCCGTAGCCCCAATTACGCCTCCGGCTCAGCCAGGTGAGCTGACAACACCACTTACACTCCCCGCTATACTCGAGAGGCACGCGTCGCTCTTCGCTGATACTACTGATCAGCTCCCCGGTACTAGCGTGCTAGAGCACCATATTACAACCGACAACCATCCGCCGGTGTCCATACCGTTACGTAGATACGCCGAACGAGAGCGGACTGTAATCGACCAGCAGGTGCAAGAAATGCTAGCCGCTAACATCATCAGGCCGTCTGCTAGCCCGTGGGCAGCACCTGTTGTCCTAGTCCGTAAAAAGGACGGCAATCTCCGATTCTGTGTCGACTACCGAGAGTTGAACAAACACACCATACCAGACTCGTACCCACTGCCACGAATTGACGATACTATTGACGCCGTACGAAATGCCAGGTTCTTTTCATCACTAGACCTGAAAGCAGGGTATTGGCAGATAAACGTGGCTGAAGGAGATAAGTTTAAGACGGCCTTCCGGACTCCATCTGGCTTGTACGAATTTAACCGGATGCCTTTCGGTCTGCGAACTGCCCCAAGCACGTTTCAGCGTGCCATGAACACGGTGTTGGGCACGTTGATAGACCACGCCTGTGTTGTTTACCTCGACGACATTCTAATCATCGGGGAAACAGAAAAACAACATCTACAGCATCTCGACACAGTACTGCAGAGGTTGCATAACACCGGCTTTCGACTTAACCGCGAGAAGTGCCAGTTCGGGTTGACGACGATATCATATCTCGGTTATCAGATATCTCGTAATGGCGTGCGACCCTTGCCTGAGCGCATAGACGCCGTAGCCAAGTACCCTGCACCAACATCTATTAAACAGCTCCAGGTATTGCTCGGAATGGCGTCATACTTGCGCAAGTTCGTGCCGAGCTTTGCGTCAACCGCTGCCCCACTCACGGACTTACTGAAGAAAGGCGCTCAATTTCATTGGGGTCCTTCGCAGGATAACGCCTTCCAAACCCTCAAACACCAGCTTACGCATAGTCCAGTGCTCTGCCACTTTAATGAAGATTGGGTGACAGAAGTGCATACTGATGCGAGTCAGATTGGCCTAGGGGCAGTTTTGCTTCAACGTGACACAAATGGGCGCGGGCACGTCATCTCCTACGCCAGTCGTAAACTCTCGGACGCGGAACGTCATTATCATTCAAATGAACTGGAGTGTTTGGCCGTAGTGTGGAGTGTGGATGAAAAGTTCCGCCATTACTTGTTTGGCCGACACTTCACGGTGGTAACAGACAACTCCGCGATCGCATGGATGTTCCAGAAGCGGCACCTCAAACACAAGTTTGCCCGATGGATTGTTCGGCTCCAGGACTACACGTACGACATCCGTCACCGTGCTGGCGCACAAAATCAGCTGGCGGACGCTTTGTCACGAAATCCCATCGAGGAATCCTCCCCACGGAATCCAGAAAGCTGGATCATGTTTTCCCAACAGGACGTGACGAAGGCCCAACGCGGCGATGAAGGTCTCGTATCCGTTATAGATTCCATTGAGGATACAGGACACAATGCCAAGTTTGTCTTACGTGATGGTACGTTGTATCGTCGTCACTGGGCCGATAAGAGTGACGAGCGTCATCTCCTGGTTATTCCTGGCTCCTTACGATCGAGCATATTACGTGCCATTCATGACAGCCCCGAAGGAGGCCATGTCGGCTATCGAGCCACCTTACGCAAGGCACAAGAACGATTTTGGTGGCCGAAAATGCATAAAAGTGTGCGTTCGTATGTTGCCAGTTGCGAGGTGTGTCAACAACACAAACGACGTTCCGGAGGCCAACATGGATTTCTTACACCGATTAAGCCTCCGGAGACAATATTCCACACGTTGGGCATAGACCACATCGGGCCTCTTCCAACGACGGCAGCGGGTAATCGTTATATTATACTCGCTGTGGATCACTTGTCAAAGTTTGTAGAGGTCGCGGCCGTGCCTTCGCTTGCTGCTAGCTACGTCATCCGATTCTTGAGAGAGCGCTTCGAATGGCGACACGGTCTTCCTAACAAGTTGATTTCCGACCGGTCGACCACCTTCCGCAGTCGCGAGCTCCGCAATTACCTACAGCAAGTAGGAGTTGAGCATGACTTCGCGTCGGCATACCATCCACAGGCGAACGGACTAACGGAAAGGTCGAACCAGACTATCCAGGATCGTCTCGCACCGTACTGTGAGAATCACAAACGAGGGGAAGCTGACTGGGATGAACATCTTCAAGCGGCTGCATACGCAGTGAACACGGCGGCACACAGCTCTGCAGGAACTTGCCCCTACGAGATTGTCTACGGCCAGCTCCCGCAGCTGAATGCTACATTCGGTTTGGACACTCCCGTCAAAGTTGGGCGTTCGGTTGCACGCCAGACACGTTGTCGCGAAATCCGTATGGAGGCGCGCAGGAGGATTGCACAAGCTCAGCAGGCGCAAAAGCGCTACTACGACCGACGCCACCGCCCGGCGCCGAAATATAGTATAGGCGACGAGGTGTGGCTGCAGCGAGGTGCTCCATCGTCTTCAGACAAACTGCGTCCAAAGTACGAAGGTCCGTTCATTATTTCCGAGCGCTTAGGAGAGAACACGTGGCGAGTACGATCCACGGCTTCTGATGCGCGCACGGACAAGAGAAAGCGGAATAACTTTGCTGTGCATGTGTCGCGAATGAAGAACTGCGTCCGTCGACAAACGTGACGTTGTCTTATGCGCTTTTCATGCAGGAGTAGACCAGTTGCAGCGTGGCCGAGTGTAGTGACGAAGAGTGGCACAGAAGCTCGGGAACGAGGGCGAAGAAGAGAAGGACGAGGATGAAATAGAACAGCCTGCCCGCAGCAAGGGTGCTGTCTCTTTGTCGTTCTTCTACAATATATATAAAATGCTTAACAATGGTGGTGACGTGGCTAAGGACTACGCATTATTCGCAGGATGTTGCGCCTATAGTTTAGGTGCTTACTGATAAAACAGTAGGTTGTCATTACAATGTGAACATGTATGAAATGGCATGAAGTGTTTAAAACCGATTCAAAGAATAATTTTACGAATCGCAGAAATTTCAGTTTGTTTATAGGATGAAGGCGTGCAGACGTGAAAGAGAAAAGACACAGACAAACCAAACGCTAGCGTGTGAGCTGTCCGCATCTCTTCTGTTTCCGTGTTGCATGGCTTACTTTCTTCTAGAATCAACATTTTTTGTTGTTTTACGCGAGCGGAAATTGTTCTGAGACTCATCTATATAAACTTCGAGTAGTATTTTATTTCCCCCAGAGGAATCGAGTGCAGCACTGTAAAGTTGCTACAAAAACTTGTTGCGGCTGTCATGCATCCACCACAGTGTTCCTGTTTGAGTAAACCCGGTGGAAGTGCCTTGTTGAGTAACAAGAGGTAGCGGCACCAACTTTCGTCGATTGTCAGATAAAAACCCTAATGGTGTTCGCTCTGATTTGAAGTTCTTTTGAAATTCTTGATCAATCTCTATAAAACTCGTTTAGTTTATGTGTATTTGTGCGCTGATTTTGAAAATGCAAATATTTTTTTACTATTATATGTCGTGTTAATTAAGTATATCAAACATTTCATGTGCCATGTTAGGCCTGCACGAGTTACAAAGTAAGCATATGACAATAATATGAAATGGGAACTGTATGCAACATAACCAGAATGCATGTCCTAAACCCACTTAACAATAGTCATAGTATGCTGAACATTGACCAGTAAGTGTATGTCTAGCTGGTGATTCGCTCACGAGAGTTCAATATTACGTAACTTTTAACTCAAATGGGTTTAAAACGCGAGTTCGTATGTGGGCTAGTGGGTTCATGAACATTATGCCAGAACAGCGCAGTAAACTCCTTTAAAACTATTGCATACAGTTTTTATCCCCTAACTATAGCGATATGTCGATTTACTTTGTAACTCCAAGTTTGGAAAGGCTTGCTCATCAAGACACATGAAATTTTTGTGTCAAAACTGCGTTTTCTTCCAGATAATTGCATATTTGAAATCGCCACATAAGTAAACCTAAACTCAGCAAGTTTCATCAATATCGACCAAGAAGAAAAATAAACGCATTATTTGTTGCAGAGTGTCTCATTGAGTACCACGAAGTGGTCACACTGACTCTTGCCAGGGGAGTCATGTACACCACTGTCCTTAAGGACAACGGAGTCAAAGGAACGCTCCAGTGGGGGTCAGCGTTACCATGGCAAAGGGGTCACCCTGACTACCTATAGGTACTAGCGGGAAATAAAAGGTAGTCGCATAGACTCCTGCGTTGGGAGTAATACATACTCTCTCTGCTTGCGAAGGGAGTCGTTGGTCTGAAGAACGAAGGGAGTCGTTTGACACCCCAAAAGGTCATCATATGTGTAGCGAGGCGATTACCACCCAAATGTAGTCAGTACAGACACCCTTTTTTTTAAGAGTGTGGCGTCGCTCAAGAAACGTAGTTTGATGGCCTCGCCAGTGCGACTACAAATCTCCGAATGGGCTCATTTTCGTCGTGAAACCTGCCGAACAAAATGACGAAGAATCTCTCAAGGCTCTACTTAGTTTGCAAGGCACACGGCAAGAAGTCTGAGAGCCGATAGGAATGCGAAAGATGTGAAGCTGGTCTTCACATGAATGTGTACTTCAAAGTTTTTCACACACTAAAATCACATTGAAACAGTTGATGTAGTTAAGCGTCGCCATACGCGATCGTGCGCTTCTGACATGCAACATTAAATGCGTTAAGGAGACTCCTTCTACTACATGGCATTTATGTAGTGTTTTTTCCGAAGCAGTCGCAAGTACCATCGTGGCCTTGTGGTAGGACACCTGCTTGCCACGCAAACGGCCCAGGTTTGATCCTCGATGGGACCGGAGATTTTTATTCTTTATTTTATTTGCATCTTTCTCAATTTTTCGGTCACGGACGATTTTTCGCTCACTACCAACGACGCCGACACCGGAATTTCTGCGACACGAGCTCTCTAACACTATCGCGTTAAAGGTCGACGTTAAAGAGACACTCGAGAGAGCTCGCCGTGACGTCATAGATTTTGACTGCGTCTTCTGGAACACACGTGATCGTTTGTCACCAGAAAGTTTATCCACATTGCTTTATAACGGACCCAATGTCCTAAAATGGCAAGTTTCAAAGAATTGTGCCCGAAATCGCAAATATACGCAAAATACCTAATGTGGCCAAAATACGCATGAAGGCTGAAATCCGTGACACCACACTGACATCAACGTGGTCATCTTCGGCACCAAATTCAATCATGAAGCTTTGCGACGCAGGGAGAGGCTCTGAAAACAGAAGATGCGTCAGTTGCCACGCCATTTTTCGGGGCAGCGCAATGTCGCTGGTTCGCCACGTTCAAGTTGGTTCGATGTAGCCCAACCGCAACACCAGGAAATGAGCACAAGGCATGATTTCGCCGTCGACCCAGCCTCCGGGTTAAGTGTTCTGTTAAGTATTTGGCAGCGTAAACAAGTCGTAGTCAATGTTTTTTTCATGCAGCTATAGGTGGCGATATAGGAAAATGCCTCGGTAACCCTGCCCACGGTCGATGGAGCAGCGAGGAACCGGCCTGTGGCCCCAGCAGCTCAACTTCATATTGTCTGCGCGCTGTCACTCGCTATGGCGATACGTCGGTGCTTTCGGTCGCATGACAAAGGTCTTCCATGTTCACTTACACGATTACTGCTGAACTCGATAAGACGGCGTCTGCGGCAGCGGTGTAGGTGGAACGTAACCCGTGCCGTGGCTGTTCTAGCTTGTCCGACCTGCAGTGCAGGTCAGCCGCAAAGGTGCACGACTATGCACTGGTGCGATCAAAATTACAAATTTATGCAGCAACTTCGAGGGGTTATCCAAAAGCTTTATTTACAATAACGAAGTCATAAAGATATTTACAGGAAACTTTTTGTGCATAATCAGTATCATTGCCATGCATACTTGTGAAAATATAAAATCTTTGCCCCAAGTAGTTTTCTTTCCACATGTTGTGGAATACATCAACCTACATGATGAATGAAATTGAAGCCAAGCCCGAAGTGTCGTAAAGTTCCTCCATCTGAAGGGCAACAACGCACGCCCAATCCACTGTGAAATGAAAGCTGTCAATGGGGATGAAAACCCATCATATGACACGGTTGTGATGTGAAAGAGGAACATTGGAAGTGGCCACGTACCCTTGCAGATGAGACGCGAGTGGGTAGACCCTCAATCAAAGACGATCTTGCCATGGTGAACAAAGTGGAGGCCGTTATTTTCGCCGACGGAAGATCGACCATGGCAAGAGTGATGGCGGAGAGTGCACTAAGTTACGGAACCTTATTTAATAAGGAATCTTACATGAATTACTTACCTCGCTTGCTGACATCTCTTCAAAAGTCAACTCTTTACGGCTTTCCCAGAAGAATTTGACACTTTAGAAAGGTATCAACTCGGGCGTATTGGTTTGCCATTACTCGTACACTGTAGCGCGCTAAAGACGTAGGCAAGAGCAATGAGACGCACGCGGAGCGCGTATATGTGTATCTGCGCACTTGTCTACGTCTTTAACGTGCAAAAGTGTACGTGTAATTTGACGCTGTTGGAGCGGAAGCATTCGTTGTCGCCGCTCACCATTTCGGCTACGATCTTTTGCAGCATACAGCCTGAGCTTGAGCCAAGCGACTTCTACCTCTTTCCCGGGATGAACAAACAATGTCGTGAACAAGAAGGGAAACCAGGGCTAGTTGATTATAGTTCATTTTGGATCAGCTAACAGCGCAAGAAAAGACGAGGACGCAGACGAGGACGTGTCGTCACATCCTTGGTCTGCGTCCTCGTCTTTTCTTGCGCTGTAAGCTTACCGAAAATGAACCATGTCGTGTTCGGCGATTTGACGACAGAGAGGATGTTTCGAAGTGGAACCGTGGTTTTCGTACAAAGCGGAGGACTTCTACAAAACGGGTTTGAAAGAGGTGAAGAAACTCTGGCCAAAATGTGTGGTTAGGTAGGGAGACTACGTGGAGAAGAACTGAATTTGACCAATGCAAGTGACAATTGTATGCTTTTTTTTCATAGTGACAATTATAAATTTTTAATACCCCCCGTACGTCGGTTGCCATCGACGATCGTAGACACTCGGGCTGCAAGAAGGTGACAAGCCAGGCTGGAAGAAAAACGCGTGTCGTGCCATGCTCACGTGGGGTCGCTTACGTGCGCGACGCCCGCAGCAGTTTCCGGCGCCGGGCGTGAAAAGCTACCAGCGCTTTACCATCGGCTTCTATCCTCCTCGCCTAACGCGTGCAAACGCTCACGTCTGGCTGGGGCGCGACTCCTCAAAAAAAAAAAAATCCACCGCCCTTCATCTCTGACAATAAGTTCCCGAATGCGACAATCGGAACCCCAAACTTTGTCCCAGTGTGTAAGACGGCAAGGGTTGTAGGACCGCCATGAATCAGCTATCTCTCAACAATACAAGCTGACAAACACTATTATCCCCTAGACCACTTCGGCGCTTGTCCACAAAGGCTATATAATGCCCAAACGAATAGACGCAGCAGCGACTCTGTCTTCCTGAGGGAGCATGCGGCTTACGACTAGCCCATCTCGGTAAACAAGAATTTTCGCTCAGTCAATCAAGAATGACCAAAGCTCTCAAATATGCAAGCGGGTGTAGCGTAAGTGGACCTGCACTTGATTAGACATTTAGAAGTGAATGTAGAGGGGGTTAATTCCCGAGTGGAGTCTTGCACAGGTGGATACGGATCTGATAGAAGTTAGCCTATCCGGGACTTTGCGCGAGTGAAGCGCGTAAGCTCGGCGGTGCCAACACCGACACTGCAGGAATACTCGGCTCTGCTCGGAACGAGGATCTCAATCATTCAGAGTGGGATCCAAAGGCAGCGAGGATGCGGCGAGGCGAAGTACGCAGTCGAAGCAGGCTCACTTTGTGTAAGCTTCCTCCCGAACTTATATTCCAGGAAATCAAGCAAAGACGGCGGTTGGAGGTTCGGTAAGCCACGTAATTGATGAATCCGATTGGCCGCCTCGGTCTGAGGTCACTGATTCTCTACCTACAGCAGGCAGTGCATTATTAAGGTTTTTATCATTTGCAGAGTTCGTGGATAGTTGTATATAGTGTCGTTACAATAGGGCAATGCGGAGAGGGTGCATTCAGAGCGCTAACGTATCTTTAATGTAACGAAGTACGATATTTATTCACATACTGAGTTTCAATGCAGTTTCAATGTATATATAACGTCACTCGTCACAAGTTGCGACGGTGAGCAAAAACAGACAACCTTATGCTCTTGTGAACGTCTTCGCTTTGAGAACGAATCGTTCGTGACCTGTAGTTGACATTTGTTAGAATCGCAGTTTTCCCTTTGTCATCACGTATGCAACGGGACGGCTTACGAGTGTCTGAATACTCGGGCCAAGAGACACTGAGGTTGCAATCAACTGATCTTCATTCACCGTGACGTCAGTACAATGAGTGGATGTACTTGGTTGCCGGATCCACGCAAGCTTTCTTCGTCTGCGAGATGGACAGTGTTCTACATATCGCAATGTGCTTGTGTTTTCTCCGCTATTTTTGAGCAACAGACACCAAACGGGTGTTGAAGAAGCGGGTGCTTAATAAAGCATCTTAGCTATGTGCTTTCAATCGACGTAATAGAGCGGCAATTTTTAAGCGGCGAGTATGCGGCTAAGCTACTATCAGTACATGGACTCGAGTGTAGGCGTTTAGCGTTAGCAAACGCCGTCTAATAGTCATGCTTTCGAATCGTTCCTTCAATTCCCTTATCCCCATTCGTTCCCTTGCAAACTTCATTTTTAAGCCGACGCATTCTCCTTTTCTTGCAGCACTGATGAACGCACCGAACTAGCCGTTCAAAGAAGGCGGAGTCGAAGAAAATTAATGAAAAGGCGGCGAAGATTCAAAGGCGTGACGAAGACGCTGCCTCCAATGAACCTGCAGGGGGGGGGGGGGGCTGTGAGAGGTTGTGGTACTACAAAGTCAAGGGGGAGGAGGGTTGTTACTGAAGCTGCACGAAGCGATAAATAGACACGTGCACGCGTCCCGGGACAGCCATGCGAGCCTCATCCATAGCCCCTTTCAAGAAGCCGCTTTCGAGCTTTTCCAGAGGCGTTAATGGAAGCCCTTCTCTCCGACTCATGACGGTGCCCCGATGGGCTGCGAAGTTACCATCTTGGCGTCTTAATTAAACCCTGCTCGCAGCAAGTGAGGAGAACGTAGTCTTTTGGTCACCCGGGGTCGCACGCGGATCGCCTCTCGATGAGCAAGTTCGCAGCATGGTTGCAAGAGCCGCTACTGCAGGCACTCTTGTTTGACTATGCAGCGCTTAGAAGTGCAGTGTTTCTACAAGGGCAGGTCGGTACGGACACATCCGTATTAGATAGTTTTAGTTTGTTTCTTAGCTTCGTGCTAGGAAGCTTTAATCCGTTCGCAGTCACCTTACCGTACTTAGTACACCGGGTTACCAGACGACCGCAGTGGCGCTGGTAGCGGCATAATGATGAAGTGGTTTGTAAGGAAAGGGAAAAAGGCACCTAACTTCTGCAGCACAATAGGGAGCACGGCGCATCTCATATTGCAGACACGAGCGAGAAACACGCTGGTAAAACTACAGTAACTAAATGTGTTGTGCTTCATTTCTTATGTTAACCTCCCCAGCAAAATAATTGTCAATTAAGCGCATTTTTTTTAATTTTCTGTCTTTTCATAAGGAAAGCGGTGCGACACGAAAATTTTCTCGACATATTGTAGTTGGTCAAGACGCTGCAAGATGCCGCTGCAACCTTTGTTATTTCTGCACGCTACTCCCGTGATCCAGTAATCCGCGAACTGTCATAAGCTTATACAGAAGCCAGGCTCTTTACTATATGCCGATGCCGTGTTGCCGGAGCTGTTGATGAAATTAGAAATGCTAACGACGTACCCTTGCGTCTTCCCTTCAACTGCAATACATATCAAATCTTGTTTCGGTCACGACAGTGTTCTCAAAATAAAATAACGAAACTCTTGTGAGTTACCGATCATCTCCATGTAAATGCTTTACGTGATGATTTAGGTAGAGCATGCAACTCGCTGCAATATTATTACTATGCGTGTCTTTGGTTACAGGCTCTGCATCATCGATCGGATGTCGCTGCCAGCGCTGTTGCTCCCGTATATTCTCTGGGTAAGGAGAAACGGCAAGAAGTCTGCAGAAAAAGTAAAGCTCTTTCAAAGAAAAACTTCGTTTGTAAGTAAGCTTCTTAGGTTGTGTTTTCTTTTTTTTACGCATAACTGGAGCAGTACACGTGCAAGGCAACGCTCGAAACGACACCACGTGATGCAGAGCCACTCCAGACAAACACAAACCTAATTCCATGGTAAGTTACTTACGGTGCTTTACCTAATTGCTAGGGTAAGGCATTCACAATGTGATAGTCATTAACTCACAGTACGTTCATTATTTTGTTTAGACATGAACAGCGACGCTATTTAAAGTAAAATGAAATGTATTGTTGTTGAACAAAACTTCGCAAGGTATCGCTACCAGCTCTACTACTGCCCTGAACGGTTCCGACAAACCGGCATCCGAAAAACACGAAAAGGTTTTCGGACAAACTAAATTTCTCTGTTACAGTCGTACTCCTCAGGTGGCACGCCCAGCGCGTACAATGCGCAAACACCCATCGGCTTACATTTATTTCAGGTTCAGATAGCTTACTGCATTTTACCACTTTCAATTATCGCTTGCTGCGCTGTTCTAGTTTCCGCCACGGGACTCACTCACCGCCTGTGATGTAAAGCGCAGAACTGCCGTTACGTCGACGCCAACAGTGACTTTTCTCTCCTCCTCTCTCCAACTTTTATTCCCCCTCCCCCTTCCCCAGTGCAGTGTAGCCTACCGGGCTCAGCCCTCGTTAACCTCCCTGCCTTTCTTTCATCCTTGTTCTCTCTCCTATCATTGTAAGAAGCGCTAGCTATGTTCATAATCAATCTATTGATGAATCAATCTTGCACTCAATCAATCAATTGAAGGAGTTTGCCTGCATGCTGATACCGGCCTACTCAGTCCGGCATAAATTTATCTCGATACCTCGCTGTTCATGCATGCTTACTGTATATGCTAGAACGTTACTGGTAAAACAACAATGGGAAGCAAGGAACGTGAACAAACGTTCAACAAGCAAGTGTGAAGAGATACAAACCAGCCCATTACATAGCACACTCGACCATCGAGTGTGTTCAGCATTCTCATCATTTAAAGTTAAACTGTGGGCACCCTATCTTTCTCCCTCTCTCTCTCTGCCTTCACTGCAACCTCCTCTCTCGAAGCCACGTCAGCCTTTCTGGAGGCGCGGTGCTCGTTGGAGAGCAACCTCCCCTGCTATGTGCGAAACAATCTTCACCGCCGCGGCGCGTCTTCAAAGACTCACGGTGCGAATGCGTAATTATATTACACGCGTGACGGGCACCGTGCATTCCCGAGTTTTCCATTTTCCTTCCTCTTTCTCTTCGAAGAGCTTCCTCTCTTGCGTGGACTCTATTAGCACTCAAGTTCATCTCGCCACGCTGTGTGCCTTAGGCTCACTGCACCCGCCCCTTGAGCGCTATTCACGTTTACCGCACTCCCTTTCTTTCGCGCTGCAGCAGAATCAGCTTTTACGAAGCTTTTAGCGCTCCACTCCCCCTCTTTTCGCAACACCTCCGCCATTTCTTCCCCTGTTTAATCTATGTGGCCTTCGTGAGGAACGTAGACACTCTATTTCGGCAGCCATTTACAAGTGGCCACGCCCCTCCCAGAACCTTTCACGATTGTGTGCATACGAACGCACGCGGCTGTTGTGATGCGGCCGCCAGAGCGCACGCCTCTGGGCGGCTGGCCGCAGAGAGAGATGAGTGATAACGCACCCGGTTCTTTACGAATGAGCAGTCGCCTCGGCATTCACGAAGCTTCGCGACGCGCGCCATACGAAGGGATCTGGCTAACGTTATAAAATCTTAAAGAAAATTCGGTAAACAACTCAGTCATTTGTTTGACATTGAAGGAACAGAAGCTCGCTGTTACACACTACATGCTCGGCGCTTACGAACATTTAGCCTGCACCAGCTGGTAACATGCGAGTATATGTGCTAGTTGAACTTGGTCACAAATACTTGTGTATAGCTTTTGCAGAATGTGAGTAGAATAGGCACGTGAAGACACTGCCGTCAAAACAAAGCAAAACGACTACAAATTGTTCACCTATCAGGCTTAGTGATGGTGTTTCGTCATCTCTCTTTTCCAACAATCAGACAATTGGCGTGAACTAATTACTCGGCCAATTATAATGTAGATTACTAGCAAGTGGATTATCTGCAGCTTACCTAATCTTATTGCGGACGCCTTATCAGTGGTTATTAAGAACAGGCGTAAGCACACCGTAATGTGGAAAAAACCTTATTGTCACGTAGTCGTGACATTGACGAAGGAAGCAGTCGGCGTGTTCAAGACGAAACTCTTTAATTGGGCGAACTTGTGCCCGGGAAACGAAAAGTCAAGCTGCAAGCAACAGACGCTGTTTGATAGCGGCGAACAGAGCGTCAGCCGTCCGTAATCTGATCTGTGGTTGGGCGCGTCGGCATTTATACATGCGGAATCCAACATTCGAGTCTTATGGCTTGTGGCCGCGATAGTTCCAGAATAAACTCAACTATTGGCGTTTGCGCGCTCAAGCCTATCAGAAGATTCTAAAATAATCTGGAAGGTTCTCAGACATGCCGGCGCGGTTTGTGAAAGGCAGTGTAGCGTTATACGTGTGACGGACCGGTTACATATAAATACAAAAAAGAGCGCACGTGGCAATATTCAAAGACTTGCGGCCAATGAAAATCGGCGCTTAAGGCGACAAACATTATTATTGTCGCCAGTGGGTGTTTTTCGCTCCTTTAGATTATTACTACCTTGAAAACGCAGCAGAAAATCAACAAGCAACACACAGCCGCATCACAAGCGCTGATGATGTGGCGTTGTGCTTCTTCTTGTCTCTCTCCCTCTCGCGCTGCGCAAGTGAAATCGTTACTGGATCACCATTCTTCTATGTCTATGTATTTCTTGAAATTCTAAAAGAAAACACGGAATGAAGTCAACGTTCGTATGGGCAGACCGAAGTGATTGTTGCACTGCGCAAATGAAACAATGTAAATATGACAGTGCCTAAGGTTAGTCAATAAAGTTGCAGAGAGTCAAGGACCGTCTGAAATTGGTATGCAGTAAGTGACCAGAACCTTCTTCTTGCATGCGCCGCTCAGAAATGGGCAAAGTCATCATGTGGAGGCAACATCATATTGTAAAACCACTTAGTCCTGTCCCCCAATTACTGGGAGATTTGAGAATATGTTCAGGAGTGCAGCATTACCTCAGAAACTGCAGGTCAACAGTGGCATCCCAGAACGTTGTGCACTGGCTCTGTCCCCATCCTAACGGAGCAGGCAAGTAATAACCCCAGCCCAAGGCATTGATTCGAGCCCGTAGCATTATATTCAACAGCGAAGCACCATAATTCGAGGCCGCGTACTCAAACTGCGAGACACCGAAACATGCGGACCTTACAGCTACCCCTCGCAACAGACAGACAGAGAGAGCCATTTTAATCACAGCCCTGCAGTTGACGTGACGCCTTAATTACCCAGTTTTATCCCCGCCTAATCACGACGCTCCCCTCATTTAGTGGCAATTATTTGCCTCCGCCACAAAGCAGCCCTCACCGTTGACGTTCGTGCCAGCTGTTCGAAGGCCTTGGAAGCATCGCCGCGGCGGAATGTTAAAAACGCTGGCACGCCAAAAGTGTTCAACTCGCCCGAGCTGCGGCGCTGTAGGTCCGATTCTATTGAGACAACAGATTCCGACAAGGTACGAGGAAGATGGAAGCCAGCCGGCACGCTTCCCACAATTTTTATTTTTCGTTAGACGTGCTCGACAGCTGCTGCCCCTTTTACAGATAAGAAAGGTCGCGCCTGACGCAGCACGCATGAGCGGTTTATCTACTCTGTGCTATCTCGCAAGGAACGAGTTCGCACGCGAACTGTTCGCTGTGAAGTGAGCGACTTCGTTAAGGTATTGGGCTCGGCTCTCTGAGCATTGAGAAAGATGCGCACGCTGTGCTGTCGGGAAAAAAAGAAATGGTTGTTCGGAGAAAAGAAATGAGAGGAATAATGAGTGCCGTAGGAGTTGCATGAGGTGTATAAGACCGTTTTATATAGACACAATTTTATTCCAGAAGTTCCTCCTCAAACGGCCCTACAGAGAGTCTACATGACAGTTTGCATGTATGTTACATGCAAGCCAAAATGGGTCATGACCACGACGGTATTTTCCTTTCAGGCATCTAGGGTTGCGATAGCTATTCACGAACCCTTTATCTTGTAAGCAGTTTAACATTTCTTACCATGCAGTATTTCTGGCACTTTCACTGAAATTTTCTTTCTTTATAAGGGCGTCTATTTTTATATTACGCAGGTGCATAAGCATTTAACAATCCAGTTGCATAAATGCCTTCGCCATCTTTTGTTCAGCAACGTTCAAGGATATTTTTCTTGAAATTTGCCACAGTGTTGCCACCTTTACACATCGATGCATTCGTAGATGTCACAAAAATTAAGCTATGCCCGAAAACGTTTGCCTGAAATCACGCAAGTCGTAGTTCGTGTTACCTTGCCTCGAGCCAATTTTGAAAGTCATGTATGTGCAACGCACGAAGCAAAAATATAATTTATTCCAGAAAGAAAGGCGGCGGCAGCTTCTCAGTGAGTGCTTACTGTAGGTAGCAGAACACGAACATGCGTTACACAGACAACTCATCTCCAAGGGACGTAATTTCTGTTTACTGAACACATTACAGCACTTGAGCTTGTTCACTCATGCGCAAATGAAACGCGAACAAGAAATAGAATAGGTTCCGCGAGCGATAACACGAGAGCACTACCTCGGACCGCTGATCATGGGGCTGTCGAAGACGGCTTAAGGCTCAGTTTAAGCGTGCAAGCGCCAATCATGCTGACATTGAGCGTACGGTAGAAGACAGGTACGGAAGAACGGGTTTTAGTTAAGCCTAGCTTGTTCCTCTTTCTATCATTCATGACTGTACCTGAAGTGGCAATCCACCAGCTTGGAAACGAACTCCAGTCTGATCTTTTCCAATAGAGACGTGAACTTGCTGTGAAACAAGTTCACGCATCGATTGACAAGTTCTCAGTTAACATCTAAGTGACAAGTTGCCAATGCGTCGAAACAGAAATATCTAATCGTATGTATGTAAGTCCTTCGTAGATACTGAACAAGATTTGTGACCGCAGGAAAGCACGGCGGAGACACGCGCTTAGAAGCAACCCACAAGCACACGCATTACACGCCAAACACTGAGATGCTTGTGCAAACAAGCGCATAAACACAAAAACCCATGTTCAAACACATGTGCATACACGCTGGTGCGCATGGCTGCTGCGATGAAATGGCGGTTACTGTAGACGATACGCCTTCGTCGCCTGCTTATACGACTAGGAAGAAAAAAAAATGGAGTCTTTCGCGCGACATGGCATGCCCACGCAAGATGAAGTCGGCAAGGGCAAGAACGAATCTTCTGCCGGCTGACCGCACACCGACAAGTGGCGGCATCTTGAAAAGACTTGCCGGCCGGTCAGCAGCCAGAAAAAATACAGAAACACAACGCAGTCATCAGAAACTGCTGTGAAGAAACAACACACGGCGTGCGCTCCCGTGCCGCGTCACAAGCGCTAGGACGTAGATAAAAAAATTCATTACGGTCGGCGGAGAGATAGGCACTCGGGGTGTACATAGATAGGCAGTAGGCGTGAAAATCCGGTTCCAACGCTGGCGTGTCGTTACTCCGGACCGTTCATTTATTCTGACACCTCCGACAACACCCCTAACACACCTTCTCACGGCGGGAGTCCATTTTGCGAAACGCCTTCGGAAAATAGTTTTCTTGCGGTTTGCAGGGCGAGAGAAAAGAGAAGCGAAGCGCGACTTCTATACGCTCTGCTTGGCAAAGAAACGAAGCTAAGAACATAACAGGCGACGTCCGAATTGAGAGGCGCTTAATGAAGCCGTCCAAGGCGCGAAAGCTCGTTTGTCTTGCGGCTCTTCTTTGCTCCGTGACCGAAGGGGCGTTGAGGCGCTTTTCAAGCGGCCGTGTCTGTTTGTCGAAATAGATTTCCACAGCACATCTCTAGAGATTGCCTACTGGCCGCGAGATTGAGCGAAGTCGCCGCCTGGCGGATTCTGGCTGAACAACGCCTAGTGCGGATTGCTTCCTGCGTCGCCTGCTAACCACGTAGTGTTTGAATGTGCGCGTACGTAATGACCGTCACCAAAGGGCAGTTTGTTCTATTGTGTTAGCGCAACCTTTCATTGCTTGCACGTATGCCTAACACGATGTACAGAAGCATTTGGTCTTGCTTGCGTTGAGAGTGTTGTGTGTGGTCGTCGTACCACACACTGCACTTCGCCAAAATCATTTTAATGTGTGTGCCGCTTTCTGGTTCTAGTACATCGCAAAGTGAACTTGGCGTCGTCCCAAACGTGAGGAGTATTAATATCACGTGAATGCAGCGTTTTCGCCACTTAGTGGTAAACAAAAACAAGGCCCTCAGTCACGCGCTTTCGCGTCGTTGTTGTTATCGGTGTCGCGTCACCAAGCCTCCGACGAAGCATCCAAAGCTTTTTTTGGGACTTATCAACTGCTCACCTGTGTTCTGCTGAGTTTGCTGCAATGTGCGTATTGAATGTTGCTTTTTTTTTACTCTCTTTGTGTCAAGATCTGAGATTTTCTTTCATTTTTGTAATGACCCTTGAAATTCGTGTACTTATGCCTAGGGGTGTTATGCAGGATGGCCCGAGCTTCTGCGAGTTTGCTCCGGCACACGAGTTTGCTCCGAGCTCGCATTACGGCGGTCATGACAGGAAGACAGTGCGGGGCACGCGATAGCAGCGTTGATAAAAACGGCTACAAGAACGAGAATGGCGTCACATACGCATGTGCGGCATTTGCGGCGGTTTTCAAACGAACGCCGCGTACGAACGCGTCAGCGCCGCCACTCAGTCAACATTTTAACAGTGTAGCGATGTCAGCGTGATTGTCGAGCTATTTTTTTGCCAACTGATCATAGCGCCTCCCATGGGCGTGTTCGTGGGCGTTTGTCCTCTTTCGGAGAATTCTTTCGTTCCACCTGCAGCATGGAAATTTCCACTCTCGAAGGCAACAAGGGCGCACACGCAGCGCTCTCGTGCAGCTCGTTTCGCTTCTTTGGAATATTACAGATAAATAAATGGACAGGTTACTGCTATACTTACATTACACGTCTAAGATTTTTCTGTAGTAACGAATCGGTAGCAACAGTTTATCCACAAACAAGTAAATAATAACATTTCTCGCCGCAAATCCCACCAGCGGCGCTTGCTTCGTGGCTGTGAATGGTACATTGTGAACGCGGTGAAGTTGAAGGCGAAACATCGTAGCCACGTGATGATATAACCTTTAGTTCTTCGTGCGTGTGTGCATAGTCTGTGCGATTAAGCTGATAGATGAATCGTGCCGCTCGCTGGCGTTGCGCCGTGAGCACTGCTCCTCCCCAAGAGCAAACGCGGTGGGCGGACCCGATCTTCACCGCGGGGGGCGTCTGTCAATCAAATTGATTGACGTGCGATCTCGGGCACAAACTCGTTGATTCTGAAAAGGCCCCAGTTCAACTCGGGACTGTCGTAGCGCCGGTGTGCCTGTCAAGGGTTTCATGCAGTGGACGCTACTCAGCAGCTTGTTTGCATATAAAATGATTTGGACAGCTTCCACTACTTGTGCAAGGCTGGGGCCATTGGAGGAGCTTGTGATCAGCTAGCTTCTTCGAGCTTATTACGTGGCTCGTCTGCTTGGCCTGCTTCAGAGTAATGACCGTGTCAGTTCGGTCTCAATATTCCTGCTCTTGATTAGCTAGACCTTAATTGCCATGCCAGTGAATAGTTGTCTTAATTCGTAATGTTTTAATTAACACGGCATTAATTATTCAAAGTTCATTATCAAGATCCTCATTAGCACGAATGTACTTAACATAATGCTAATTAGAGTGATCATAATTATCGCGTACTTGGCGAGAAAGTTCCTAATAACCTTGGTTTGAATTAGCATGCCCCTAATTAGCGTCGTGTTAATTAGCATGACCCTAATTAGCTCAGTCTTAACTAACATGATACGGAATAGTCCTGTCTTGATTGTTAATGCGTTAATTACAACGGCATTAATAACACAGGTTTAATTCGCAAGGTCCTGAATAGTACAGAGGTAATTAGCATAATACTAATTAGCGCTATAGTAATTAACACGATCTCGGTGAGTAAGGTCTTGATTATCTTGGTTTTAATTACACGCTCCTTATTAGTATCGTGTTAATTAGCATGGTCCTAATTAGTTTGTTCTTAGCTTTACACGGTTCATTAGCATGGTCTTAGTAAGACGTGGCTTAATTACCTTGGCCTTAGCATGATTTGGCTTAATAACCTTCGTCATAGCATGTCCTAACTTATCTAGGTATACCGCCCAGCCAGTTAGCTAATCAGCCGGCCGCACCTGCTCGGGGAGTGAGCAGACGATTAATAATAGGACGAAGAGGGCGCGCGCAGGCCGAGCAACGCGCTAGAATGTAGAGGCCGACCATGGTGATTATACACGTGGCCTCGGCGATTAGCTCTAGCCGCGGTGTTGTAAGGCGCTCGGTCGGAACCAATCTCGGAGGCCACGGTGCTGATTATTCTAAAGGATACTTAGTCCAGACATTAAACGCTTTAAAAACGATTAAAACGGCCCGCGAACAGATAAAACATATAAAAAGTAGAACTTTCTGTCGCTTTTCTTGCATGGGTGCACTTCTGCACTCAGTGGAACGACAGACAAATGAAAGGAGGGGCCTCTAGTTTGAAGACACCACCCAACCTTCTCAACCGCCCTTGACGTGACGCCGCGTTCCATCGTGACCAATGGAACGGAGCGTGCGCTAAGGGATGGACTTCACCTTCGCGTACTGTTCGCTCGTTCAAAAGGGGGTGTCGCCAGAGCTCGGAAAAATCTCGAGTTTCGCCAAACTCAGGCCATGCATCCTGCATAGCAACCCAAAAGAGCAACTCTTGTTTTGGCATGTATGCTAACAGTATGAATAAATAAATAAAAATAAAAAAATAAAAACATGACTGCGGGACGGTCGTTTACCGGTAATGCGACGTGCTTTAGTGATGCTTAATTGTCCTTTTTTTTAACTGTCCTAATCCCATTAAAGAGAAACATTTCTGTCAAGTGAAGTCGGACACATCGCTTTTTAGTGTCTCTAACAAAGAACACAAAATGGAGTGACACGGAAGTGATAAAACTGAGTTACCGTGCGCAATTTTAACTTGGAACGAAATTTATACGAAAACACCCGTGTGCTTAGATTTAGGTAAAGCACTCAGTAAGAACCCAAATGGTAAAAATTAATCGCGACTATGTGCTTACAGTCACGTCGAAATTTCACGCAAAACCTCTATTTCTTCACATTACCTTGAGCGTTTGTGAGGCGTTGTTATAGATTGACGGAAGGCACAGGACATTATTCGCTTGAAAAAAATACACTTTTCTCCCGTAAAATAACTAGACCTTCGTTGCATCACTGTCATGCAGTTATAATCCATCGAAGAAAACTCTGTGCTGAACTGTTACGTTTCCCTGTTGCTTGAATAAAAACAAGCGACTACGTGTTGAACGCATTCGTAACGCTAAAGCGCTGTCAGCCGCATAGCTTTCCTGACTAAACTTAACTGTCGTACATTTCATGGAGAATTGGATAATAAAATAACGTGGGTGTGTATTCGTGCACAAAGTGCTATTTGAACTCATCGCGTAGGAATACAAGCTTGCACTATTTATTTATTTATTTATTTATTTATTTATTTATTTATTTATTTATTTATTTATTTATTTATTTATTTATTTATTTATTTATTTATTTATTTTTCTATCCAGACGAGCAAGAAGAAAATACTTAGTGTAGTCGCGCTATAGCACTGCGTAGTTACCAGAACGCAAGCTAAACACGTACAAACAAACAACTTTTGTCGTGTGTTCAATCTTTCTCCGTCCCGTTTTTTGCGCTGTTCCCCTCAATATCATGTGCCAACTGGGCCTTCAAGAAACCCTTCTGCAACCAAAAAACGTCGTATAATGCGTAACCACCGACTGTCGCCGAGGTCGAGCATCCCTTTCATTGGCAGATTGCGCTTCTCTCACAAGTCATGCATCGTGTATCGATTCGGCAATGGAGAATGTAAATATTACGAATAGGCTGCAGCTGCATCAACGCGTTTTATTCGCTGACAATCGGCTCACACCGCTCACAAGGAAACGCCGCTGTGTGCGCTTGTATACGCGCCGCCGACCGCCTATCCCCACTGACGCGGCGACGCTGCTGCCACCTATAGCCCGATCTCGGGGCGAATACTAGCGATGTTGCTTTGTGTAGGCCTTTAGTTATTCGCGGCATTAGCCTAGAGACAAGGCGAGAAAGTACAATGTAATACAAACAAATGAGATTGAAACCTGAAAGTTCGTTCCTATATGCTGTTGAATATGCGTGCACGATATGGGCTTGAGGAGACTTGGGCGCGCACGTTCGTAGGTAAATACTAAACACAGTCTCGCTCAACATAAGGTGGAACATGCTGCAACCGTTACGAGAGGCCTCGAGAACACGCGGGAGACCAGCGTTTCTAAAATTGGTTCCAGAAACGTTGGCGGTGATGACTTTTACGCCATTCAGTTGCCCAGTTTTGCGCATGTCGGCGTCCCAGTGTAGCCTTGGGCTCCGTGTTTGAGATCGACTGTAGGCATGCATGCATGCATACATACATACATACATACATACATACATACATACATACATACATACATACATACATACATACATACATACATACATACTCTTTTTTTGTGAACTGCAAACGTAAAGTTAACCAAAGACATTCGGCGCTTCGACAATAAAAATTTTCAAGCATATAGGAATTCAACCAATTAAAGCAAGACGCACTTGGTCACTTTATTTAAATTTTACTTTTAGCCGTCGTTAACGTTTCTCACGACTGAGTTATGAGTTCATGCCAGCGCTTTGTACACCAAGCGGTCGTCGAGTTATAGGGTCCCAAACGGAGCTTCAATGTTTCGGATCAATCACGTCTTAACTGCAATGCTTAAACTGGGGCTTCTAAGTGTACGCATGATTCTTCAATGCATACGCAGGCGCCCTGCATACAGTCGCTGCTCATGAAGGCGGCGCTAGGAGTGCTCCTGATGTGGAAGAAGAGATGGCGCTGCCATACATCCCGCTCTCACTGTTGCTGGTTCTAGATGCTTGCTTTCCAACCTAGGTGTGGATGAATTCGTGCACCCAAATACCAGCAATCAAATGTCCCTGCCTGTACCATGACACTTGCTGGAATGAAAAAGAAAAAAGGGAATATTGAAAAAGAAACAGAAGTTTGCAGAAATGTCTGAAACGAATAGAGGTGCATTTGGAAACGGGTGCGGGCGGTTCGATTTCGCGATCCCTAAGCGGTACATTTATATGCAAATTCCGCAACTGCGTCGATTGCGCATGCGAACATGAATATCTTCGCTAAATTTATTTCATTATAGTATACTTTGTGCTTTTCGCTTATTTATAACATACGCGTGCAATGTCCGCAATAATTATGTTTGATTTGGCCGCCTCTTGAAGCGTGGAACGGCTTCATCAAAATTCATGCGACAGCACGCACGATAAATGCTAGAGAACTTATTACAAGCGACAAATAATCTTTTTCATATGCGCGAACACTCCATCTAAGCTGAACGAATGGCACGTTCGATGGCGTTTGAAACAGGAAAACCCAGCCGCGCTCTGCAATTACATTTTCAGAATATTTCATCTCGCTAGTGCATATCACGACCGCGAAATTAGAATGCAACTCGACTGGGTATCTCAGAGGTACGATCGCAGAATTCGTTAGTGGCGTATATTTGCAGCACAACGAGGCGTATTGTCAGAGTCAGGCATGTGCATGAGGGTTTCTAAGGGCCCGCTCACGCTAGCGGCACGGCAGCTCGCCGTTTGACGTTCTCAGGCTGCCGTGCGCAAGCGATTTCGTTCGCGCACGTCTGCCGTTCTTTGCCGTTCGCAGAATAGGTCCGAGACCCATTTTCGCGCCGTCCTCCGTCTGCCGCAGAGCGACGTGGCCAATCAGCGACGGAGCAGCGGTTGCCATGACTAAGGCGTACCGCGTCGTCTGCTTTTGGCTTTCCGTGTCGTCTGTGTCTGCCGCGGGACGCTTCGAGCTGCTTGCTTTTTTTTTCTGCGCTTTTCACGCTAGAAGTGCGTATGTCGTCTGTGTCGTTGCCAGGCATGGTTTCGGCAGTCAATAAAGCGTTTTAGTCTGTCCGGCATTAAAGAAAGCGTCACGTAAGACCAAATAAAGTGTCCTCAATCTGGCACCAGGTCAAGTGGCGCCAGCTATGGAGGACTTGAAACAACTAACAAACGCGTAATCTATGTCCTCCGAGCATTCGGAAGCGCCCATCTCGACTCGCTAAGCCTACAGCATCGATTATTTGGCTACGGCTCTCCAAAACGGGGCCGAATCGGCACGAATACTTTGCTGTCGAAGCTTAAGGACATGAATCTAAAGCAAATGGAAGCATCAGTTCGGAGCTTACACGCTACAGAGCACACGGCGGCCATTTGATAGATTCGAGGCGGACGACAACCGCTTGTGGCAGTGCGGCCATGTTTTTCGGAGGCTCGCCGGCGAAGCTTGCCGTGCAAGTAGGACAGCTCTCGCGCGTGCGGCGACGGCGGACGTTCTGCGGCACCGCGCCATTGCGGCAGGCTTGCCGCTAGCGTGAGCGGGCCCTAACCTGGGAAGCCAGTCCGGCTCCGGTTCTTGGAGCTTGTACACCTGAGTAATTCGTTAAACAAGTTCGCAGAAATAACTATTTATTGGTCCTAAGTATACGTCCGCCTGTCGTACGGCCAATCTAGACAACCAAATACTGCTTTTGCTCAGAAGCGTGATCATGTCAATACTCATGCCTTCCTCATTATCACCCGGTGGAAACCAAAGGCCGCAACTGTCTGTGGAGCGGTCTTTTTAACACGAAAGTGTTTTATGCCGGGGTCCACCAAGAGTTCCGTGACGTATTTCCGTCACGGAAATACGTCAACAAAATGAATGCCATAAAATTGCAAAAAAAAACTAAGAAAAAGTTCCGTTGACAGGAGTCGAACCCTTGACCTCTCGATCCGCAACGATGGCTGGCGGGCGTTTAGCCCACTGAGCTACCGCCAGTCTTTTTTTTCTTTATTGCAATGTTAATACGTTATATACATATACACATGTGCCACACATCACCCACCAGCACGCGTAAGGCTGGCTGGTTCTACTTATGAACTTTTAACTGTTTCAGTGTATCTAATATACAAATCATTTCATCACATGCCCCTCGGTGCTCCAGCACTTCTCTGAGCTTCGTGATCTGTTCAACAAAATAGGCGTTAACCGATCGCGCTTGTGGTTCGGCATTTCGTATATCCATACGTGACCTCCATATGCTCTAAAGACCTAGAAGCGTGAAGAGGTCATAAGGGACATTATTTCCACGAACAGGCAGAAAACGAATTCCGTAGGCATCAACTGGCAGTTCCTTCTTCAATGTTCTCTGCAGCACATCCCAATAAAAAACAGCGTCCCAACAGTCAATAAAAACATGCTCTACAGTTTCTGGTTTGTTACACAAAAGACAATTCACTCCCCACGGCAAAAACATGCCTCGTTGTTCGAGCCATGTTTTCACAGGTAGTGTGCCCGTGTGAAGTTTAAAGGGCCCCTCACCAGGCCACATAGCAAATTTTAGTTAGACGCTGGAAGTTGTTGTGTGCCGAATGAAGAGCAGTATGTCGCAAGTATTTTTCAAATCGGTTCATTACGAGCTGAGAAAAACAATAATTTGTAGGCGCGCAAAACCACGATGCGAGGAGGCGAGTTTCAAACCCTTGCCACTCGCCCCGTGTAGCCTTAGCAAGCCAAATCCCTTCCCTGCCCTCTTCACTTGACACATACGCATGAACACGTCATGCGCATGTATGGTCACGTGCGCATGACGTGCCCGAGCCAGCCCGAGCACGCGAGCGGCGTTGCACGGCCGCTACCCTTGTTTTTATGTAGCGGCCGTGGGCGTTTTTTCGGCGTTCTCTGTGGTGTACTGCCTGTTTCTGCGGAACGGGCATGAAAGTTGAGACATTTGTACGGGCACGAGAGTGGCGGTATCATGAGCCAGTGCCGCATTAACGTTTACTTGGACGCGGTAGAATAAATGAGAGTGCTCGAACGCGCCGGAACATTACTTTCGTTTCCAGCGCTGGCGTCTGCTCGATGCGCTAACCGCGGGGGCACGAACGCATGGGAAAGGGAGGCACATTAGCCCCGCATCTCGCTGCAATTCACGAAAAAAAATGAAAAAGACGCACAAATTCCCTTTGTGTGTCTCATTATTTCTCTCAAGTTTTATTAATCTGTTCAAGCAACAAATTACAGAAACTACTCATGTGGCCGCCGCTTTTAACCAGGCAGTGAGAGGGCGCCAGAGTCGTGAATAGCGCTGTCGCGCGCGCGGGCACACGTGTTCTTTCCCGTAGTTGCTTCGCCGCGTGCGGGGCTGTTGTTGGCTTTGCATGCGCGAGGTTACTCTCGACGACTTCGGTGACTTAAGACAATCGAGCATTCTTTGCCACAGGAAGTCAAGCAGTTTTCAAGCTTTGCGATACCAACTTGTTTCGTGCCCGGCTGTGCCAGCGGGTAGAAAAGCGGCACTTTTTTGCGCCGCCGCCCGGTCCGCGGCCTCTTGAAAGCTGGGTGCGAGCTATTTCTTGCGCCGATAAACCGCTGAGCAAAACGTGACTAAGTTTAGCCAGTTGTACCTTGCTTAGTGCATTTGAAAGCCTCTGTGCAAAAAAAAAAAAAAAAAAAGACGTCGTGAGGTCCTCGTCCAGAAAAATGCGATGAAAGACACAGATGCTTCTGACGACCATGGGTACTGTGCAGCATTACCAGAAGCCAACGGCCTTTTGTTACCTGGCAGGCTACGTGGCTTTCAAATTGAAGAAAACAACGCGTTGCGAGGTCTGCAAATACGATGCCCTTGGTAGGCGGGATTCCCTGCCGCTTGAGTCTATGCTGGTCACTGTGCGCGAATCTGTCAGTGGTAGCCTTTCAGAGAAACTGCTTGCACGTAAGCACTTACGGCAAAGCGTGCTTCCAGCATGCTAGCAAGGACACATTTTTTGGTGACCTGTTTTGGGGTGTGCTGAATGCTCTTATAACGAGAGGCACAAACACTGTTGGCTTCACTTTAATTTACTCCAGTGCACTTCTTTGCGCAAGCCAAATGCTTGGAAAACAGCAGTACCATTAGGGCATAGAGAGAGCGCAAGAATGCAAGCTTTAAAAATTAGTTGACAGCACACCTGCCAACACAAGCGTAGCCAGGAAGGGGGTGGGGTCAAGCTTCCTCGTCCGATATTTTTCAATTTTGCATGTGTATATATCCACGCACTCATACAAACACAAGCACGGACACAAAAAATGTGATTGAGCCCCCCCCCCCCCTCCCCAGGCCCTAGCCTGGAATTTTTTTCGGGGGTGGGGGGCACTTGCTGAAAACCTTGACTATTTGAGAAAAACACCTATTTTCATTATTTATTTTTGGTAAAAACACATACATAAAAATTTCTGAGGGGGGGGCGGACCCCTAGCGCCCCCCCCCGGCTACGGGCCTGCCCCCCCTCCCCGAATATAATGCTTGGTTATGCTACTGCCTGCCAACAATGCTGTGCAGTATCTACGCGTGTAAAAAAATTCCGCGTTCATTTTGCATACCAAGGATCTCGGTTTGCTTTCACAATGTAATATTTTTTGCGATGCCACCATATTCGAATTAACTGACCAAAATGCATGTTGCTTGGCGCTTTGAAACAATAAAAATGCGCATAATCATTTCGTACAATGCAAAACTTTCGAAAACGTCACATAACGCGAAGTTGCAAAATTATTACGCACGGAATATGGTGCGCTCTTGGCTAGACCACATTTTTTCATGTTAATGAACGCACTAGAATTACTGAAACGATATGTGTCCGTCAGTTCTCGGGAAATCCGTGACACGCTTGCCAACCGCGAAATATTCTCGGCGAATAATTCGAGTATATTGATAGAGCAGTGTTTGATTCGTACTACAAAATGTAAATTTCCCCGCGTTCTCAATTGAGAGATGTTATGTAACCCTGAGTTCTCTACGTTTGAAATTCGTATTTTTGGAGCATGCTCAATAGCCAAACTAGTGTGGTCTTAACGAAACGCACATGGAAAGGCGCAGAGGGAAGCGAGCACGTTGTCATTGCCCAAAACTGACGCCTGCGAAGCGTGTCTGTAGAGGTCTTTTCAAGTTCGTGAGCAATATAACGCGCACAAATTAAAGTAAATGTCCAATTAACGTTAAGCAAGTAAGGACCAAGTGCAGTGTTCGCGCAATTCTCATTCGGCCGTGTGCAATAGCTCATGCAAAACCCTTCGCGCTAGCAGACGACCCTCGCTCTCCTAGCGCTAAGCGCGACTGCAGCGCTGTGGTGGCGGGTACGGCGACAGGCCGCCTCCTCCCTACGCGCGCCGCGAGGAGATACGGAACTGAAAAAGTATCTATAAACGTTGGTTGTGGCGGCGTTCTTTGCGCTTCATCTCTGCAAGTTATGCCGAATACGCTCTCGTCGATCACTTGGCTTTCAACCTATTACTGAACACGAAAGCTGCAACATTTGTGCGGACGCGAGACTAGTGGTGTGCCGAATGAACATCTAGTTAGACGCGGGAGGATAAATCAGCCTAATGAGCGCTGGAACGCGGTAGAAAATTAGTTTCGTTGTAAAGGGCGGCGTCTGCACGATGCGCAGAGCACGAGAACACGAACGCGTGCGAAACGGAGGTAGATTAGTCGCGAATCTCACTGCGATTCGCAGTAAATAATAAAGAAGAAAGCGCACACATCCCGTTTGCGTGTTTTATTCCTGCTCTCAAGTTTGATTCATCCATTCAAGCAACAAATTACACAAACTACACATCGTGTCAAATAATTATCGCAGTGTCACGTGCTAGTGTTGCCGACGTCAGAGCACAGTCGTCTACGTAGAGGAGCGACGTCACAGCACTACCATCTATGTAGGGCCATTTTCTCATGTACGTCATCCCCTCATTCTCTCGGCGCGCGGCCGCGAGAAGAAGGGCAAGCAGCGTTCAGCTTAAAATTTGACCCATTTACGCGGCGCGTAGCGTTGCATATTTTGGTAGACGTAATCGTGAACGCCCAGTGTATGCATTGCGCTCGTTATCTCAAAATTGTCAAACCTGGTGAGGGGCCCTTTAAGGGTCTCGTACTGGCGCTCCAGCCTCGTCGTTCGTGTTCCTCGGCGTATTCCTCGGTGTTTCGTTGCACTGCCGCAGCGAATCTCAGAGGCCACAAATAAAAAGGATAGTTTTCAAAAAAATAAAGTTTTTCAAAAAAATAAAGTTTTTCAACCAACCAACCTGTTTTACATCTTCTCCGTCAGGTGCCGCAACGATTTCAGCTGCTCACAAGAAAACCGTCTGCTCTTACAATGAATTTATTTAACTAATTTTCTCTCATTCTCCTGACAGTTAATTGGTCCTTGTCCTAAATGAGCGTCTCTCTCACTGGACGTGGCATTTTCCCCTTGTGCCAGACTTAGTGAGCTCTGAAAATAGCTTATGGGAAAGTTTGTGATCATGTATTTTAGCGGTGCTCACCGCGCACACGTTCTACAATGAAAAGGAGGACTGTGCTTCTTCACAGTACTTCTCCTCTCCATTTTAACGCGACAGCGTTAAGGAGCTCGTTCCGCGGAAACTCCGGTGTCGGCGTCGGCGTCGTTGGTTGCGAGCGAAAAATCATCTTGTCCGTGACGGAAAAATCGAGAAAGATGCAAATAAAATAAATAACGTAAATTTTTGGCCCGAGTGAGAGTCGAACCCAGGTCGTCTGCGTGGCAAGCAGGCGTTCTACCACGAGCAGGCTACTGCTTAAAGCTGTTTCACAAAAAAAAAACACTGTATGAATGTCATGTAGCGGAAGGGCTCTCCTTAACGAATGTAACAGGCACATTTAGCTGGGCATTTACGTTACGCTTCGGTCAGACTGGCGAATGCACACGAACGCGTAGAAGGATCTGTAGTGCGCGTGACTTAATTAACACATAAACACGTTGAAAGAAGTGGAGTGAGCATGCGCAGAACGATCGTGCGACCGGCGGAACGTAGAAAGCATCTCTCGCTCTGCTCGTGAAGCCAACTGACCGGAGTATGAAGATGCGTCCACTTGACTTCGCCGTCGTTTTGCAGCCAAGCTCACCGCGTCTCGGCAAGACGCGCTGGTCGAAAACACGAAATACATGCAGTACCTTGAACTCTCTCGAGACGCTACATCTGGGAAGAGCTGAGCGTAAGCGAACGCTCAGCTAAAAAAAGCCTAATATTGCTTGGCAAAAGCGCAGAATCGCGCCAGGCATCAAAACATGTGAATTCCGCAACGAGTGAGTGTTCATTACAGAGGGCTCAGACATGTTCAATGATCATCAGCTGCAAAAGCATCAACAAAGTGAGCAGCTGCGTAGATTAGCGTGTAGCCTTATACACAGGCAAGCTAACCGCAGTTACGACCAACCACGGTTGACCACGGTTAGCGCCAACCACGGTTCGCCGATGTTACACAGCGCACAAGCGTCCTCGGTTAAAGCGGCCTTGCTTTGGCGTGAATGGCTCTGCGTTTGGCGGCAGTCCGGCGTTCCATTGCCGCGTCCACTTTCGCATTCATTGAGGTGCTCCGTAGTTGATGCAAATTGTTTTCCCAAAGCCTAATCAGGCTTTCCGTGGTTCTTGCAGTCCAATTCGTTTTTCACGAACGCTCGCCGGCGTGCACACGTCCTCCATGGAGGCCGCCGTTTCCTCGGTTAACTGCCAAACCGAGGTCGCCAAGCTCGGTTTGGTACAACCGCGGTTAGCGGCATAACCGCGGTTTCGCATACCGTGTAATGCCCTTCTTACACAGACAGCCTAAACCTCGGTTAGTGTAACCGCGGTTACGCATAACCGCGGAACATAAGCGAACCGCGGTTATGCGTAACCGCGGTTACACTTACCGAGGTTTAGGCTGTCTGTGTAATACCCATGTTACAGAGGCAAAGCAAGCGCGGTTACGACCAACCACGGTTGACCGCGTTGAACCGCGGTTAGCGCCAACCACGGTTCGCCGATGTTACACAGCGCGAAAGCATCCTCGGTTAAGGTGGCTAACGCCATCTGGCGTAGAACAAACTAAATGACGCACTAATCAACAGAGCGACGTTCTGTTTACAAATATGCCACTTATTTCTTGCATAATGTTCTTCAAACGTATAATTATGCGAATATATGCATCTCTTACCCTAAAGCCTCATCGCTTGAGATAGTTTTGTTTTTGTGTGCCTATTACAACTTTGGAACAATGTCAGCGTGTAGTCTTGCAACAATGCTTTTGTTTTGCTGGCAGTGACCGGTGTTGGTGTTTGTCGTGCGTGAATTTTGTTGCTCGTTTTGTTACTGCGGTGAGTTTCACTCGTGAGTTGTTTGCTGCAGTGACTCGTGTGTGTCGCAGTGACTGGCGTGCGTAGAGCTGCATGAGTGGTGATGGCTTTGAGCAAGCCGACGCTTGAAGTTGCAGCCGATCGCAGCGAAGACGATGAAACGTTTTGGGCTTCTTTCATGGCTCTGCAGGTACTTCTGCAACAGCGGCGAGTCCGGGAACGCAACATTTTCATTGTAGTTCACAAGTTAAATGCCGAGCGAATAAGAGCGGAAAGACGGTGTAAACGCCTTACAGCGATCGCTGTGCGGCTCTGTTTACGTGAAAGGCACGTGTGGTCATACCCGCGCGGTCCATCGTGGTGGGAAACGACCCAACCGCATCTCTCAGATGACGGCTTCCGAGCAAACTTCAGAATGAGTCGCACCACGTTTCATCATATAATTAGTGTGTGCGAGTCTATGAGGCGCGTCGACAGAAACAAGCGAAAAGCCATTCCTTTAGACAAAAGGGTAGCAATCGGGATCTACCGTCTCGCCTCATCTGCGAAAGACAGAACTGTTGCCAACGTCTTCGGAGTAAGCCGTGCCTCTGTAAACATAATCTTCCGCGAGTTTTGCGAGGTGATTGTTCGTGTACTTGAGCCGAAATTTGTGCGGTTTCCTGCGCAGCACGAACTAACCGAGCACATGAGGAAGTTCACCGCACTGACCGGATTTCCACACGGTGTGGGAGCTCTAGATGGGTGCCACATAGAAGTGTGCCCCCCGAAAGAACAAGCAAGTGACTACTACAATTATAAGGGGTGGTACAGTATGATTCTTCTGACCGTAGTAGACCACTCCTACAAATTTATGTTAACTGATGTGGGCACACCAGGAAAGAATCATGATTCTGATGTATTCTACAAGTCGAGCATCCCGAAGATATTGTCAAGCGCCTTGTTCCAGCGGGAAAAAAAAAGACGTTCCACGGTGTTTCAGTTGGGCTTGTTCTGCTCGCAGATCGGGCGTTTCCACTTCAGAAGCACGTCATGAAGCCTTTTTCGCAACCAGGAGATGCAGGTTCTGTCTCGCGGGTTTTCAATAATCACATCTCCCGTGCAAGGCTAGTTGTGGAAAACGCGTATGGGCGCTTGAAAGCAAGGTTCAGGATTTTGCACAAAGGCCCGGAAAACGATCTCCCCAATGTGAGGCGCATCATCCGTGCGTGCTGTGTGCTCCACAACATTTGCGAAGACATGAGGGACAAATGCGACGCAAACTGGATTGAGTGCGGCCGCTCCGAAGACGAAAGCAGGCCTCAACCACAGCGAACAACGAATCGTGCAGAACCGGGTGAAGTACAAGTTCGAAACGCACTAGCAGCACATCTTGCTGGCCAATAAAGAGAGGAAATGAGTTTCATCCGTGAGGCCACTTCGGTGTACACGGCTTTATGAACGCTTTGACAACCACTGATGTTTCTTGCGTGTTTCAGAACTGTGCATTGAAATCCCATGTCAATGGTATGCGTCAGGGTGTCGGAACGAAATGTTTTTTGTTTCGGTTTTAGTTTCGTTCCACCGCAAAAAGTTCCGTTCCGTTTCTGTTCCGGAACGAAAAAAAAATGTTCCGTAACGGTTCGTAACGGTATTTTTTATGGAAAAATTTGAAGTTCAGGTAATCATAACGAACATTGAATTTGTGATGTAGTTACTTGCCCTGCTCTTAGGAAAGTGGGACAAGGGTAAAATACGTTCTTCAGAGGAGCGGAGGTAACTGTACCACGAATATCTACCAACTAGCACAAACCAGTATTAATTTCAAAGTCATAGTATTTATTTTCTCAAAAGACAAATAGGAATTTTTTAGTGTGCTCAGTGCTTTGTGTCAAGGGAGTGAGCACGATCTCAGAAGCAGCACGTCATTGAGTGTACTCTCTGATGTGCGAGACCGCTGTTCTGATAAAGAGATCGCCAGGCCTGCGCGACACACGCAGCACAGTCACAACGAAAGCTGGAAGAGCGGACTTTGTAGAGCCCGCTGGAGAGTCTCTTGGGGCAATAATACAAGTACACATGCAAGGTATCCACTACACCATAAATCATCCCAATTCTTCTGAAGTAGAGAAGTTCCTACTATGCCATTTTTCGTCATTCTTCGGAGTCTCGTGGTACACACTACACATCTGTAAGGCATTATGTCCACTTTGCGCTGTGACTGATGATGACAAAGAATTATGGCTGAGCACTTTGCAGTGGGTGGGAAGCAGTGTGGCGGAATGGGCGCCTCCATTCCATTTCAATTCCAATGCGGGGAATTAGAACTTGCCGCAGTTCCATTCCTTTCAATTCCTCTGAATGAAACAAACTTAGCCCATTCGCACTCCGGGAATGGCCGGGCAGTTCAATTGCATCAATGTAATTCCTCCATGGAAGAAATGCATCTTGATAGTATTATTGAGTTAAGAAGGAACGCCCCATAAAGCTGATGTCATTAGATGCATTAAGACCTGCAAGAGTACGCAAAACAGGTTACCAAGGTCGAGGGATAGAAGCTTGGTTACATATCTCGTGCAGTACAACCACCCTACTAATTCCCATAGGGCAGTTCTCCCGCTACCTATAGTATTTGCATGGTCAGCATGTTTGAACAAATGGTGGTGTTTTAATATTCTTTATGCTTAAATGTGTTAATGCTAAAATGACGACGTAGCCTATTTTTATGCTGACAAAAGTAGTATTTAAGAAGGCTAAGCAGTTTTGCCACGCGTCTGGAGCGGTTGTGAATATGGAGAAAAATAAGATTTGGTTAATGAGGAATAAGACCCTCTAGATCTGCTGGTATTAGTTGGAACAGTGCACCGCTCGGGCACCTTGTGCCTTTGTATCGAATACGGAACACTGGGCCGCACTGCTCGTCAGCACTAACGCTTGTCAAGCGCTCCTCACAAGCATAAAAGCACTAGCGTAGCACTGTGGTGGAAGACCCGACTGCAACGCAGAGGGCGCTGGTTCAAATGCCATCCGATCCTAGAAATTTGTTTCTCATTTATTTTTTTTATATCACGCGATAGCGGTCACGGACACCGGCGGCGGTGGACAACTATGGCGCCAAAATCAGCCGTTATGATCTCATAACAGCTTTCGCTGTAACAAACTTCAGCGCCGACAATGCCCTCTCTACGCTGGCCTGCGTGACAGGCACGCAAAAATCCACTTGCGTAAATATAAACATCTCTGGTTGCCACTGTTTTCGTTTTTCGCACAATTTGAACATATCTTTCCTTTGGAATTCCTGCCTGAGGTACGCGTTAATGCCGTATCCTGAGATATGCTCACATTGCACGAGCTCATGCTCCGGATTGCGAAGTCTTCTCGTGAACCGAAAAACGATTGAAAAAATTTCGTTTTCACTCCGGAACGAAATAATAGATAAAGTTTCGGTTACGTTTTCGTTCCAGTCCAAAATATCGTTTTTTTTTTCGTTTTTCGTTTTCGGTTTTCGTTCCGTTCCGGCACCCTGGTATGCGTTTTATAGCATTCCCACATTAATGTGACGTTGTTGTTTCTGCATGGAAAGCTTTGACTGTAACCACATTTTTGTTCTAATTAGGATCAGTAATTTGGCATAAAAGCTGCGATCCCTTGGTTGCCAGGCCACTTCTAGATGCAATGGCATGCCTCTGTGTTCCAATAAATACAAAACCATGTAATTTGATTTCTGTTATTTATTTTATTTTGCTGCAAAATGCTCCTGCATTAACTGCAACATTGCGTCCTGCATGTCATTTGATTCTTTTTGAAGCTTCAACCCTTTTCCATAAGCTTTCTTGACTTCTTTGCTGCTTTTTCAGCAGTGGCTGCCTCTTCTTTGTGCAAGTCAAGCAGCTGCTGCATGATAGACGTTCCAGGTCGTTTTCTGCTCCCGCTGGTGGTGGCTCTTTCAACGTTGCAATCATGTGTGCTCGTCGCGCTGTCGGTGTTAGTGCTGTCACTGCTACCACCTTGCGGAACAGGATTGCTGCCGTCGCTGCTTTGACCCACATTTTCGGTCTCTGTGCTGGACTCAGTGGGGTTGGGGTCGACCCAAGAAGCCAGCAGCTCTGCAACCTCCGGCATTTCTGAGACTACATCAGCCTGCACATTTGTAGCCTTTGATTAGCATATCGCGCAATCATCACTGCTCACGCAAAAACAAGGAAGCGCACTTTCAACAAGGTGAACGTATGTGAACTTTGTTCAATACGATATCGTTACACTATTTCGTGACCTTCGTGACCCATAATGTCCAACACACGAGCTCTATATCATACAATACTGAATTCTTGAATTACGCGCTGCTATTATTGACAATATTTTTTACGCTTAAAAAGTATTTATTCACACAGATTACCTGGAAACTTTCTTCCACATGTGTGCCGTCATTCGTCGCAAGAGTGCCTAGAAATCTGTGCAGGATCCAATAGTACTCCCATTCAATGCCTTTCGAGCCAGTGGTGGTGCCTTGCCGCCTGATTTTCCTAAAGAGAAAGAGTTATGTTAGTGTGGGCACAATCTGTCAGGGTGAATCGGCACATAGTGAGCAACATATAGTAAACATTTTACCTTACGGTAAAATGATGTAGTAAACATACTTTATAAACATTACCCGTAAAGATATGTGCAAATAGAAGCAAAATATCCCCCTATATTACCACTATCTGTACTGTGACAGCGTGTTTCCGCCGTCATCGCGTGAGAGCTTTATGCATGCATTTAGGCGTTTCACGTGACAATCGTATTTAAATCTGTAAGCGAATGATTACACAACCTAAAATGCTACAACTCTACTTATTGACTTGTTAGACCTGCATATTCGCTACCCCAACCACCATTTTGTCTTTCGTGCGAAAGCGCGTCTCCATTATCATTAAAACCAGCCTTACACCATACCTTGCTGCACCTTGACCAAATGCTTAGCAAATATTAAACCTCACATACAATAAAAAACAAAATAGCCAATGGTGCACGTTGACGCTTAAAGAGCGACTTCCTTGCGTATATACGCTCCGAATACATTCAGCAGCAGCCAGGAAAAAATGTCTATATGCCCCAAACTATATTCATGTACTTACCGGTATTTCTTGTTCAGAATGTCTATCTTCATCCGGACTTGCTTTGGCATGAATTGGTCTGCGTCAGGCGGAAGTTCGGCGTTTAACTCGGCTGTAATTGCCGCGTACACCTTTGCATTGCGTGACGTGCTCCGCAGATCACGCAAATGATTTTCCCACAACCTTATCAGGCTTTCCGTGGTCCGTGTCGTCCAGTTCGTTCGTTTTTCACGCGCGCTCGCCGGCATGCACTCATGGGTGGTGGGCGCCGCCATTTTCTCGGTTATCTGCCTAACCGAGGTTGCCAAGCTCGGTTTCTTAAAACCGCGGTTAGCGGCATAACCGCGGTTTCGTGTGCCGTGTAACATCAGCGAACCGCGGTTACGTTAACCGCGGTTCGCTTCAGAGGTGCCTGTGCCCTCCGAAGACCACTTCAATGAATAGACAGCAGGTACTGCGGTAAAATGTTTCCTGTGCGAATATTTATGTTGGTTATGGAATTCTTTGTGGCTTCGGCTTAAATCAGTGGTTGTCAATTATTCCTTTAATTTCTGTTGGTAATGGATGCCGCTGGATAGTATTGCTGTGATGGACTCATCCTTCATGATTTCTTGTTGCGCTTCGGATTACGAGATGAGGACGAGACAGAGACTACAGGACAGGTGGTGTCCTGTAGTCTCCGTCTCGTCCTCGTCTCGTAATCCGAAGCGCAACAAGAAATCATGAACCACCACCAACTGCCCAATTCATCGCTCTGCTGAATGGATAGTCCAAATATTTCGGTGAGCTTGAAGCATCACCTAATTGTTGGACCTTACACAGTGTGAAGTAAGCGGTGTGTCCACGTACTACATTGCTACAAGTTTTAATTCAACTGACAGCAATTTTTACTTAACCTATGTGACCTATTTTAGATTAGTCTTGCTTTGAGAGAACAGAAAAATATAAACGTCGGAACTTATTTACTGCAAGCCCCGGGTCACCCAGTCCTGTAATGCGGATGTACCTGCATTTACATTCATGTTATCGCAATGCAAAAATGATCTCGGTTAGGCAAGATGGCTCAATATTATTTTATCGGAGAATTAACGTTGGAATTCCAATGTACCTCGAACATTCCTTCAACATTGACATTCAACATGTCATCAGTAATGTTTCAATGAGCTTTTATTGTTGACATTTGACGCTCTTTCAACAGTACGTCAATTTGAATTTCGTCGTTTTTTCAACGATCTATCAATATTGAGCAGCTCGATGGTTTTTCAATCAAAAGTCGCGGGTTCATTTTTAACTGCGGTCGACAACTTCCTCAACGATATGTCGATTGATGCACAACGTCCTTACAATGTCATCTGTTACATTGGCCAATAAGTTCTCAATGTTTTCTCAATAAGGATTTTTGTGACGGAATTCTGCATGCAAAAGATTATCTAATAGAATAATGCAGTCGTCAATTGCTGCGATAATAATTTCCCCTTGCGATAAAAGGTTGGCAAACAGAAACCATTCGACGCCCGAAATCCTAACGTGCGTTTTAAACTTGAGGGTGCTAGCAACAGACAAAAGTGCCCTTCAGCTATAACCATAAGGTGTTGAAATGGCTAGCTTGTACACGTGTCGATAGGAGATTACTCTATTTTAGTAATACTTAAGGAAGGCGGGGGGGGGGGGGGGGGGGGTGTGAGCCATTCTGTAAGGGCCCACCCAGTGGACTGTCCACTTCCACGCGCGTCAAGTGGCAGTTGTTAAAGCGCGAACTCAGGACGAGGACAAAAGCTACACGAAGACGAGCGCAAACTTCCAACTAGGTTTATTCTGCAAAACACGAAAATATATAGGCTACAGAAATCACGTGACAAAAAATGACCAATGGAAAGATGAGCAATGCAAAAAAATTCGAATACCACAATCACATACCAAGAAGAAACCTAAGGAAACATCAAGGAAAACAAAAACAAAAAAAACTATCATTCTCGTCTGAGTTCGCACTATAAAAATTGTCATGAGCTACCAACTAGCTCAAGCCGCCACCCTTCTGTGTCAATTGGATAAAGCCTGAAAGCAGGGAAAGTAGATTGGAGTCATTCCACCAGCTGTCAAGCATTAACCAATCACTGCGTGCTAAAACGGACCGCACACGTGGGTGTTCTTGCATTGCGCTCGCAGAAAAATGGGGTCGCCACGACCGGGAATCGAACTCACGACCTCCAGCTTAGCTGCGCGACAAGTTACTAGGTAAGCAACCACGGCGGATAGATTATCTATCTTAGCAGAAAAGCGATGTTCGTACGCAGAGGCACGAGCGCTGCAGCACGTACTATGTCTAAACGTTGCATATCGCAGTGTAAGCAGTCCCGCGATACAGGTCTCCGTCATTATTTATTAAATGCGAAGCATTTCTTAGCGAACCTCTCGCACTTTGAGCGTTTCTATCTACGTATCTATCTATCTATCTATCTATCTATCTGTCTATCTAGCCGCCTACGTCTAGGTGCTCTCATGATCGCCTCCTTAACTTGGTGTAGACCAAAATTTGCATGGGAGGGTAAGAGGTTTTGACGAATATGATTCATGACATGAATAACGTTAAAATCCTGTCGTGTACGTCGTCAAACCCTTTCCACTAGACACGTGTGGCACATGCCCGTTTACCGTGGGCCACGGTGTACGGGTATGCGCCACAGGTGATTGACAGTTTATATCTACCCAGGATTGGCGAGAACAGACATTGGTAACTTAAATGCTAGAGCGTTAAGGAAAACCAACATACGCAGCGTTGACTCAACGAATTGAAAGAATGAAAATTAGGATCCCAGCAGGTATCGAACCCAAGTATTCTGCGTGGCAATCAGGTATTCTACCACTGAGCCACGCCAGGTCTATAAACTGGTTTGGAAAAACAGCCTACGCAGGCGTAATGTCGGTGCAACGTCAACTGTGGTTGTGGTGCTGGCTATCTAATTTTACGAGAAAGCAATAAACACTACATGATACTCCTACGATGTGTACTCCTACGATACAGGCGTCATATCAGATGAACGCCGGTAGTTCCAGTGTTGGCTCCGCTTTTATAGCAGTCTAATAAACATTACGTTTTATTCCTACGATTCAGCAAGGTATATTGAAGCATTGCTCGACCCCGGAGGAATACATTAACGAAAGTTACAAATGATATCCACATCACCGCACCGTAAAGTGCACTTCGTCCAGCAGAACGACGCAGTGTCCTCTTCATTTCTTACGAGGCTGGGCGATGGCCTCATGCTGACCGAGGATGATGTCAGATTGATTGACAGCCGCTTTGTAGACTAGGCTACGTAGGTCACATGCCGAGGTAGTTTAGGAATAGGACAAACACCATCCGCTGATGTTGGTCTACGTAGCACTATCCAGGCCTACCAGCCTCGACGGCCTATACCTCACAAACGCGAAGAGTGGCTTCAGGTTCCGATATGTCGCCGGCTCTGTCGACAGACAATTTTTTGACGAAATGACCGAGGCATCCACGAATTCCAACAGCTCTACTATACCACATACTTCACTAGACATGGACCCCTCGTCAGCACGATCACGACCTGATCCTATAACAAGTCATTTCCAGCTGCTGGTGCTCACTGATCACGGTGATGATGCCCTTGTTCAAGAACTGTCGAGAACTTCTTGCAAACATGCACACGGGATCGTGAAACGTGCGTGCGTTCTCGGGACACGTATAAGCACTACATATCAGCTTTCCGCTTCTGGTGTTGGTAATACCGACCTTGCCATTGGCAGCGTTACGCAACCGTGAACAACTGGTTATATAACACATATGCGGCTCTTCAAACTATATATGTGTGCGTATAAAATTTATACAAATCTTTAGCATCATTTTGTAACGTGTCGCTCAGTACAAAGCGTTACGCCACAGTCACCTACCCGCGGCATGTTTCGCAAACATCGACTCCCACGGTACGTGGGATCTGCCGAATTTTTAATTTTATTTATTTAAAAATACCTTACAGGCCTCCGTTGAGGCATTGTGTAAGGGGGGCAGTACAAAAAAGTGGACTTCCGAAGCATAACACAACATAACACGAGGTCCGTAACATAACAAAAAGTTCATGAACAGCGGTCATGTAGCAGATCACATAAGAAGAGCAGTACAATATTATTAGCTCATCAGCAATGGTAACAAAAAAATTTAAACAAAAAGATCAACACTACCAAATATAAAACATATAATAAGGAAATATTCATCTAGTCAACCACAACTGAAATCTTACAGTACTAGGGTTAAATAGAAAAAGAAAAAGAAAGGCGACACCGCGGTGCTATACAATAAGAAATTGCAAAAATGTTACGACACAGAGAGCACACTACGATAATGGCAAGCATTTTTACACCTCGTTGGCCAGATAACTGGTCAATGAGCCACGAAATGCACCAATGTCTGTCAGACATGCGATGTTATCCGGCAGGAAGGAAGGAAGGAAGGAATAGGAAAAGGAGAAGGCAGGGAGGTTAACCAGAAAGCAGTCCGGTTGGCTACCCTACGCCGGGGGAAAGGGAGGGGGAGTAGAAAGATGGGAGAGATAGAGAGAGAGGGGGAGCGAAAAAAAAAGGGAAATGATCAATAAATGCACTGACGCGTATGTGGCGGTGGCTCTGTAAAAATAGTCACAAGCGCTCACAAGCGTTCACTCAGGCCCGTAGTCCTTAAAAAGCACAAAAGTGCTTTAACTGCCTTGTGGGCCGACGAGCGATGGGGACGGTGCTCCAGAAGCATCTGCACGGAGAGTGGCCGATCGTCCAATCGTCGCATCGCATTAGAAAGAGTTCGTCTTTCGGAGGCAAATCGAGGGCAGCGGCATAGGAGATGATCAATGTCTTCCTCAGTACTGCAGACCTCGCATGCCGCACTGTCGGTTATCCGGCAGGGAATTCCAACAACAGGGAATTCCAACATCGGACTGCACGTGGAAGCGCAGAGCAGTTGAATGCACGTGTTGATCCGTAAATGCGGGTACAACTAAACTGATTATGAAGCCTGTGTGACGTGGAGTAGGGTCTTTTCAAGCATGCTAGTGTTATTCGAGATGAATGAATCAATTTGTGAAACAGTGTCAGCAAGGCAATGTCACATCGAGTACTCAAAGATTGCAATGAAAGGTTACGTTTGATTTGTGTGACGCTAGACAGATAGCTGTAATCGTTAGAAATGAAGCGGCTTGCCCTATTCTGAATTCGTTCCAACATCTCAGTAAGGTATTTCTGATGAGGGGACCAAATATGGGAAGCGTACTGGAGTTGAGGGCGGACGGGGGTAAGTTATGCTAATTTGCGAATATTCGAAGGAGCACTTCTTAAGTTTCGTCGCAAGTAACCCAAAGATTGGGAGGCTTTGGCTGAAACGGAGGTGACGTGTTCTGACCAAGAAAGATTTGTAGTGAATATAATACCTAGATACTTATATTGTGCAGCGATTGCAACGATGTCTTTATTGATATTGTATGAATGTCGGGAAAGTATAGGCTTCCGAGTGAATGACATTACTTTACATTTTGACGTATTCAATGTCATTAGCCATTTACTGCACCAGTTACTAATTTGTTCGAGATCATGCTGAAGAACCAGATGGTCGTCTGTATTAACTATTGTGCGATAGACAATGCAGTCGTCAGCAAATATTCTTATAGTGGAGGACACGTTATGTGGAAGATCGTTAATAAAGATGAGAAAGAGTAACGGACCGAGGACGCTTCCTTGTGGGACACCAGAAGATACTTCAGTTAAGGAGGACGAGAACTCATTTGCAATGGTGAACTGGTATCGATTAGAAAGAAAGTTCCGGAGCCATGATAAAGTGAGACAGTCCAAGTGAAGAGCCGAAAGTTTTCAAATAAGGCGACAGTGTGCGACGCGATCAAACGCCTTCGAAAAGTCCAGAAAAAAGCAGTCAGTTTGTTGGTTGTTGTTCAAGTTAGTGTGTAGGTCTGTAACAAATTCAAGCAACTGTGTCTCGCACGATAGGCCCTTTCTAAAACCATGCTGATTATGAAAAAAGAACTTGTTAGTCCCAAGGTGTCTGTAAATCTGCGAGGCGATAATGTGTTCCAGTAACTTCCAAGAAATACATGTCAAGGAGATTGGACGGTAATTTTCGCATGTATATTTATTGCCATTTTTAAATACCGGTATGATTCTTGCCATTTTCCAGTCTGTAGGAAGGAGGCCAGTCGGGAGTGACTGCTTAAATATGTGAAGAAGAATTTCACTTGACACTGTTACTGTATTTCGTAACATTTTTGAGTTTATACCATCTATGCCACAAAAAGAAGACATCTTAAGGTTATTTATGAGTGATTATAGTCCCTCCAACGTGATTTCTATAGGTTCCATGTATTGGTAGCTGAAATCAGAAACGTAAGGTACGCTTGAAGGGTCCTCCTTTGTTAATACGGAACTGAAGAATGAATTGAGAGCCGATGAACACTCGCTATTTGGAAGAGGAACGTTGCTGCTGCTGTGTAAGCAGATATCATTAGATTCGTGGTTGGGGCTTATTACTTTCCAAAACTTAGCTGGATTGTTTTTAAGTAGTTCAGGAAGGTCTTTAGACAAATATTTGTCCTTTGCTTGGCCTAAAGCTGAGCAATATGTTTTAAGGTAGCATTTGTAATTCTGCCACGAAGATGATGTGCAAAGGCTCTTAGCGATATTATAATGTCGTTTCTTTCTGTTCCTCATGCGCTTGAGCTTTTTCGTAAACCAGGGGTTTAATTTATCGTTCGTTATAGAAACGAGTGGAACATATTTGTCTACCAACGCGCACAAAGTATTTTTAAACAACAACCAGTTCTCTTCCACGGATCTATTGTAAAATGATGGCCACATTGTGTTTTCAAAAAACGCTCTTAGTTCCGTATTTATTGCAATAAAATTACCTTTATTGTAGTCTCGAATTTGTTTTGTTATGAGACCTGCCATGGGTGGTGTTATGTTTATCGTCACTTGAAGCAGATGGTGATTGCTGAAATCATCCAGGTGTTCTATGTTACCTATAGTTTCAGGAGCGTTCGTGAGAAGAAGGTCTAGAACATGGGTACCGCGTGTAGGTTTAGAAACAGCTTGAAACAGGTTGATATCTCAACATAAATTGATGAATTCGGTTGATGTATGACAGGAACATGCTAATTTTCTCCAATCAATTAGCGGGTAATTGAAGTCACCCAGAAGATAAGTTAAATCAGCCTGGAAGAGTTCAAAGGCTTTGTTGATGCTGTCGCGCAGAGCACTTACGAAGCAACCGTTCGAATCCGGTGCACGGTAGCAAATGCCTATCAATATCCTAGAGGTCGAAATCGTGCAGGCCACCCAGATAATCTCAAGATCAGAATGTGTGTTGATCAAAGATGACGTGATGGTCCTTTTAATACCTATCAAGACACCGCCTCCTCTTTTGAAAGAGCGGTCACATCTATATATGTTATACGTGTTAGAAAAGGAAAAACTCCTTCATCTTTTATTGCAGGGTGCAGCCATGTTTCCGTAAATGCGATAATGTCTGATCTACTATCTTCCTAAAAGGAAGAAATGAGATCTCGTTTGGATGGTATGCTTCGTATGTTAGCGAACGATAGAGACAATGATGGTGAGATGGGGCATAGCTTTGGTGCTATGTGACTCTGTGCGCATGCTTCCAACCGGAGCTATTTATTCAGCGGAACAACTGCGCTTCCAGTACTATCATAAATATAAGTTATCGAGTCGATGCGCAGTTGGTCCACTGAAAGCCTAAACACTTTGTTTTGCGCTTTCGCAAATTCAATTAATTTCGTCTGGCAAGTCGAGTTTCCGGCGAGAAATCTTCACGAATGGAAGTTGATGTACCTTTCAGTTTTCGCGCACATGACAGAATACGTTCTTTGTCCTTCAAAAGGGTCAGCTTGGCTATTATAGGTTTTCGCTTATCGTCTCTATATTTTCCCAGCCGATGTACGCGTTCAAATTGCTGTTCATTCATTTTAAGACCAAGCTTATCTGCGCAGAAGTCTATTATTTTCATCTCTGACTTTGCCCAATCCTCTGTAGTGTCATCATCCAAACCAAAGAAGAGCAGATTCGAACGCCGCATTCTGTTCTCGGAATCGTTACAGCGGGCCTTAATAGCCGCTACCTGCTCAGACACAGCACGTACAGCGTCAGAATCTGTCGCAACTTCAGATGGGTGTCTTGACGCTGTGCCTCTTTCCAGAGACGCAACTTTGTCGCTTAAAAGTTTAATTTCGTTGTCAGATTAGAACGGAAGATGTCGCCAAGGTGTGCCTTGTAGGTGGGGTTCAACCGGTCACAAGCGTATTAGGAAATCATGATGCAACGAGGCAGGCTATACTAACGACGCTGAGCCTGATTTATCCGTTCAGATATCTTTTTTCTTGTTTTTTGTGTACTGCCCTTCTGCAAGCTCTCGTCGCGGAAGTAGATGTTTGACTATTCGAGCCGTTCGATTTTTTTTTTCGCGGCCTCATTATTGAATATTAACATGGCATATCTCGTTAGCCCGTTATGTGTATATACGTTCCTGACGAGCAAACGATGACGTCACGCACTCGGAGCTCCCGAGGTGTCTATAACGAGGCACGCAATTGTTTGCGGTAGAAAGTCACGGCATTAGTCGCAATCATGGCACCACAACGATGGACTAAATATTAACTCGGTGATGCATAATTATAGGAGGCAGACGGAAGAATCTTACTTTTCTATCTATGTAAATATTGCGGTTTGTAAGCTCATTCCTTTAACACACGGAAGGAGAGCACGTAAGAGTGTTATTGGACTTACTGATGATTTCAGTTTTATAGCGCTCCTCACTTAAAAGTATATTGTGGTGGGAGGGATCAATGTGTTCGGAGTTCTTGACAGGTTTTATGTTTATTTATGAATTACTGTATCTGAAAGAGTGCTCGTAGGCAATTTCATTAGGTTAGCAAGGTTCTCGCTGTTCATGAAAAGGCAGCGTGGTAGGCACTTCCGCCACATCCCTCCACTACCTCTTGTGTCATTTCATTCGATTTTCGTTTTTCGGTCAACATATCCAAATCCAACCTAATATGCGAAGATGATCTCGAGATAACAAGCAAATGAAGATAGTCATCCGCCTCTCACTCCGCTGTAATCGCCTGAATCTCATCATTAAGGCTGCGATGACGTCACTACACAACCCCGCTGTGCTCCTGCGTGTGTCGTCCTTTAAACAGCCGACATTCCACTTTTGTGCTCACAGTGTCATCGCATCGTCATGTCACGTCCACAACACCAATATTATGGAAACCTGATGTTTGGCGTATAGCAACAGTCACTTTCTGATCTCCCTCTGCCATTTATACGTTTCGCACAGCCTCGCCATTCTCTTATGTTTCTCCCTCTCTCTTTATTTTCTTCTAGAATTCTAGCAAAGAGAAGCAATATTTTGATCTTCCTTGCCAGTGTTGAATAAAACAAGCTGAAAAAGAAAAACTTACCGCAGTGTTTAAGATGCACACGACACCATGATTCTCGAGTATTTTAGAGACTGAGGAAAACGAAGGCTTATATGTGGGACAGGGATGTTAAGGGGGCGTTCAGAAATACATTAAAAAGATATAAGCAAAAAAAAAACAAGCGCTAGAGAGAGCAGCGGAGAATGTGGCAGCCGTATCCCCGGTCCCTTTGCTTCGTCGTTCTCGAAAAGGTTGACGTAAAAAAAGATGACGTCGATGGTAAAAACGGCGAGGGGAAAGCCCATTTTCCCTCGCCAGCGCGGGAGCAGAAATCTCGCGGGATGCGTGTTGAATGTTCCCCCTTACAAGCGTCCTTTCAAACGCAGCCATATATATCCATTTCGCGAGCGGCGCCATGGCACACGACTGCGAAGCAGACAATGCGGCTTCGTCTGCTTATACGGCGTCTTCATCGCGGTTCCTCGAAAGCGTTGACTTGATACGATAGTTTCGTTTGTTTCATCCTTGCATTTTCTCTTAGTTTTATTTAACTTATTCTTGCTATCATCGCACTCGTTCTTTTGCACACGCTTTTTGGTGAAGAAGCTGTAGGCTATTGCCCAACTTGTCTATCGCAATTTTTAGTTTGAGTCGCGCATTTAATGTGTCCTGCAGCGCACATTACATCATTTTGCAGTGCTGGGCAGTATCGAAGATACATGTATCTTAGATACTATCTTAGATACACTACGGGTATCTTGTATCTGTATCGCGATACGTCTCGAAAGTTGAGTATCTGTATCTGTATTTCCGATACATTCGACAATGTATCGTGTATCTCAAGATACAAGATACTTCTATCGCAACACAACCGTGCGAAACAATAATCACTGGCCAAGCTCCGCTTCTCAAGCTAGTACTGGTGCCACTAAGCCATCTGAATAAGTCTTAGGGCTGTGACGCAATTTTATTTTTCCGCCAGAGTCCTCCAGTGAGGGCAGAAGATGAGGAAGACAAGCACGCGGACGTCTACGCCCAGCCCACGTACCTTTTGTTTTGTCGATTTATTTTCTTTTTAGTTGTGCCAGTGCCGCGACACTTGCTCTTAGCCAATGCCTGCGCCGCGTACTCCACTGCGTGCAGCGTCTATCGCGCAAATTCTGATGTTGCTACAGTGTCGTTATTGAAGATTCTCTTGCGTCTTGCTCCGTAACGAAATGTGATGCGTGCAAGAATGGGGTTGCTTTGTGTCTCGTGGATTTTACATATCAGCGATTTGAAGGATCGCGTGGATGTAAAGCTTGACTTGCATGCAATTAATTAACTTATATGCAAATAAGATATGCAAACAACTATAGCATCACTGGTACTGATTCTAGATCTAATAGAGCAAGCCTTTACCAAACAGAAAATATCTTGGCGTACCGTATTTTTCACTTCCTGCTACATTTATTCAAAAAATTTATGAAATCATAACTTGATTATTAGCACAAGTGCTTTTTTGCTGTCATTTTGCATCCCGTACATTACCTAGGTCTCTGTACTGTTTTTCTGGTCTGGTCACTGCAGTATGTCTTTCGTAACGCATTCCCAGAATAAGATCTCTGCTTTATTCTTCTGTCTGTTTTATATTTCCACTACTGTTTACGCATTTAGACGTTGCTAAGGCGATTTTGAAAACAAATATATAATTATGTAGGCGTCCCTTGAGTTACAGCACAAAGCATTCTGCTTATCGCTTGGGAAAATAGCGAAACTGAGTTTGCATTATAATAATGGAAATCATTAGGAGCCATCTTAAAGATGTTTGGAAGGGGATTCGAGAAACGTTGTTTTACTGAATGCTCCGTTTTACTCATGAGCGTCCCAACGAGCCGTTTCAGGCAATTTCCCATAGGCACTGAATTTTCTATTGTCTCAATAGGTAAGTTGGCGATACTTCATGCTCATGGCTATTAAGGGCGCCGTCTGTATTGTGTTGCTGTACTCATTCAATGTGAATGTTTGATACAGAACCACCTATTTTACTTATATTAGTTTTCCTGTTTTATGCCTTCTTAAATATTTTTCGTATTACTAATCGCCACCTAATGAGAGCTATAAGCGGCAATAGAGCGAATAACGGCGGTGTCCTCCGACGCTTTGTGCTACTATACAATACGTCTGAGACGTCTCTGTGTTGCACATGTTTTCTCGTTGAAAAAAAAAATGCTGTGAGTCCACACGTTCGTGAGTATATCAAAGAGGAATCCCTTACGCCAGCAGATAAGTAGAATATGACAATTCATTGCTGTTTTACGTCATCTACGTATGCAGCAGGGGTCTCAAACTCAGCTTATAGCCAGCGGGCCACAGTCGAGAAATTTAGTTCGAAGCGCCGGCACACTGAAGATGGTGGGAGAGAGTTCGAACAAAATGACGTTGCCATTTGAAAGGAAGCCTTTCGCATGTCACATATAGGTCATTTCTGAAGGGCATTTGGCGTCAGGATTCGAAAAAAATCGATACCAATGTGCACAACGAGTGAATACTGGACGCGGATTCTGAAATATAGAGTTTTTGTCCCACGGTTATGTTTCAGCACATCGTGACCACATGTTCCTCACGGAAGGAAAGCTTGAGACATGTCATGTCTGTGTAGCTCACGAACATACTTGTCTAGAAAATAAAAAACAAATGGGACGAAGATGGCCATGTGTGCAGGCGGGGCCGCTAGCGAAAGGTCTCAAATCCCTAGTATACACCATGCGCCCCCCCCCCCCCCCCGTAAAAGTCCACACCGGTATTTGCGCCTTCGTGCGAAAGCTTCTTATAGAAGTTATTGTGATTATACGGCCACCCGCTAGCTGGTCGGCAAGCTGAGCAGCGGCTCCCATTAATTGCGAAAATGACAAGCAAGAACCGCCGTCAGCGAACTGTATAAAGAGTTGTCCTGTGAAGAAGCTAAAACAAACCGCAATAAGTTCTTTTGGAAGGAAACTAATGTACTTTGAGCAAGAAGGGCAAAGCTTTTAGATACTAACAGGCATTTCATTGAAGTGAAACAAAATAGGTCACAGTTGGGAAATTTTCAAGAAGACATTTTCGTGCATAGGCGTTCGCTGCTAGATTATATAGATCTAAATAACAAATTAGATAATGTATCGAAGTATCTTAAGATACAATTGCCAAGTATCGTATCGGATACAATTATTGCGGCAGTATCTTGTATCTTTATCTCCAATACTTCTTGCCTGAGTATCTTTTATCGTATCGCGATACAATTTCAAAGTATCTTTGCCCAGCCCTGATTTTCATACGCAAACACCAGTGATAGCCTGCTATGCACATGCGATACAGGCTATATCTTATTGAATTTTAGCGGCATAGTGCCGTCGCTGCTCTTGTGACATTGCAATGAAAAAAGAAAAGAAAGATATCAGACTGGTTGTTGTCATGCAATCAAATGTTTTCTTGTTGCACTACGAAAGACGCAAAGCGAGAGATCTCTGGCGACAAGAGCACAAACAGTCCGTCAAATATATCTTCAAAAATGACAATTCTCGAAGACAAACAGTAACAAGATCTAAGAAATCTTCACAGTGATATTTTTTTTACGAAAGTGCAGGTGTTGTCGTTCACGTTCGTTGAAAATAAGAAATGAAAGACTGATGCGTCCGTTCGGTAACAAATAACTGTTTAATTATAACACGAAAAAACGCGGCGCGAATACACAATGAGTTGAATGCTTCTTCTCGGCACGGAGGGCGATTTGCGACTGCCCGTCACCGCGTCGTCTTCGTCTTCCCTTCTCTCCCGGTGGTCACAGCGCTGTCCGGTGCCCTCGTTCTCTTCACCCGCAGCTGCCCGGCGGTGTCAGGTTACAGCCAGGGGGGCGCGTTCCGAGCTCGCCCGAGAGGCCGTAAAAGGGACCTTTTTCTCCGGGCTGGGGACCGTATACAAACTTTCTGCCCTCTTCTGCCTCTTCTCGGAATTTCGTTTTCAACACATTCCCCCCCGAAATGACGCCGTCATTTGCCTTTAGCTATATAGCTCAACCGGGTGCAGTAGTTGAACGGGTCGTCGAAGCACTGTTCCTCCGGGCATTCGTACATGGCACGACCTAATCTTGCCGTCGCGGCCAGGAAATGTTGATTCAACGGCTCCCATCTTCCACATCTGCCTTGGTAGCATCGATTCACTGAGCAGTACCAAGTCGCCAGCTTTCAGCTCCCTTGACGTTTTTCCTTTTAGCTGATAGCTCCGTAGCTCTTTCAAGTATTCATTTGTCCATCTTTTCCAGAACTGGTTCAGCAGTTTACTTCGATTGGACAAAATTTCTTGAAGGTGGGAAGAGGAAAGGGCTGCGATCTCCTGGCGTTGTAGATTAGGCAGCGACGTCAGCCGTCTTCCCGTCAAAAATAGGGCTGGACAAAGCGGTTCTGGCTCGTTGGGTTCGGTATAGACATGTGTTAGGGGGCGCGAATTTAACATGGCCTCCACTTCACTTAGCGTTGTGCTGAGCTCTTCAAATCCGAGACTGCTCGTTCCCAGCGTTTTCCTCAGAGCCTGTTTAGTGAGTCCAACCAAGCGCTCATAAAATCCGCCCCACCACGGCGCGCGCTCCACAATGAACTTCCATTGTATGCGAGAGTTGGCGACGAAGTTCTTAACCTCTTCGTTTCTGATAACTGTCCAGAGTGTGGCCAGATCCCTACTTGTCTTCTTGAACGTGAGCGCGTTGTCACTATAAATAGTGCTCGGTAGTCCTCGTCGAGATATGAATCGGCGGAAAGCAAGCAAAAATGAAGCAGCCGACATGTCACTCACCAACTCGGGTGACAACCGGGTGACACCACATGTGAAGAGAGCAATGTACGACTTCGTCGTCGTTGCCCCCTTGACGAGAAGAGGGCCAGCAAAGTCGACACCGGTCACTTCGAAAGGAGAAGCCTGGGTGATGCGATCGCTTGGAAGAGGAGCGGTCACTTGGCTCGTTGGCCTTGAATGGAAACGCTGGCACGTTACGCACGCCTTTAAGGCTCTCTTTACCAGCTGCCTCGCCCCGATCACCCAAAACCGCTCCCTCAGTTGCGTCAGTGTGTCCCGTATTCCTCCGTGCAACACCTGTCGGTGACACTGCAAGACGAGAAGCTCGGCCAGGTTGCTCTTCTTAGGTAACACAGCGGGATGCTTCTCGTTGTAGTCGAGTTGGCTACGCTGCAGCCTTCCGTCAACTCTTAAAACTCCATCCCTGTCAATAATCAGTGAAACATTTCTCAAAGGTGAGTCAGGTGGAATTCGCGTTCCGTTGGCGACACACGCAACTTCTCTTGGAAATCCCTCTCTCTGTTCCTGAAGTATCCAATATTGTTCCGCTTTATTCAGCTCGTCCGATGTGAGGGATCCCAATTCTCGGCTTTGGCGTTTCGTTCTTGCGATGAACCGAAAAATCCACGCTGTCACTCTAATCAGCTTTGAGAGTTTACCGTATTGTTTCAGGTCGATTATGGCCGAACCAGCAGGCGGCGATGTCGTAGCCGGCAGTGCACTTGTTTCCTTTCGTTGCTCTAGCTCAGCTTCGTTAAATGTCGCCTCTGGAATCAATCGGGGCCAATCCATCTCTCCCTGGCAAATCCATGGCGCTCCGTTCCACCAGAGCTCGTTTGTCGCCAGCTGCGCAGCTGGTATTCCGCGTGTCAGAAGATCCGCTGGGTTTTCTTTTCCGGGGCAATGTCTCCAAGCGAACCCGTCCGTGAGATGCTGAATTTCAGTGACGCGGTTGCGCACGAACTGCTGCCAGCGGTCGGCATTTCCCAGGATCCAATAGAGCGCGATTGTTGAATCCGTCCACAGGCAGATGTTCGGGGGCTGCTCTTCGAGGGTATCCAAAATGTAGCGACATAATCGAGCCGCAAGCAGGCATGCCATTAGTTCCAATCTCGCCAGAGTAATTTCCTTGACTGGCGCAACCCTTGATTTGCTCATCAGTATGGTCGAACTTGTCCCGTTGTCACCCTTCAGAGTGAGGTAGGCGACCGCTCCGTATGCCACTGGACTTGCATCGGCAAAAATGTGAAGGCAGGTCGTCATCCCTCCGTTCGTTTGTGACCCGTAATACCGGGGTACTTGAACATCGTGCAGATGAAGGATTCCGTCTAGCCACTCTCTCCAGGCTGCCGCGATGTCGTCAGGTAGAATGCCGTCCCAGTCGATATTTCTGCGCCACAGCTGTTGAAAGAGGACTTTGGCGCGTACGATAAAGGGAGACAGCCACCCCAGTGGGTCATATATCCGCGCCGTTGTTTGCAGCATGGACCTTTTTGTGGGGTGTTCGACATCCTGAATGCGATCCGTGCACGGAGAGAACGTTAAGCGGTCAGCACATGGATCCCACGTCAGTCCCAAAACCTTCAGCACTCCCGACAAATAGCCGAGATGTATGGCGCCACGGGAGTCTCTCTCGAATTGCTGGCGTAGCGTTTCGCTGTTAGATGACCATTTGTGCAGTTTCATTTCCGCAGCTTCAAATATTTCGGTTGCCTCGTTGTACAGCCTCAATGCTGCTTCTTCGCTTTCAGCCCCCGTTAGCAAGTCGTCCACGTAAAGACTGTTCTTGAGCCGACTTGCGGTTTGAGGGTATTGCTCTTCGCATTTCCTCAAGTGGTGTTGGAGCGTTGCGGAGAGCAGAAATGGGCTAGCCGTCGTTCCGAAAGGAACCCGAGTCATGCGCCAAGTTGCAATCGGTGGGAGTGGTTCGCCAGGTTTAGGTGTTACCTGAAACCACAAAAAACGCAACGCATCTCGGTCCGCAGGTCTCACACCAACCTGCAAAAACGCTTGTTCGATGTCAGCAACCAGCGCCACTCGGTGTCGGCGAAAGTTGAGGAGTAAACCGACTAAATCTGCTGTCAAGTTCGGTCCACTCTCCAAGTTGTCGTTGAGTGACTTTGCTGAGTTACCGTGTGAAGAGGCATCGAAAACCACTCGAAGCTTATGGGAGTCGCGTATCACCGCCTGGTGTGGCATATAATAGAGAGTGTCGGCTTCACTGATGCTGTCATCTACGAGTTCCGCTATCCCCAGTTGATCGTAGTGTCTGATCACTGAGTCGTAATCTTGACACAAGTCTGGATAGTTTTGAAGGCGCCTTGTCAAGTGATGTAGACGCTTCATGGCGATCTCCTTATTGTGGTGCAGCGATGTTACGGGCTTCCAAGGAAGGGCCACCTCGTAACGACCATCCACTCGCTTGATGGTTTCTTCGAAAAATTCCAGGGTAGGATTTGGTTCTTTCGTTTTCTCGATGTCGTTTACTCCAATAGATTCCAGTGTCCAGAATTTGGTAAGTACGTCAGCCGCATTTCTTTCTATGACAGACGTTCGAAGCGCCACTGTTTGTGTGCACTGGGACGATTCGTTACTCCCCTCCACAGGCCCTTGAATAGTCCAACCGACCACCGTTTCAACAGCCCTCAGTTTTCCTTCAAGCCTAGTGGTGCGGCCAGTTGTGAGCTGCCAAAAGTGACCCGACCCGATTAGCAGCTCGATAGAGTGAGGGTCACCGTCGTTTTTGAAGTCGGCAACTTCGTAACCGAGTGCAGCAAGGCGGTCGGTCCATATTTTCGGTGGTGAAGGGATAATTTGGTCACAAATAATGTCTGTCTCCAGAACATCTATCTCGAATTCCCGTTTATCTCTCGTTTTTAGTTTGACAGACACTCTGTTGAACAGCCTTTCTTTTTGATGACCTCCGAAGAATCCAACTGTCAGCCTTTCGCTGCCGATGAGTTCGCATCCTAATCTCTTTGACGTAGCCGATGTGATGTACGAGCGTTGGCTGCCGCCGTCGAACAATATTCGCACCCGAGCTCTGGAGGTCTCTCCGCAACACCAAGCTTTCGCCGTTTGCAGCAAAACTGACTTCTTTGTGGCGGTTCCGCTGCCTGTGACGGTAGCTTCCAGAGTAATGTGCGCGTTTGCGACGGGGTCGTTCGGTTGTCGTGCGTTCGTTTTTGCATACGTCGGGTCACACATCGTGCTGGCGTGCCTTTTATCGCACTTCGCGCATCGTATGTTAGATCGGCATTCTCGAGCCGGATGGCCTCTCTTCGTGCACCTGAAGCACCTCCCATTAGATTGTAAAAGTGTCTTCTTTTCCGCTATCGTTCTCTTTTCGTCACAGTTCTGTGTTGTGTGGCTGCTAGCGTCACAAAAGAAGCAATTTTCCTGAGTGGCATTTTGGTGCAGCATTGCAGCAGATGGAGCATGCTTTTCTTTTCTTGCGTGCAATGAGGGGCCTTCTTTGGGACTGTATTTCGGCGATTGCTTTACGTCCATGCTTTGTAGGGCAGCCAGGTTTTCACGGCTTTCAACTTCCACTCGGAGAAAGGACAAGAGTCTCGTGAAGGTGTTTACAGTACCTCTGTCTCCTTCCTCCGTGGTTAGCGATGAACCGTCTGTGGTAGCCTGATGATCGTCAGTTGGGCCGCCTGTCTCCACTACGCACTTACGGCTGAAGTCCAACAGGATCTCTTTCGGCATCGCTCGTTGCACGATGGGCAGCAGCATGGAGCTGAAGCTGTCGAGCTTCCGGCCGAGAGTCTCGAGTCCCCTGATATGCGCTGACACAGTGTCGTAGAGACGCCGAAGTCCGCGCACATCGTCTGAAGCGCGCACAGGTGTAACGTCGATGAGCTTCTTCATGTGCTCCTGGATTAGAAGCTCTTCGTTTCCGAAGCGTTTTTTCAGAAGCTGCTTCGCGTCGTTGTAGCACCGGGACGTTGGGGGTAGGCCGGTAAGCACCGCAGCTGCATCGCCTGTGAGAGATGCCCTCAGGTAGTGGAACTTATCCAGTGTGGAAAGTTGATCGTTGTTGTCCACCACCTGTTCGAACAACTCCCAGAAGGGCTGCCACTCATGCCGTCGCCCACTAAACTTGATCAGCTCAAGCCTTGGCAATTTCACGTTCAGCTTTTGTGACGTCGTTGTTTCGATTACGTCACCGCTAACCTGTTGAGCTGATCGAGTCTGGGCAGCTGGAGCTGGAGAGATTTCTTTTGAGCCGCCGTTCCTTTGCTGCTCCAGCCGTGCCAAGCATTGCACGATACGGTCGTTATATTCTATCACTTGCGTGAATTCTTCCTCCAGGTCGTCTTCAGAAACCAAGGCCTCAATCTCGTTGTTGACAGCGTTGAGCTCTGTCCGTATGGATGTCAACCGGGCATGCAGCACTCCTGCTTCGTTCGGTGTGAGGCTAACTTGCCTGCCCTGCTCACATTCGTTGATGAGACGTGTGGCTTGTGCCCGGAGGACCATGCGTTTTTTGCGCCCGCGTTCCATGTTCACAGCATAAACAGTTCGTTGGTAAGCTCACCGGAAGGACGGCATCAGGCGATCATCACAGAGACGTTCCGGCGTGGAATCGTTGGAGCACACTGTAATGTCCACGGCAGGATGAGTCCCGGGTTTCGGCACCAGAAAGTTTGTCGTTCACGTTCGTTGAAAATAAGAAATGAAAGACTGATGCGTCCGTTCGGTAACAAATAACTGTTTAATTATAACACGAAAAAACGCGGCGCGAATACACAATGAGTTGAATGCTTCTTCTCGGCACGGAGGGCGATTTGCGACTGCCCGTCAGCGCGTCGTCTTCGTCTTCCCTTCTCTCCCGGTGGTCACAGCGCTGTCCGGTGCCCTCGTTCTCTTCACCCGCAGCTGCCCGGCGGTGTCAGGTTACAGCCAGGGGGGCGCGTTCCGAGCTCGCCCGAGAGGCCGTAAAAGGGACCTTTTTCTCCGGGCTGGGGACCGTATACAAACTTTCTGCCCTCTTCTGCCTCTTCTCGGAATTTCGTTTTCAACAGGTGTATAGAAACAGACGGCAGAAAAATAGCAGACGTCGCATTTTATAACGACGAATTTAGGTGACGCTGCGTGTGCACTCGAAAGAAGCGCAAGCTCCAAAGCCTTCAACGTCTACAGGCAATCGACAAACAGTTCACATGAAGCAAGTGTAACGCCGAATGGCAATGGAACGAATAGATGCATGTGGTCCATCTCCCAACAACTCCTTTTTTTCTCATCGCGTCGACTGATTCTCCGATAAAATTCTCGCGAATCGAGGTGCGAAATAACGCAAGGAGCCCATTTTCTTCAATGCAAATACTAGCACACACACGATGGTATACGGGAGCTACGTTTAATATGGCTCGCTCTCTTCGCAAGGCTAATAGTATTCACAGGAGCGCTCCTAGCATCCGCTTTCCAAAGGCAGCGCGCGAAGTAAGCCTAACAGTTATGGCGTGCCAATTGACATTGCCCGCTCTCAATAAAAGGGAAAATGGGGGCTCGTAAACGACCGAAGAGGCTTCGAAAATCGGCCGTGATCTCCGAGAGTGGAGAGAATGGACAGAAAAGACTGCGGATAAAACGATAAGCAAAAGATCCTGGGTGACATTTTTTCTCTCGACCGTGGACGAGGGTGGAAAATAGCGGGATATAAAGCAGACAACCCCATTTAATGGCCTCCCGCCCGCTTAAGCCTACTTCGATTCTTGCCGTCTGCTGCAAGGTGTGGCGCTTTTGGTTCATTTATTTAGGGCCGACATCGTAAAACTGTGAGAAGCGACGCACCATTTTCTCCTGCCGTATGTATGTTAGGAAACAAAGAAAACACGAGCATCTAGATAGAAAATGTAACTGCGTCGCCTTGAGTTAGGAATAAGCGCGCAGAGTGCAGCCGTCAAGTTCACGCGCGAAATCATGTGAGGCGGCAAAGTGCTGTCTGTTCACCCGGACAGTGTCGTTTGCTTCCCTCGCGAGCACACGCTGGCATTGTGGCCTTTACAATTTTGAAGCCTACCTACTGTTCAACATTTTTTATGTGTGACTTTGCATTGATGACGTCGCCATTCACAGTAGATGAAAACACAATGCATTGTAAAGTAAATTTTCTTTTAGCAGTAACTGTAGGATACTCCTCTCATTTAATTGCTTTCGCGTTGTGCAGTTGGTACAAACGTAACACTCTGGCTAACCTGGAAATTGAAATCGGTCATAAACCACCACTCGGACTTGGCGAAAAGCTCATCCTGCGGAAAGCAGACTCTGCTATGAACAGCTCAGCCAAATCGTGCAGTCGTGCGCGACAAGGACCGTTTGAAGCGAAGCGCGAACTTGTAATTTTCTTTCGCGTCCACTTTTCAGAGAGACCTGTGTTCACTCTCTTTTGAGCTTCCGGCGCGTGCTGTTTGTCGTCGAACAGCAGATAGCGTCCTATTGGCCAATAGCCGACAAAAATGAAAAGGGGCGTTTGGATCAGATGTGCTTCTAGGCACGGGGTGTCGCCGCGTGCTGGCGCCTAGCTCCATAGTCTGCTTACATTACACAGCAGTGCCACACTCGCACAGAGGAATCCCAACGGGAGAGAGCGTTCGCGTTTCATCACCCGCGCAAAAGGTGATGACACGCGCCACGTCACTTATGTCCCGTCCCATCCCTCCCTCTGTAGCTTCCAGCGCGCTCGTCGAGACGGGGGAAGAACGAAAGCGCTTCACGCGTGCGACAATCCCCGGTAGCTCCGCTCAGTGTTGAAGGATTCGATGAATTTTTGCGATAATCGATTCGTGAGGCAAGAAACTTGTAGCGAGAGACGAGACGAGATAACGGCACGGCCACATCAGCCGCCTTCACGCCGGCACGTCTCTTTCGTGTCGTTTCTCGCTACAAACTCCTATACTGACGTCATTCTACGATTTCTTGGAAAGGTTGTTCAGGACCCCTTTACCTCTTGTACATTGCAGCAAAAGGGTAACCAGTTACAACTGCAACTATTCCAGTAAAAATGTAATGAATCGCTGATACGATTCACATATAGCCTCACGAAAGTAGATAATGTGTTACTAAAAAGTAATGGATTACTTCTACGATGCAATTTAAATTCAACTACATGTGCTCTCTGCCTTTCCTCTCTTTCCTCCTTCTCTAATGTGCGATACATTTGGTTCCCTTCTGAATACAAAAATGTATTTTTTCTCGCCAGAAAGTTAAGAAATTCGGAACTCAAGGGCTTTACACTGCAACAAGTTCGATGGCGCGCGTAAATGGCCGGGGCATTGCACTATTTTCCCTCCATTTCTGGTTGCTGTTTTCGCGGTTTGACTACACCTGCGATAGCGTTCGGCGTTCAAATATAGTGACTAAGTGACTCCGTAGTGTGAATATTTTCTTATTTACACCAACACATATGCCGCCTATACCGTCAGGTGCGGTACTTTGCTAGGCAGCTGAACTTCCTAGGTCTGGATTCTTTCGAGCCACTCAATGCAAGGCTTCGTTACCATCACGAATTCATGTCCACTTTCAAACAATGCCACTGAAACCTGTCACTAAAATATTTCTCGCGTGTGGCTTTCTAGGCAAGCGCGGTCATCGATACTATGTGTACGCGTATCACTTGCTATCGCTCTCGCTCTCCTAATTTTTCTTCATTCTTTTCATGCCCTTTCCCTAACCGCGCAGGGTAGAAAATCGGGATAACCTAGCTGGTTAACCTTCCTGCTTTTCTTGTGCCTTTCTCTCTCTCCCCTGCATTTCCGAGCATCAATATGACCAAGACAAATGTGCATCTATCATATAAGCTTAGTGTAGTGCAGAAACCGCGGTGACCCTGTGTGAACAATACAATAAGAAGTACTGGTAGTTGTGATTTGGTTGGTCTCCATATAGTGTATGTGAGTGCAGAATACTACAAGCCAGAGCAACAGAATACAACCATATATGACCATGACTTCCAGCTCATCCTTATCTGTTTTGTGACGACGTCCATTTGAAGAGTATGGTGGAAACACACACCAGGTAAACGCTGTCTTGAGTAGCGTACTAGGCGTCTCGCATGTTTCCATTATTGATCACGTATTTGGGAGGTCGCTACACTGCTCACGTATTGCAGTCGCTTTAGAGAAAATTGACCAGCTTCTCCAATTGGGAGGTTACTTCATTTGCGTTCCCAGTATAAAAACAACATATTACATTTCGTTATTTTGATTAAGAAAGACCGATTGAAGTGGAAAGACGATTGGGCGTGGAGTGCTTCTCTAAAATGCTCGTTCCGGTAAATTTGAATGCGAATCAGCTCAATGAAACAGCAGTGCACATGCCTTCGCATCTTGCGCAGTCAGATTCTCCGTGATCATACTAAACAGGAGCGGGCGTCGTTTGCATAATACAATGCAAATCAGATGACGAGGTCGCTCACAAACAGCCAGGAGATCGCCAGCGCACCAGAAGGCGGAGAAAACGACCGCCGAATGCGCATGCGTGGGATTGAGTCACGTGGTGCTTGGGAGCCAGAGGTTGGCAGAGCTCCGCGATGCCGCTTAATCAATTCGTTCAAACCCGAGTCCGAGCTTCGCGCAGGACAAATGGGGGCGCTCCGACCCCTTGCTTGAGCCAGTGGTGGACGTGTGACAGTCAGTATTCTCAGCGCGGCCGCGTATTCGGCCAATTACTCGCACACAACTGCTAGGTGTGATGGCGCTAGGCCTAAATTGCAAGGCAATTGCTTTAACAGAAGGAAATATGCCAGTGTTGATCAGATATTAAAGATGGGGCACGCAATATCGTGGTTGGTATCAAGAGGGAAATATGTAGGTGTCAGTTGTAGGGCAGATAGCTCCTGATATATTCGAGTGTCTGGACGGCAGAGCGAAGCCTTGGAAAGCGCAGTACGTGACGGCAGAGCATTATTTTTATTGTATGGAAATTTCGAAGTATTGCACTCAGTGCATTGTTTTATTGGGCTGCACATATGCCTATCTCTGTCATCTTGTACGGAGTCGTGGTCCTAGTCAAGCCCGCGAGGAGGCTTTCTTACCCCGGGCCTCAGAATCCCGAATGACGGAACGTTGAAATCAATAAAGCTTACAATTTTCAGTGGTTGCACTTTATGCCTGCCAACGGAAGTTTGAAGACGTCCTCACACAACAGGTCGTAAAATAGGCTGATCACTAAGATGGCTGACAGCAGAAATACCTATGACATATTTACCATGTACTATATCCAACAGTCCTAACTGATGGTCATTTCATTTCGCGTGGTGTCGATTCAATTGGCAGATTAGTCTAAAGGTTCAATCACTGAAGAGAGCGATGCTTGAAGCACTTGAGTTAGATTATAGACTAGCCTTCGAGCAATACTGGGAGCAACATGCTCGTGTGACTGAACACTGCTGATCAGTGGAGTAGGCAGATTTTTTTTGTTAAGGGGGAGGGGGAGGGGTGCACCTTCTTGATCCGACTTGGGTTCTGGGGGGGGGGGGGGGGGCAAGGGACAGGTGTGCCACTTAGCTACGGCACTGCTCCTTGTGCTCCTGCACATTCAGGTAGCAACGGCCTCCGCTAGTTACCTGCGATCTCAAACAATTTGCGTGGTGAGGAACACACAGTTGGCTTCGCATACGTCGTGCATTGATGTAAGCACTGTTTGCTTCTTTATTTATAATACAACTCATGTTTATGCTGCTGGAATGTGAAACCTAGCTACATCCAACGAAAATCACAGCCACATGGTTCCCTTTAAGCCAGCATCGCTTACCTCACTCATATTCATCATCGCCGTCATTATCTTCAAACACAACTACGATTTGGTCATTGCAAGCACGGACACCCGAGCAGCTGTTTCAAAACACCCGTAGTTTTCACTCAACGAACGGGTCCTCATACGCCCCACATATTTCTTAAGCTCGGCGGGTGTGCTGGTATTGCCATCATTACTGCCCACTTACTGTGCCGTTATTTGAAACCTCTTGCTCAATAAGATTATTGTAAGACAGTATTACATCACGTCACGTTAAAATTCATTGATCTCACGCGTAAGGCGAATGATGTGGCAAACGTCCAGCTGTCCTTCAAGACCCACACACGCGTGATCGGCCTGCCACGTGGCGACTTGTTCAATAATGACGATAAAAAGAGAGCAAAAAACAAATAGTTACTCCGGCCTTTTGACTCCATTATGAGGAAAGACCATCTACGAAGGAAAATTCACGGAAGCGCCACAGCGTGCGGGGAAGAAATAAATGTTCTGTGTCCCTTGTTCCACAACAATGCAGATGATGATAATGACTCGTCAAAAGCATCGAAGCTCTTCCGAAGCAAATAATAATAAATAAAATGTCAGAAAAAAAAACATTACGGTGAAGAACAATCGACATAGGGGTGAAGTAATGGCCAAACTATCATTAGGACAAAAGAACTACCTGAGCAAGCGACAAGTCGGCATTCTATATAACCGGAAGATGTGGGTCGAATTATGTGCGCTTCTCTCGCCACCTTTCAGAGTGCAGACGCAGTCAGCGCTTCACACGCACTGCTTTCTACAAGCACTATCTTCTACGGATTGCCATGCTCATCCAGCAACAACACAGCGCGTGCACACAAGCTTCAATGTTTGGCCCCACACGCGAAACACATTTATGACAGCGGATCACGAAAGGTGCCGACGGCAACAGGCGGACGACGCTGGGATAAAAATGACTGCGAATGGTTCTCGTGTCTTTCAGGCCAGTCTTGAGAAGCGAGGGAAAGCGAGAGCACGTTTATGTTCTCAACTTAGGCCCCATTGACGGACGGATGCCATGTTAGGCTTACGTAAATGATCTGCGCGGGCGAACTAGCCCTAGGTTTGCGCAGGCAACGATCGCGTGAGCTAGACCAGCGAAGAAGGCAAACAATGAGTGGCCAAATTAAGCTCGGTTTTCGGGAAGGTCCGAAACAGGTAGGGCGTAAGTGACAGGCGAGTAATCGAAAAGCCACAACCGCTCGAAGACGATGGGCGCTTCCGCTGTCGTAAGACCCGCGGTTAAGTGGCGGCGCTGTTTCATCGCCGCCAGAAGACGCCTCTGCGCGGCGCCCGCAGTGACGTCTGCCATAGTTTAGCCCCTATATTATACTTCATCTTCATCTTTTGAGTTATTCATCCTATTCTTCATCTTTGGAGTTTATTTTGATGCCGATTATGTACTTTCTTTTTTAGTGAGAATATAGGCAGCACAACTGTTCGTGCTTAGTCCTCGCACTGCCATTTAGTTAGTCCCCATCGTGGACGGGGTGACCTTACTTGAACGTTCGTTTCCCGTTTCCTGTGTTTTGTGCCGAAAGCCGCCTGCTCTAGATAAGCACGCCTCGGGCAACAGAGGATGAATGGCCTGCGTGCTCTTTGGAAGGATTTGTACCCTTTGGATTTTGCATGAGAGATATGGGAAAGGCCTTAGTACAAATGGCAACGTTTTCTGACATCTTGCTCAAACTGCTCTGCTCTAATATTTCACCCAATAATGATGCAGGACATATCATTAGTGGAGCCAGCTGACCAATGGGAAAATGCACTTACGAAAGAGAAGTTTTGTGAATCCGGCCCCAGTAGTCCAGAAGCCACAGCTACTAGAAATTCATCTCATTCTGTTTAAATATTTCAATTAATCTCAAGACTGTGGTATATGCGAAGTATTTTGTGCGCTTGAATGTGTGCAACCTGAGTATTTATGTGCCATTCGGCAGACCCGGTACACGTAAATGTCCTGGCCTCCGAGAGTTTTTATGTTATACGGACCACGCTGCTGAGCATTGCCACAAAATAATAACAATATTAAGGAACGTCGTGGAATTCATTCACAGTGCTACATGAAATGTTCTTGTGTACTGAGGAGTGTATATGAACGCCAGTAAAATTTTCTCACGAGCTATTTGAGTTCATTGGGATGCTTCCCTGTTGTCTGACCAGTCTCATCTAACCGCATACAAAACAAAACCTACGTGCAGCGTCGCCTAAAGGGACACTAAAGAGAAATAATGGATCGGTTTAGAATGATAAACTGTACGATGAGAACTACAATGTCGTTAATTTCACCATCTCAGGTGCATTAATAAAAGCGAAAATGAAGTTCTCTGTTTCATTTTTAAATATCGCGCCAAAATCTCCGCGCCTGACGACACTGATTTCAAAGTGTATTTATCGTATTTTGGCGCCACTGGCTCGACCAAATTTCCTTAAACTTGGTATGTTAACTCTATGGCCCCCTCAGAGGACAGCGTACTTCAATTTTACCGTTTGGAACTACGTAGGCCCTAGTAGGCGCCTCCAAAATATGTGACGTCACGGCGAATGGCGCGGAAACTTCAAAATGGCGTCGCCACCCACATTTTGTTTTTGCGCAATCTCTCGCTTACTAAGCGTCTTTTCGCAGCAAGCGTGGTGTTTTTGGTATCGTGAAAGAGTAGTTTACTGATACGAGAAAAATCATTTTGCTCTTTAGTGCCCCTTTAGACAACACACTTTAAGCTGGTTAATGTCTCTGCCTTTCATTTTTTCCCTTTCCTCTAGTTCTCGCTCTTTCTCTCGCTCTCTATTGCTCACGATAAATATGTACATGGCCGAGTAGCGCCATTATGCTTTGAAAATTGAGCCACTGCTACGCTCCGAATATTTCAAGCAACGGCGTCGTAGGAATGCCGCCTGATGTCGACTCTTCCCACAGCATTTAGTCGCATCGCCAGAGAAGAGAGCACAGCAAACTGCGCCTCCTCCTCACACTACGTTTGTTGCAGACATTTTGATGCTCCGAAGCGTGTACGTATTCTTGGTACAGGTGCTGTGCATACGAGCTCTTCTTTCTCATCGCGTTCATATCTTTTGTTACTGCTGGCTCTACGCTTAGTACAACGAGGATATAAGAGGAGTGACCAGGCACAAAATACCGTGCACTAGTTTTGGAGTGTAGATATCTCTTCAGCTGCTCCCATGTATCCGGCAGCTGCGCCAAGCAGGTGTCGTCTGCTCACACACCATTCACTTTCGTGACAACGCGTCCATCCATCGTTTGATACTGCAGTATACTCCTTTTCAAACAAGGCTTCCTGGGTGCAGTCATAATCCTCGGCGTCCCTTTTTACTGCTCGCAGTTTGCTACCGTCTTCAGCTTTCTTGGCTTCAACAACACTGCCTCCAACTATGGCGACCAAACTAAGCGCCCCCGCTGTGAGGCATGAACATGGAGGGCCAGCGAGACAGCAGAGCCGCGACCGCGGTGAAAATCTCGCGTCGTCCCGAATCACGCGAGGCGCAACGGTTCCCGCCTTCCCACAAGCTCCCTAAATAAAGCCCGTTAGCTCAGTGCGCCCATCAAATCATCCCTCCTGTATATAGGCGGCGCTTAGATCGTCCATCAAACGCCTACTCTCGAAAGAAAACCGTAGCGCCTCCTCCCTCTTTCACCACACGAACGCAACATACTACCGAAGAAAGTATGTTAGCATCCGGGGAGGTGGTTTCGTGCTGACGACGCCGTCTCCTTTCGTTTCAAATTGCACATCGGCCGCTCGTCTTCTTTAGGGAGCGGGATCTCCGCTAGGTGTGTGTTTAAACGGAACCTTACGTATGGTTGCACGAATGCTCGTGTACCTGACGTATTTTGAATGTGTATCTGAGAGGGCACGATAGCTCAATTGCGCGAGGCATACACTTTGTGCTAAAACGATTTCTGGTTCCTTCCAGCCTGCAAGAGTGCGTGTTCTCGGGCGTATGTCTACATTGCGTGCGTGAGTCTGGAATGTTTGGGCTCCCCTATTGCGCGGGGAAGATCGTTTACCGACAACCTCGGCGGGGCCGGAAATTTCATGCAAATCACTATATGGGCTACCCGACTGAAAAGAGGGGCGTTGCGATGAAAGTTGCCGGAATAACTGGGCGCAGCCAGAGGAAGCTTAACTCTATTCATTCACCGTTACATCTCTTTCGTGCATGATGGACCGACGCCTCTTTTGAAGGAAGCGTTTCCGTTGATGACCGTGTTACCGCGGCCAGATGCTGCGGCAGAACACGCCTCCGACTGGAACCCTTCGCTTCGGCGCTATGTATAGGACGAGAGGTTCATGCAGTTTGCCGTCATTTTATCCGCTAAGCTTTGTGCTGGAGTTGGAGCCGGGAAACATCCTCGTTAGCCGCATTAACACGCACATTCCGAAAAATATAAAGTGTTTCTGGGAACGAAACAGGGAAGAATGGCAACTCTAGAAGCCTCGAAACGTCGAGAGATATGCAATCATTCGAGAAGCAGAAAACCCTTGTTGCGGTTCGCTAATGTCTCAATACACTAAACACCCGTCCGTCTATGCTCTAGCGTTTGGGAATCGAAATCAATACGCTGCCTTTCCCGTGTTTCTAACAGCATTTCGGCCAGCAGTATTTTTCTTGATGTGTGTGTGGGTCCATATCACCGATTAGGTGCACGAAATCTCGTGTTTGTGTCTTGTAGTGCGTCCGGCTTTTACGTTGCCCTACCAACTTCGCAAGGGCTGAGCTGCAAATGCTCTTAAAATTTCTACTGACGTTCGGAGACAACAAAGCCTAAGTATGTACGCACAACAGCTGCAAGCGCATCCTTGTTGGTTGTGTTGAGGCACATTGCCCCAACTGTCTGAAACAATTACTTATCCTGTAGATTAGGCTTTGCGCAATTCACGTGCGCTGCAGGCGTCATCATCGATTTGCGCCACGCATGGTAACTGAAATAACTGATGTTGTGGCGCCGCTGCTGTCTGTTTGCGTCATATTGTAAAATTTGCCATTTTGTCTGCTCTGATTGGTTCACAAACCAGCTACACGCTCACTGATTGACTCGAAAAGATAAGGTGGCGCAATTCGAGAAGTGACATCATGCGTAGCACAGCGCCCTACGCAACAGAGGCATTTGTCTCGCAGTGAATAAGAAATAAGGTGAAGATAACGATCAGTAAGCCAGTTGTAATTATCAGGACACTTATGTCCATCCACGAAAAAAATTACAGCGAATACCTAGCACTTTAAAGCCAAGTTGTACCCATAGCTACGTGGAATGAAGCTGGCAGCCCACGCGGCGAAGTATAGGCGCTGTACAATGGAGTTTTCGAACTGTGACAGCAGCGTCCACAGCCTAGGGAGCATAAGCAGCCAAATCGTGCCCTAGAAGCGAACGCAACTTGCGCGTCATCCCCGTCTAGGCCGTGTACGCTTGGCAGGGCCATCGCCGCAGGAGCGGTGTCGGAGCACGCGCGTGAGCCTACTTTACGCCTCTGCGAAGAGCGCAAAGACGAAGGGAACGAAGTTGATGGGCAGATGGCACGTCCATACACTTTTACAGCGAAAGCTCTTATGCGATCACAACAAGGGCCGTTTTTGGCGCCGTAGTTGTCCGACGCCGCCGGTGTCCGTAACCACTATCGCGCGAAATAAGAAAAAAAAAACGAATTAAGAAAACATATAGAGTATGGAACGAGGTTCGAACCTGGGCCCTCTGCGTGGGAGCCCAGTATTCCACCTCAGAGGCATGCCGGTGCTTGAAAATGCTTTGCAAAAAGACCCTATACAGGCTTCATTTTGGGAAGGAACCGCATTAACATATGTAATGTAGTGTGGTAGAAGAGCAAAATAACAGCCAGGCGTCACACAATGCGAATTGCGCAACGAGTGGGTTGTTGAATGCTTCCAACCCATTACAGAGGGCTCTGCCATAATTCTCACTCGTCATCAGCCACAACATCAACAAAGTGCACAAAATGTCTTACAGGTGTTTAGCGGGCACCTCCGTTCTCCGTAGAATGACTAAAACTTGCATAAAGGAAAGAACATGACTCTTAAGGGCTCGTTTTCTTTGTTAGACACAATATTAATGAGAACTAACAGACAATAACGCCAAGGAAAGTACAGGGGGTGTTATCTGTAGTATTTAGAATATAAATGTGAAGAAAGTAAAGTGGACGAAAAGATAACTTGCCGCCGGCAGGGACCGAACCTGCGACCTTCGAATAACGCGTCCGATGTTCTACCACTGAGCTACGGCGGCGGTCATCCTCCCGTCCACATTATGGGGTATATATGTGCATTTAAACCTTGGAGTGTTAGTCAGCGCCAATCGCAGCCATGGCGGCGAGTGTGGAACACTCTTTTTCTGCCTTTCTGGCGTCACGTAGCACGTGATCTTTTTTACGAGCTGGCAGCTGACCACTAATCCCTCGCATACTACCTGAAGGCATCAAGTCTGCCAGAACGAGACCCTTGCTATGAATTAAGGAAAGAACATGACTCTTAAGGGCTCGTTTTCTTTGTTAGACACAATATTAATGAGAACTAACAGACAATAACGCCAAGGAAAGTACAGGGGGTGTTATCTGTAGTATTTAGAATATAAATGTGAAGAAAGTAAAGTGGACGAAAAGATAACTTGCCGCCGGCAGGGACCGAACCTGCGACCTTCGAATAACGCGTCCGATGCTCTACCACTGAGCTACGGCGGCGGTCATCCTCCCGTCCACATTATGGGGTATATATGTGCATTTAAACCTTGGAGTGTTAGTCAGCGCCAATCGCAGCCATGGCGGCGAGTGTGGAACACTCTTTTTCTGCCTTTCTGGCGTCACGTAGCACGTGATCTTTTTTACGAGCTGGCAGCTGACCACTAATCCCTCGCATACTACCTGAAGGCATCAAGTCTGCCAGAACGAGACCCTTGCTATGAATTAAGGAAAGAACATGACTCTTAAGGGCTCGTTTTCTTTGTCAGCTGCCAGCTCGTAAAAAAGATCACGTGCTACGTGACGCCAGAAAGGCAGAAAAAGAGTGTTCCACACTCGCCGCCATGGCTGCGATTGGCGCTGACTAACACTCCAAGGTTTAAATGCACATATATACCCCATAATGTGGACGGGAGGATGACCGCCGCCGTAGCTCAGTGGTAGAGCATCGGACGCGTTATTCGAAGGTCGCAGGTTCGGTCCCTGCCGGCGGCAAGTTATCTTTTCGTCCACTTTACTTTCTTCACATTTATATTCTAAATACTACAGATAACACCCCCTGTACTTTCCTTGGCGTTATTGTCTGTTAGTTCTCATTAAAACTTGCATAGTGGCTGTTTCCCTACTTCACAAAAATTATGATGATGTATAGCGTAGTGGGTTCCTCGCAAGTGCCGTTCTATTGGTTGCCAAGGAAGCCCATAAGGCTCCCATGGTCCATTTCCTGAGAGCTCAATAAAGCTAAGTAACTCTCTCTCTTTCTCACGTTAACTTATGTTATAAAGCGTTATGGGAGAGTTAAATAACGACTCGGGGTCACACAATGCGAATTACGTAACTAGTGGGTCGTTTAAAGCTTCCAACCCATTACAAAGGGCTCAGCCATAATTCTTCATGGTCATGAACCGTCGCATCAAAAAAGTGTACATAATGCCTTAAAGATGGTACCTCGCTTCTCCGCAGAATGACGAATAACGTTGTGGTGGGTGCTTCCCATCTTCCCAAATATAAGTTGTGGCGTAGTGGGTACGTTGCTAGTGTACTTGTATTAGTAGCCACAAGAGAGTTTATAACAGGCTCTAGAAATACCGCTCTTCCAGATTTCGCTGTGGCTGTGCTGCGCTTTCCGCGCAGGGCTGGCATTTTGTTTATATTTCTTTGCTCAAGCGAAGCCACAAAGATGAAGTGAACGGAGTACACGGGACGCTTGCGTTCTCTCTTTCTTTCTTTTTTTTGACCGCATGATTTGGACCTCTCAGGACCTTTGAAACCTAGACATTTCAGGTTTCTGCTTTAAAAAAACGCTACGTGCCTGAAAAGTAATTGTACCATTCGACGTGCATTTACAGCAAGAAATTGGCGAAAATTCACACGGCTTGTATTTCTTAAAATCAATTATTTTGATATGAGTAGCATTAAGAATTACAAGCAATTTTTTGTCCTTATTGGATAGACACAAAGTGACATAAAGTCTAAGACATCGAATTGGTGGTAACCATCTCTAATGTAATATTGAGTTATGTTTCTTTGTGGCTTATTCCGCCAGAAATGACGGCCTCGACCACACGTTTAATTTTTTTTTCACCAGATGGCTCGATAGAAATTAAACCTGTTTGTGCAGAATACTTTTTAACGGTGCTAACGCGAGCTATTGAAAATATATATACAAAACTGTCAGTGTGATCTCGCCAAATTCTCGTGATGTTTTAAAGGCGGACGGGGACTTCGTGGTGATCTATCAGTGTTAGACAATGAGTGCCTGGAAAAGGGAGACGCTGTCAAAGACTAACAAACATCACGTGACACTTTAAAAGTGCAAAATTCGTGCACGTCAATGCCGGTTGGTTCTGCGAATTTCGTAATCATTCAGAGAGGCACTGTCGAGTCACAAATATTAACGCTATGGTGGTCGAGCTGTTCTTGATGGGATTGACAACAACGACGGTCGTTTTTATAAAAAATTGGCGAACTCTAAACTCAAGTACGCTTCTTCAATCTAACTTACTCTTCTTCGTGAACATGACTTTTAGGCGCAAGAACAACAGGCACGGCAAAAAAACTCACAGAGGGCCAACCGCCACCTGGTTAAACCTACTTACATTAAAAAGATAAGCCGTTTTTTTGCTTGGGTCATTCTGGGGGCTATCGTTCTGCGAGAGCGAAGGAAAATGTCGCGGGACTCGCGCATTTCACGCCCTCGTAATTTACACGAAATGACACCTCCCTCAAATAACGACGACAAATGCTCGAATCCAAGAGCCTCCGCTGGGCATAGGTAATCAGGTTTCCCGCCTGTATTCGGGCCATTACCGGGCGTAAAGAGAACAGGATTTGCTTGTGCGCCAGAAAATTCAAACGAAGAGGAGACGGGAGGCTGTGCGTAGAGGTGGAGGGCATAGAAGAACAAGGAAAAGACGCTGCCAAGCCGTAAGAGCTGCTGGTTCTGCGAGAGTAGCAAGGGAGAATTCCTTTTAAAATGCTAATTACTGTTGGCAGGAAAATACACAAGTGGGCAAGAAAAGCTAGAGCAATCGGTCGCACTGAGTGAATAAAGGCAGAGAAGTCAGACGGTAAAGTCAAAAGCGAGCCCTTAATGACCTTTTAATTGAATGGGTGATCAAGCCGTTTCGATTCCATTACGAGTCCAGCGAAAAGTTTGCGAGAGAGCTGGCAAATCGGGAACACCGAAATTAAAAGCAACTGCGAAGGCAAGAAGAAAAAAATTACTGCGAGCGTCCAAGGGGAACTTTAAATAAACGAAGCAGAAACTTGAATACAAATTGCTGCCGTATACGAGTCTGTGGCTGTAGTGATACCATAGCACAACAAAACAGACAATAAGGCAAAGCCAAACGGTGGAGTAACGATTTTTCGTTTCCAAGAAAAAAAAACATGTTTTTTTTTATGTCTGTTTTCTCCGCTCGGTCATCGCTAATTAATCATTCATCACAACTTCCTATCGGCATAAAAAAACACAAAGGTCCAAACTGTGCATTTTTTATTCTGTAGCATGGCTCTCGAAAGCGCATTTGCCTTTCAAATTTGGGGCCACTGCATTTCGTCTGCTGGCTTTCTAATAGCCCTAACGGGAGCGGCGACTCCATATGGCGTTCATTATTGGAAAGCCGTGACGACGTGCGTAAACGGTGCACGGCGGGGGTTAACAGTATATTTATTCATATACGATTTCATCGGCACACTTGTGTTTATACAGCCCATAAGTTACATATCGCTCGGGGCTTGATTGATTATGCGCTAGCAGTTTCGTTGACAGATTGAAAACGCGAGCAACCGTTGAAAGCAGACGACGTGCCCCCTTCCGCATGTTGTATACCGTCTGTTTTATTTTGTGATGAGAACGAACGATAATGCGTCTGCAGTGTGTAGCAGACGACAAAGCTGTTCTTGCTGCTTTTCGGGCCTAAACGATCGTCCGCTCAATCGAAAGGACCGCCGCGTTGTGCTTCACGTATGTGTATGTTACGCGACATAAAGATACTTCACAGCATAAGGTTAATCGAATGTTGGATGACGTACTTATAGGCCAGCGTAAAACGATTACGGCGCCACATATGGCTTTTGTTTCTGTGTTCATACCCGAATGGGCAGAGTTCCGCACCATGTCTTCGACGGTATCGTTGAGGGAAATGACTTGGGTCATTATTTTTCATGTGCAGAAAGAAAGCACTGTGCGATAAATAGGACAGCACGCACCGCGAATATGTGACCTAGAAACTTACAATAACAGAGAGCTGAGCTAGTAGGTAAATATTCATTCTAAAAAAGACAGGGCTTGCAAACACGGACACAAGAAAGAAGTCAGGACACCACAAACGCCGTTTGTGGTGTCCTGACTTCTTTCTTGCGTCTGTATTTGCACGCCCTGTCTTTTTAGAATGACCAAGAAAGGCCGTAACCTATGAATGAAGTGCGAATTGCTTTCTGCAATTACTCGATCTTTTTTTTAGCGATTTTACTTATATTTTAGCATATTGATCCCCTAGAGGCCGGAGCATCCTTTATGTTTCTGTTTGATGATTGCCGTCCTGTGGACAATAAATAAAGTTCAAGTGAGAAAGCACGAATCAGCAGATAGGTGCCAATGCAGAAAAACAACAGCCTAGATTCAGGGTACGGATTTGGGCTGGTTGGTGCATGACTTCAAGTAGAAAACAGCGCTGCGAGACGGGACAAAAGAAAGGACACAAACAGTGTTTGTGCCCTTTCTTCGCAGCGTCTCGTTGCGCTGTTTTCTACTTGAAGCCTAGATTCACTATTGCAACTCATGCTGAATATGCAGATTCGTGAACATAGGAAAAATTTGGAGAAAGGAGGCAAAATGAAGGCGATAAAGCACAGAACAACGCTACTATGTGGTATTATATGAATTTTTCATCGCTTAAAGATAATGGACCATGGCCAGGCACAACTTTTATACAGGATAAACTCACTATGGTTTCTCCATGTTTGAAGTATGCCTTGCTTTCTACCGGCCGCTGTTAAGTTTGATCAAGGAAACAAATATTTGTATGCTTATTTAATTACGCCTTAACGTATTCCTGCGCAGCAAAAAAAAATATTTTACAGCCCTTTAATCTAAATTGAAACGCTTCTGCGATTTAGCCGATGATTCGGTGAAGGCGTGGCAGATGATCGCATAGTACGACTACTTTGTACGAGCGTGCACCGTCTTCGTGATCTCTTCTGCAAGCAAAAAAAAGCTACCTACAGACTTCAGGCCTGTGTAAGGAAAAGGTGTCAGGGAAAAACCGAAGGAAACGCTGCGTTGTAAACACGACGCAGGCCAGGTTCGATACCTATGTCACTATGAAGTACTACTAAGAATGAAAAAAAAAACACACACAAACAATTGACGGTAAGCAGCTCCGCACTTAACTGGATATTTTTGTGTTGGTTCTGTTACACTTGGGCTGCCATAGAGACAATGAGCTGAATATCATCTCGGCAAGTGCATTCCTCTGTGATGTGCGGCAAGCATATCAAAATAAGAAACTTATTAGGCTAACCTACATAACTAAAAACTCAGAGGGTCCCTTAAGCGTTCGCTTAAGACAACTTTAAGGCGAAAGCCATCTTCTCCTTTTGCTGCAGTCGATGCATTAATCATACCCCGCCCCCCTCCGAAAGGTTTGTGCACCTAACGTAGTTTTGCACTGCCCTCTGTTTTGCCACTGAGAGTGCAATGCTTTCGTATTCGCACTCTCATTGGCAAAACGAAGGACCTTCTCTAATTCATTGGATCCCTAGCATCTACCACATTCCTCGTTGGTTCCCACAAAATAAGAATATCGCTCACTGGATACGACCCCTTCCTATATTACCTTAAACGATTCACCATCCCCACAACGGACACATGCGCGTGCGGCATTCCCTGCGCGGATGAACAACACAACTTTAAAACACTCTCAAAACACTACACATATCCGCCCACTTGCGTGTTCCAAACATTTCAACAATTACACGCTCAGAATTCCCTCGCTTTCTTTATTCGAAACGGTGCCGCGCGTTATTACTCCAACTCGTCGCAGTTATGAAGAATTCCGCTGTAATTATTTCACTGTCACAGCGTAATCACTCCCCTGATTCTTCTATTTCTGCTATGTTAAAGATGCTTTGTTAAATTCTTCTATTCTTCTTTTAATTATTCTATTTTAAAGTTGCTTTTTTTAATATTTCCATAATAACATTTCCTTTTTGTAGAACTTATTTTCAATGTATAGCAAGTGCATTGCCGGTTTGAATTGTGCTTAAATTCACTTTGCTTTTGCCGTCGTGTTTTGCCACAAGGAATCTGGGACGTGGGGCATTGTCAAGCTGGTTTCATGCAGCTTTTTGTCCCAGTCCCAACATCTTACTGTAAAACTGTATGTGGTAAATAAACTCAACTCAACTGAACTCCACGCCTTCTAAATGTATCTTCCTCTAATTTCCTATTCCGCCTGTCGCGAACTTTCCCTTGACACTTTCACTTCAACAGTTCTAGCAATTGCAGAACATATCCAAAGCGCTCTCCCTCCCGTTGCACCTGCACGAATACAAGTGCACAAACAACAGACACCCCTCATGCAGATCAGGATTAATGTCGCTGCCATCCTTGTATGTACGTTCAGCCAACAAAGGCGGGGTTACCCCTCACTCTAAGGCAAAATTACCTCGAACGAGGACTAACGGAGCCCAATAGGCTCGCTGATGAACGGTTAGACCGTCGTAGGAGCAAGCGGAGAGGGATGCGTGCCGTGTGCAAACCAGTTAGTCTCCAAAGGGATGAACGGTGCGGGAGATGCAGGCCGTGTGCATGGATACGTTTCGTGTGCAAACCGTTGTCAAGGGTAAACCGTCGTCCTCCTCGCTCGGGTCAGTCTTCGAACTTGTGTTCGAGCTGGCGTGTTGCCGGTTGTGTCGCGCTCGGAGTTCGCCGATCTAGGAACTACGGCTCGCTGCCTTTGATACACACGTATGCGTGGATGAGTGTGTCGTGCTGCTTTTACCTTTCGCCACACCCACGAAGTCTGGAGCTGCTCTCGACACGTCGCGATGCCGCGCTGTATATCTCCGGCGTAGTCACGGCACTGCGTCGCCACCGGCTAGGAATGGCGGCCGAGAAGACAGTAGGCCTATCGGATCCATGACTTCAATCTGAATCGGGGCCCAAGTCGGCGCTGGATTCTTTCACAAGTAAGTGATCGCTCTTTATTCTGCCGTACCTATTGCGTGCGCGGAAACTGATCGCGATTATCGGTAACGGACTCGATCGTGTTGTATATCGCGCGCACGAAATGTACCGCGAGGGCCGGCTTGGGCGTGATCTGGCCTGTGCTTTGTGACCGCCTGGATATTGGCCGCCGTTGTCGTCGCCTGTCCGGATGTTCGATTCGCCGTGGTGATAAGCTGCGAGCTCGCGATGTTAGCATTATTAGGAGGCCTCGCCGCTGTTTTGCGACTCGTCCAAACGCTGTGCGGTAGCAACGAGCTCGATTGTATGCCGCGCGCTTGAAATGCACCGGCATGGATTGGCGGGTGCTTCAGCTAGCCGACTTTAGCTGCGATTCGGATTATTGGTCGCCATGACCTTCGGCTTCCTCGACGCTCGCTCGCAAGCACTTCGCCGCCGTTCGTGGCGTCGACCGCACTTTCGCTCGCTGTACTGGTGCGCGCTCGAGGAATTTGGTGGAAATTGGACGCCGTTATCGTCGGCTTCCCTTCGCTCGCTCGCAAGCAGCCTGGCACCGTTCGGGGCGTCGGCTTCGCGTTCGCGCGCTGGTCTGCTCGAGTTTCGCTGGCTGCTGCGGCGGCTGACGGGCTGACGCCGCTCGCAAAAAACTCGCCGGCTCGTTGGGGCGCGGTGGTTGGCGGCGCCTCGGCGTGATGGCTGCGGCTGCCGCACTTGAAGTGTTTGTTGCGCTGTGTGGCTTGAAATGCGTCTTTGATGATGTATGACATCACGGTGAAATTATTTACATACCATATTTTAGACGTGTGTTTTTATTTAAGCATTCGACACTATCAACCACCACATTCTTGTTATGCAGCTTGAAGCAATAGGCGGAACTGGTCCTGCACTATTATTATTAAAAAAAACTACTTACTCAATAGAAACCAAGATGTCAGTCTGTTAGGTAATAAATCTATACCTAAAGTAACAAATATAGGAGTACCGCAAGGTCCTATTCTCGGCCCACTTCTTTTCAGTATTTACATAAATGATTTGCTATCTTGCCTTACCAGTTCAGAATGCTAACTGTATGCAGACGACACAACAATTGTTAACACTGATAAATGCCTCCAATCTCTGACACAGAAACTAAATCATGACCTTTCAGGCTTGGCTGCTTGGTGTATCCATAATAAATTACAAATAAATCCCACTAAAACGAAATTCGTTGTTTTCCACTCTCACCAACGTGAACATAATTATATCCCGCCAATATTTCTTAATCAATTCGCAATTGTAGCAGACGATGAGGCGACCTTCTTGGGAATTAAACTGGACCGTCATTTGAAATTTCATTCACATGTTGCATACCTACGAAAAAAAAATGTCTTACGGCATACGTGTTATAATTAAATCCCGCAATATATTTTCCAAACCCACATTACTTTCATTGTACTACGCTTTTATTCATTCTCATATTAATTACTGTATCACATCTTGGGGTAATACCTACAGCAGTCATCTCGTCTCCCTTCAAACTATGCAAAATCACTCTATTAGAATACTTACCCACAGTCATTATCGCAGTGATGCTAAAGCACTCCTGCATGCCAACAACATCCTAACAATCGAGAACACTTTCAAATATAATCTAGGAATACTATTTTTCAAGCAAATAATAAATCAGCTTCCTATGTTTATAATCCCTCCATCAAGTCTAGAGAATACAAACTTGACAAGGTTTGCACAAAATCACAATTTTATCTTACCTATAGTTAATACTAACTATGGCAAACAAACAGCCCACTTCACTGGAATCTATCTCTGGAATACTATACCTTCAGGAATAAAAACCTCGGAATCAATCGGCATATTCAAAAAAGATATGAAAGCTTTCCTCTCATCCATTCCTTAATCTGGATAGTTTTGGTCACTTCTATTACTCCCGCTCCCTTTCATGCCTTCTCACAACCTAATGTTAACGCAGCATCGCATCATCATCCTACATCGCTGATATCAGATGCGTCTGTTTAGCTTTCTTTTTCGTACTTTATTTTTACTATCTTTCACCATGGTAATTATCTGAAAACTGTTTAGGAGAGTTGAATTACCTCTATTTTTTATGTTGTCTAATTTCAGTTTTTGTTGCTGCTTTCTGCTAATGATTTTCTTAAGTAGAACTCCTTTTTTCTTTTTTACCTGCGATGTATTTTATTACCTGTTTTCTGTACCACTGTTTGCTGCATCAATTATTTTTTCTGTATTCACTACTGTAGGAGGTGCCGATTCAGTCTCTGACTATGGGACCTCCTTCTGTACACACAAATTTTGTAATTGATTCGATGACTAAATAAAACGATTTCTGATTCTGATTTCACCTTGCACGTATTTGCCATGTACGTGCGTCTTCATCCCTTCTGTGACGTGTCGCAGAATATTTGCAATATTTTTGTGCTTCGCAGGGGTGAAATTATTTGCGTGCCATGTTTTAGACGTGTTTTAGTTCACCTTGCACGTATTTGCACAGTGCGTGCGTCTTCACCCTCGCTGTCACGTGACTAAATATTTGCAATATTTTTGTGCTTTGCAGGATGCAGCCGTTGCCCACAACGAGCACAATGCTGTGTGCCCTGGCGCGTACAACGCCTGCCATCTATCGCTTCCGTTGCAGCAGCTTCACAGAAAGGACTGTACGAGATATCACAACGCGGCTGAACCTGTATTGGACATATTGTAGTGAATTCAATGAAAGAAAGCAGAAACTTCATATGTATGGAAAAAATAAAACGTTTCATTGTCTTACTTTTGTCTTTCGTTGTCGCATTGAATGCGAAAGCAGTGACACACGCATGACTAAATATTCTTTTGCGTGTTGTTTCCGCGACATTTGTTGCTCAATGCGGAAAGAAACACGCGAAAAAAGTATTAAGTCTGTAGAAACTGTAGAAAATCATCCCCGGGATAAAAAGTTCATCCGAATGGAGCGTTTGAGTGGACCGACCGTTGGTCCGGCGACGTGCAACTGCGAGGACTAACGGTTGCCCGGTAAGGTGTAAATGTGGGGACCGTTAGTCCATTGAGGTGATCTGTGAGGACCAACAGTTGCCCGGTAAGGTGTAAATGTGAGGACTAAATGTTAGTCCATTGTGGGGACTAACTGTTAGACCCGGTGCCGTTAGTCCTTAAAGGGATTAATGGTTGTGGCAGCCCCATTAGTCCCCAAAAGGACGAACCACACACCCTTTTAACACCCTTTTGCCTTAGAGGTGGCAGAGGCATCGCCGCATTTCTTCATATTTCCATTGCACATTCCATTGCTGTTGTCATTTTATATTATAACATTTATTTCCCCTCCAGCAGTCCAGAATTCCAGTAACTTTATCACCCGCATCGAGCTCATCGACATCTCCAAGGTCGCTAGGCGTTCCAGGCGTCAACCTTTGCAACCTCCACCGCCAGCTGCCGTGACACAGGACCGTCCCACTGACGTTCAACATCATCGCAACGCACTATCCCGGTTTCATCGACACAACTGACTTCGCTTTCTTCAAGTCTTCTCATCTGCTTTTTCTAACACGTTTCTCATTATCCGCATTGGTTTTTCAATAAACGCATGCCAGGATACAGCCCATGCATGAAACAGTAGTCCGTCACACACTGAAATCTTGTCTAAATAACCTCCCCAAAATTTAATTTCTATCATACCTTACCCTATGGAAACAAACAGAAGGGTTTCTGCAGGCGACCCATTCAGCCAAAATACATTGGCTCACTTCCTATCACCTCCGCTCACTCAGGCGCTGCTTCTTACCCTCCATTGCTTTTTTTTTTTACCTAGAATCTGTTTTCTACGCAAAAGCATATTTTGAGATATTTCCCACTCTTCATTTATTTGGAATTGGCTCTATGCCCGGCATGCTTTTGCGGAGAGGTCTTCCCCCACTTTTTTCTCGTTTCTTTTCGCATTCCGGGGACTGAAAAAGGCCCAGGATCGAAGGCATTGCAAACTTTCTCCACCTCACGTGGTTTTGCACTGCCTCCGTGATTCGTGGAGCAGTCACGGAGGCAATGCCAAACGACCTTGTAATGCGATGTCGTCTTCATGTGATGCCACGTTAGGTGACGTCCTAGTGATGTCATACACCATGACGTCACCGATTTGGCTGTCCTGTGACGTCATCGTGACGTCCTATGGTAACGTCATTACGTGACGATGTTCTTTTGCATGACTCGTGTTGACGTCGACGACAGTGGTCACTTTTGCCGTTTAATGACTCATGTAAGGCCATAAAAAATCACAGGGTCCCTTGTGCGTTCATCTAAGACGACTCGAAGGCGAATGCCATCTTCCTTTTCTTCTCAGTCGATGTATTAGGGAGCCCACTATGAACGGCCGGCCATGTAGGCTCCCTATATGTATTTATCCTGGCCGCCACCTTCCGAAAGCTTTGTGCACCTAGCGTGGTTTCTCACTGCCTCTAGGATCGGAGGCACCTCACCTGGTTTTTGCACTGCCTCCGTCATCAGCCCACCTTTGACCAAGCTACGATGCCATGCGTGACGGTGTAGGCTTATGCCACAGGAGCGAAGGATCGAGACGGCTGAACCAGAATCGACGCCCTCAGGGAACACGAGCCGTGGCTTCGCGTGCCACTGCGAAGCGCTGTCTTTATTTTATTCTCTTGAGGTCGCACGCTCTCCAGTTTTGTTCGCCGCCCAAAGGAGGGCGCTACAACGGCATTATGTGGCGTTGCGTTACATGACCTCATGCCAGCATGTCTGACGTCATGATGACCTCAACGCGTGATCATTATTTTTTGCACCACTCCTCCCCGACGCCGCAGGACTCGAGACGTCGCCGACAACGCGGGATGCCGACGGTCTAATTTCACGTTTAGTGAGGCATATAAGGATTTCGCCTTTATAGGTAAAGCAAATATTTCAGGTGCGGCGATGCACGCTACAGCGCTTCGCCAGAAGCTGCGAACACGCACGAACACGCGCAGAAGCTACGAACGCCGCGCTCGGCTGACTCTTCCGGTCATCACTCCGGCTTCTGTGGTCCTCGCAACAGCGATATCCATCAGCAACAATCACGTGGCTCAGCCATGGTTTCTTTATATCTACATACACGGAGCTTTTTTTCTTCTTGGCAAAGTCTCAATTTTAGCGATAATCGCACTCTCCATGGCGGGCCTTATACGCACGTGTCTGCCTTAATAACGTCTCTCGGTCTTCGCTACGGAGCGGCACAGAAAAACCTAATATGTACAACCGCAGGATGTTGAGATGAAGGTGCACTTCATACCTCTGTATACTCAAACGATCAAGGTAGACACGGCTGAGCCCGTAGGGCGCAATCGAATTGATTGTCGCGAAAAGATGAATCCGTTTTCTTACTCCTTCATCTTAAATCTAGTTTGCAGATCCCCCTTGTTATTGTCAGCGCATAATCTCGCATATTCAAGATCAATCGATCGCGATGAGAGCGTCTGGAACTACTTAGGAGGAACGCCGTTTTGAGAATGGCAATGCGAATATGCCAGTCGAGCCTTTTAGACGCCTGCCGCATTTATGAATAAGGATAAGGGCATCGCTGACCGCAGTGCACCGTGCACGGAACAGCTCAATGTGGGAAGGACTGGACGGCAAAAAATTACAGCAAAAAAATCTACCCATTCATATCTGTCAAAGTCAATGTATACAGCATATGATCAGATTAGAGATACAGGTAACTGACACCTGTATCTCTAATATCTCTAGTATCTCAAACAAGGACAAATCCTACAACACTCAGTCGTCGATGACGATGTTCTTAATGCACTTGTCTGTATACCTGATGGGAAATTCTGTGCGCAAAAACAAGACAATTCACCAGAACGAGAGAGACAGGACGGGTGCGGACTGGTGAATTGTCTTGTTTTTGCGCACAAAATTTCCCATCAGCTATGCATCATCTTGCGGAATTTCAAGTTTTGTTAAACCATCTTGTTTGTATACCTTTCGTTCGATTTCATGGTGATTTGGGAGCACTCCATCAGCGTTTAGAAAAATGCATTAAGCGTCTCGAAGCCCTTAGCTCGCCTGCGGGACCTTCTTAAAGGCGTTCTATTCCGCCTCATGCGTTATGCAGGTCTGGTGTCTATTAACCATAGCGGTTCGGTGCTATAGATGCCGAGAGTGCAAATTGGGCCATCTGAACATATTTAAAATTGTTGACTATATTTATCTAGCGGAAATGTGGGTTGACGCCAATCGCTGGCGTGCGTGAGGGTGACGTCACTCGAGATCAGTAAGTGCGTTGAAACCACCGATGGTGAGTTCAGGAAACGCTCTACGCCAGTGTTTTTCAGCTAGTGATGTTTAGGGGACCACTTGCGGACTGGCAAAAGCGATGATGGACCCCTTGCAATGAGAGAAATGGCCGGGAAGGGGGGGGGGGGGGGCAGCAAGTGAACAAGCCATGCAGCGTGAAATAGGTGCCTTTTGTTTGTCCCTGGCAAAAAATAGTCAAGCTAAAGTCCCACGCCAAATCAATCTCAACAGCTTCTCAATAAGTTGTGCTGTCTGCAGCCACATTCCACCTGTTTCTAGCTATGTTTGCTCTCATGATGGTGAAGCGCTAAAAGAAAGGGCGACTTATGACGAACACAGGACACAGTGCTGGGTCCAGTGTTCTTCATAAGTCTCCGTATCTTTTAGAGCTTCACCATCATCAGGCCCGTAGCCAGGAATTTTTTTCGGGGGGGGGGGGGCACTTGCTGAAAACCTTGAGTTTTTGAGAAAAACAGCTATTTTTATTATTTATTTTTGGTAAAAACACATACTTCACCTGTCTATGGGCCTGACCATCATGAATGTACACGAACACGCCCAACTGGCAGTTATTCTAAATGTTTGCTCTAGAAACGTGCTTGTGTGAATATGTCGTAGAAAAATGCAACAAAAGCTCCACAGGAATGAAATCCAGAATCGGACGAAATCTCGTCTGGACGGCATGTAATGGCATGGTAGAAATTTCAGTGTTTCAGTGATTTCAGTTTCGGTGATACTATTTTGAGTGTTTCTATTCAGCGCTCAGCGTTCTTACTTCTACCATGCCAAAATCTTTACAGCCATCTCACGGAGGAGGGTTAACGTCATTCTGCTCCGCCGCAAAGCAGAAGTGCTGTGCGGCGAAGCATACCAAAAGTAAGAGGGGGCCACTGTCACGGGATGTAGTGTGCCTCCAAAAAACGCGTTTTTTTTTTTTTTCGAGGATGGTTTTTGCGGGCCCACGGAAATGGCTTCGCGGACCCCCATTTGAAAACCACTGCTCTACGCATTTAGAAACAAGAACGAAGTTTTCGTCGTCAAATCACTCTTAAGGGTGTGAAACGCATAAAAAAAACATGGCCAACATAGAGAGATTCCTGCGTGCATATCAGTGAATGCCGTAAATGCTCTGTTTACAGGAATCATTCAGACCAGGGGCGTAGCCAAAGGGGGGGGGGGCGTTGAAACACCTCCCCCCCCCTTCAAATTTTGATTTCGCTTGCGAATATATACACGCACACATATTAACGCACGCACAACTATATACATAAAGCACGGCTGAACCCCCCTCACCGCCCCCTAAAAAAATTGCTGGCTACGCCCCTGATTCGGACCATTGTTACTGTTGTTTATTCACTGCTGGCTTAAAGTATCAGATGTTTACTTAAAGATAAGTCCACATTTTTGCGCTGTCTGAATCTAACAAAATAACACGGCCCTAGGTTTTGTGGAAGTTAGTCTGTATACAACCCGGCGGCCGCAACATGTCATTTTGGCTTCACTACATTAAATCTGAAACAAGACTCATCAAGAATATTTAAGTCAATTACATGGTTCCATCGAAATGCGATCTGTGTAGGCGCCTATCCAACCTGAAAAACATTTCAACTCTTTTAAGACGCAGTCATACACTCTAAAAGTGGTAATGGGTAAATGTGATTTTGTGCACCCATATAGCAATGGTTACAATAGTATAGAGTGCATACATTCTAAACTTGGTAAGCCTTACTATCGGTGCACAAAATAACATTTATCGGTTAGCACGTTTAGAGTGTATGCTGCGACGTCACAGGAATGCTGATGCGGTAACTTCCGTACGGTGTCGCGACCTACCATTTCTTCCTTTTTTCTTTGTCTTTTTGTCTATAGACTATTTTTTTGTCAGACGTATAGGCGCTGCCACCTTGGGCTGTTAAACGAATGTCTTTTTTTTAATTTTTTATCTCGTGACGCGAGCTGATAAGGACAGCAAACGCCTAATGCACCAACCCAGCCATTTTCACGTGTATACGCCCACAGTAGTGTTGTTCCTTTAATCGTTCAAGATTCAAAACGGCGAGGTTAACAACCCAGTATGGCGGCACCGAAACCCATTCGTAAAATAGTCTCTAGCGCGCGCATATGGAGATAAGCGTGACGTTTCAGACATTTCCTAAGAGTAATTTGCTGACGCTTCCTTTTTACGAGCCATGATTATAATGGCGGTGACTGCTGTACAAGGCCTTCCTCGCACAGCACTGTCATTCACCGAAGAGCTCGTAATCAGGCAGGCACTCTGGCCAGAAGGGACAGGGTGTGTGCGGAGAAGGGGGTGCGGCAGACTAATCGGTGCCCATGATCAATATGGACGATGGAATGTTTGAATATCGAGACGTCGTCGATTAAGGGTCCACCAATCGACTGGATTCCAAGAGATGGCAAACGCGTGAGGGGGAGACAAAAAATTAGGTGGGTAGATGAGATTAAGAAGTTTGCAGGTATAACGTGGCAGCAGAAAGCACAGGACCGAGTTGATTGGCGGAACATGGGAGAGGCCTTTGCCCTGCAGTGGGCGTAGACAGGCTGATGATGATGATGATGAATCGACAAAAACTGGCACATCAGTTCGCACTATATATATATAGATAGATAGATAGAGAGATAGATAGATAAATAGATAGATAGATAGATAGTTTGCGCGCACTGCGAAACAGGCCTACCAGCGAATGAGCCAACTGCATGGACGCGGCGAAACGTAAAATCAGGCTCCAATGTCAGGTCGGTATGTAGAGAGGCAGTGTATACGCAAGTTGATACTCCTCGGGCGTTCGTGTGGCGTATGCCGGGCTACACAAAGATATATGGCGATAGATTAAGGAGACACCCTTAGCATCACGCTTTCAAACGGCGGGAAGTGCTGGGGGACATTATGCGCGGCAATCCTTCGATGTGCCATCAAGCATTACCGTTAATAGTGATTTTTACTCAAATCACTATTACCGATAATAGTGATTTTTGAAGTATTACTTTAACAAGAGCATTGCTGCAGCGAAGGAGCCGCAATTTTCTTTAAATTAAAATAGAGCAGGTGTTATAGGCTATCGCTCATGCCTGACCTGACGCTGACGCTCCTTGCTCTGGCAGTAGTGGCACGAGCAAAACAGTGAGAGCACCGACACGTGTTACTGCCTCCCTCCCTCTCCCTCCCTTATTCCCACGTGGCACGGGCCAACCACTGCCACTGCCAAGTCAAATACGCACCGTGAATGGAACGCTGCACGCAACCTTGGCAACTGCTTATCTTTACGCCTGCACGTAGCTCTAAACAGCCTTATGAAAAATGGTGTTGAGATGTGTCAGCATTCCTTATTGATCATTTAGCAACTCGTCCATTCCCACCGGCTACAAGCCTCCGCCCTTTTGCTTGCGAACACACCGCTTCTCTACGTGCACATTCAGCTGCTGCACCACCGCATGTCCATTATTCCGGACCATCACGACAGATGGCGCCACCATTCCATCTTCTCGAATCGAGGAAGCGGTGAAGATTTTCGCCTATTCGTGCGGTGGCATGCCCACTACGGTTTTGATCTATCTCCGACAGCTTATTAAGCCTTGCGAATGTTTGCGAATCTCCCTTCTGCTTGATTACTTTTTACCAAAATCTGTCCTCCTTTCCTCCTCTCTCGACGAAGATTCTGAGCAACTTGTCGGGCACACACCGCGTCTGCGAGTAGCCTCACACATCCCACCTCCTTCCTGCCTTAACTCCTCTACACAAAAACCAGAGATAACAACGCCAGCGGATGCGTCGAGTTGACAGAGAGGAAAGAGATCCCTTGTTATTTTCCCTCTGGCGGCAAAGATAGCGATCAAGACAGATCTGTTACAAAAAAGAAAAAAACGAGGAATATGTAGAACAAGGAAGAGTCAAAGAAGCTGTGAGCCTGAAAACACACTACGTGTCCGCTTATCTGCTTAATCGTGCTTCAAAAAGGAGAGAGAGAGAGGAATATTACTTGTGTATGTTTTTTAACGCAATACCGTTTAAAGAGCTCGTTTCGCATAAATTCCGGCGCCAGCGTCGTTGTCCGCAAGCAAAAAATCTAGATAGATACACAAAAATAATAAAAAAACATGGCTGATCCCTCCGTCATAGGAATCGGTATAACACGAAAGTGAAACGTGTCTTCACAGAAGTAGTGCTTATGATATATGAGAGCTTGTACAATGTCTATTCGTGTTTGGCAGCTATAGCACCGTTTGACGTGGATGCACCCATGTTGACAGCATGTCTCTATCGCGACGACTAACGCCCATGATCATGATTAAACCATTGTGGTAGCTGACGGTGCGAACATATATTTGGACACAGCGAATCGTGAATCCCGCGTAAGGATGATATCAACAAGCTCATAATCAACATTGGTACCCGGTATGCACTTCTTCAAAGCGTCGTCAATTAAGGAGAGAAACGGCACGGTGTGCGCTTTCTAGTAATGGGTAGCCGACGCCTGTGCTCATGCATACATAACACACACTGCACTTCAACGCGGGAGGTAGAGGTTCGTAGCCTGAGCCGCAAACGCGTGCGTCCCTCTGGCCTCTGTCTCGCAGGCGCTGCTCTCGCTCCACCAAGGCACGACATTCGCCCGTCGAAATCGCGTCCTTTCTGCAACGCATATTGCAGCAGTTTTGTTAGTCGGTGCTCTCGCAATTGAAGCAGTCGGCGGCAGAGAAATCCCGTTCGTGCACGTGGAAGCTGCACTACTCCGATGAGCCGACGCACGCTAACACGAATCCAAAGGCAAAGAACGTAACTGCGTCAAGGGTGCCTCGGCGACGCCAGCGCGGCCAGTCTACCTCTCTGGTATCGAGACGCTTTAACCATGACCTCCGATATCACGTGCAATCTCGGAGTAAGCGCTAGTAAGTGTCGATCGTGAAGCATTACTTCTTTTCACCTCTCACAGACGGCGGCACCGCCCCGCTCCGCCCGCCGCGAAAGAGAAGGTGTGAAAGATATAAGGCGCGTTCGCGCCGTGCCTAGCATCTCCCGAGTTGGCTTAGTCGGTAGAGCGTCGGGCGCTTGCCGTCGCGGCCGCAACGTCGTGGGTTCGATTCCCAGCGGGGTATCTTTTTCTTGGTTTTTTTCTTTCTCACCCGTTGGCGTCCATTTTATCAACGTCATATCCGTGACGGATGTACTTGGTGGACCCCGGCATAAAACACTTTCGTGTTAAAACATTTTCGATTCCAGCAGTAATCTAACGCAGTCCTTCTGCGATGCGAGCAGATAGTCTACCAGAGAGAAACGCCAGTGCTTGGAACTGTTTCGGAAAATACCCTACAAGAAGGAAGGAAGGAAGAAACAAGCGCAAAGACCGGGAGGTTAGCCAGTTCTTTGACCGGCTGGCTACTTTGTGCTGGGGGAAGGGGTAAGGGGTGTAAAAAAATAATAGAATAGAGATGTTGCAAAATAAAGAAGAGCAAGAAAAGCAAAGAAAAGGAAAGGACAAGTGATACTGCTTAGAGTCTCTCTGTAAGACCTGTTGTCCGCGAGGAACGCAATAATGCTTTCAAAGCATTCTGTGCTAAGGACGGACTCGGCTAGTGTTCCAGAACCCCTTGTTACGATGAAGCCCGATTATTAAACGTATCGGAAAGTTCTTTTCTCCGCGCTCTGAAACAGGACCTTCACACAGATGGGCTATCGTTTCTTCGAAGCTGCAGTTACTGCATGTAGAGCCGTAGGCCATTGCAATCCGAATGGAGTATGCATTTGTGGAGATATTCCTGAACGAAGACGAAGCTGAAGATTGGGATCTAATCTCTGCGGAGGAGCCTTTACACAATCCGCAAGTACGCTTCCTTGTGCTGCATATACGCCCAACTAATGGCGGCACCTCTCTTCCTCTAAGTGGAGACAAGGTCCTAGTTGCACGTGCGGGGGCTTGTCTATGATGCGCGTTCATGTCAAGAGAGCGGAGTCTACATTTTCCGCATCATAGCGCAATCATACTGAGCTTGAACACGGTGTTTCCTCTAAGCGACTAGCTGCCATTAGTTGGGCTTACGGCATCGCAGGAAAGCTAGCTTTACAATTATGAAAAGGGTCTATTCCGCTGAGTTCCACTGTGCAAGTACGAGTTAAAGTGCCAGTGAATGAAGCCATTTAGCTGCGTCGGCTCTGGAGAAAACAGTAGTGTGCCCTGTTGTGGAGCTAAATATGGATTGCGGGAATTGTTCTTTCATTGTTCTTCTTTTGGATTCCGGGAATCGTTAGGAGGGCTACGAGCGGGTGTAGACACCACATTGGTAATGGCGGTCTCCTATGCGTAAAGTTCCTGGGAAGCACTGCACGATACGAAGCTACAGTACCGCTGACCACAGAGTGGGGCCTACAAGTATATGAAGTCAGGCGAGGTGGTACGATGAAATCCGAGCGAAACGTCTTATGTGCATTGTCAGATCATCGACGAGGATGTATAGAGTGAGTGGATGATCACGCGCGATGAAGGCAGTCGCTGCTGAGATGCGCATCTCGGAAGGTCAAGGCATATTCTCAGTGCTTGGGCTTGAAGCGACTGAAGGGCACGTACGTTTGTGTTTCCGGTGCAGCAAAACGTAAGCGAGCTTTATGCATGGAACCGAATAACAGAATGGTATAAATTTGAAGCATCGCTCCTACAGATGCATCCTACGATTTCCCAGAAAGAAAGTTTAACACGTGGGAGAGCATGGTGAGCTTCTTTTTCCTATAGGCGATATGAGGGCTCCAGAAAAGATCTCGATTAATTATTACTCCCGGAAAGCGGTGGATCTTACCATAACTGACAGCGTGTTCATTGATTTTAATGATATACGGGCCCATCGCGTTACGCGTGAAGCGAGCACTTCTCCAATGAGAGCTCAGGTCCCCGTTCTTAAAGGTGACTTGATGTTATAGTGGCCGCTCTCTGAAGCCTGGCACGTACATGGAGACGCGTTATCCCTGACGTCCAGATGCAGAAGCCACCTCCATATAATGACGGATGAACAGACCGTGGAAGTGCGCCAACGAGGCCCAGAAGCGCAAGGTTAAAAATTGGCCGCGTATCTGCGTGCTTCGCTGCAAATATCGTCTAAAGACGATAGAAGAGGCGCTGCGTGAGATATGGACGCCATCTGGCAATACGTCGGGAAACATGAGTGCTGTGTCGCGGGCTGGTAGTCCCGGCGCAGCCGCAGGCGAAGACCGCCGGTGACCAACACGACCGGCGGGGACGCCAGCCAGCCCGAACACGCGGTTTTGCGCGAAGCGCTGAAGCAGAAGAAACGTCCGCACTCAACGAGTACTCTCCCCACACTCTTTTATTTACACGTCGCCTGGGTAAAACAAGAATGCCAGAGCGGCGCCCCATGGCATTCGTACAGTGCAATACTGAACCGAAACCGAAACACAACAATGAGCTCGTGCGGAGGGCACGGAGGAAGGCAAGTTTCAGCGCAGTCGCATTTTCAGCACAGCTTAAGAAACTAGGGTCTCTATAATTACGTATCTATGTATTTTCTATTAAAGGAACACACCACCTAATACTTACCTAGTGATGTTGCGCCTCAGATATGCGTAATGTTTGCTTTTTGATCAACAATGTTCACAAGTATGAACCTAGTCAGCCGTTCAAGATGGCTGGCCCTTGGGCAAGTGGTTCAACTTTGGCCGGGTGGCTGAATCGAGTGACATGCCGACAAACAGAAAGACAGACAGACAGAAAGACAGACCAAAATTTATCCGTTTAAGTTCCCCAAGAAAGACTATCGTCTTTAAATGTGCGAGGCTCAGAACTCCACCTCGAGGCACACCGCGACAAGCGCAATGGTGCGTTGTTGGACCATCTTCAGTCTTGACAAAAAAGAACCTGCCCTTCAAATAGCTGTGAATCTATTGGTAAACACGCGTGTTTGAGGATATCACATTTTGTATTTCCCGACCTAGGTTGCTGTAAGCTCCCTTAATAACAGTGGCTCACAGCGGCGGCGGCAGTAACCAGCCACTTGACGAACTCGCGCCTGTTTGTAACAATGCCAACGTAGCTCGGCACCCATTGGCTACAAATGACTCTTGCACCATGAAGCCTCTTATCTCATCATCATCAGCTCGAAACAGCCCCGCAAATCGCCGGCGCACATCGTTCGCCAAGACAAATGAGTCGAACAAGTCTGTTCCTAAACTTGAAATAGCCGATAGGCAGAAGAGCGCTGCTGCGGTTATCGTCTGACTCTCCATCGTAGCAGACGTTCACTAGGTCCTGGCCACAGATAATGTGTAGGCGAGTAGACCGGAATGCTCTTCGCGATGTTGGGATTTGATAAGAGAGCGGAACAAATGACTTTAATAACGGGCACTTACGGTCAGCTTCGCGTTGTGTGTGTGCCACAAAACCACTGATTTTCGGAGTGTCATTAATTCTGATGAGCCCTCTCGCGGAGATGTCATTTCATTGTTCGCCCCATGGTACCAGCAAACCAACCCTATTCTGCATCATCAGTCATTGCCGTGACAACAGCCGAACCGCTAACCCGGCGCAAGTGCGGTGTTATTTGCGAGCCCCGAGCCAGATTGCGCGTGGCGGAGAACATTCTTGGGCACCCGGGTTGTTAGAAGCTAGTGTCTATGCCGGGGAATAAATTGATGTCGTTGCTTCTCAACACTTCATATGTGAGAATACCTGCGGTGTCACCGCCTTTAACCAGATGCCGGGACAGCGCGTAGTAGTTTTCTTTCATTTTAACTATTACATACGACTAGCTATGTGTAATTCAAACAATACGCATTCACTCATTTCAGGCCAGGTAAGCAGCGCTCGAGGAAGTCCAAGCACACCCTCGATCCAGGCAGATAACGACTGAACATTTGCAATTATACTTTTACTTAATTTGGCAAAGAAGCTACAATTGTCGAATAATTCACTTCAGTTATACAGTTCGGTTACATAATTTGGTTACATATAGTGCGCGCCGTAAAAAGGCAATGGCGTGCCGTGGAGTGCACTCGGCTCCACTCAAGTAAGCATCTGCCTCAGCGAAACCCTCCTTTCAATGGAAATACAACTAATAATTGAAAGCATTTGTCCTCGATCGCCGTCGCTCACATATGCAGTTGCTAAATTTAAGGCTCTAGATAAATTTCACTGCCACTCTGAGCGACGGTTCGTTGTGCTCTGTGGTTTTGTACATCTTTCTAACCACTCCCTTGAGTATCGCGTTCAGCCCTTTAATGTGGTGAACTAAGTAGATAAATTTAAAACTGATGTCGCGATTATGTTTCCTTCAATATCTCGTCATTTCTTCGTACTTTAACTGCTCGCGTCAATCGTTACATGATCCAATTTTTGGGGTTCTGAATCTAAAATTCGTAATCTCTTCGTTGCCGGTGACCCATTTCACTTGGGCTAACCATCATCATCGTCATCATGGCGCTGTAGCATGAAGACTGTTTATATCGAATTCCAGTTACCTCGGTACGCCCCCCCCCCCCCCCATTATGTCCCTACTAGCTGCGTAGGTATTGTGCCAATGTTCGGCAGTCCCTACCATTTTCCCAATGCAATCGTATTACTCAATTTTCTGCTGTCCTCAATAATTGACTCGAGCCTTTAAGTATTATAGGCCATCGGCTCTCCACCTCACTCTTAGCTCCGCTGCTTATTCTCGACCCAAACCACTTGGAAGAATACCGCCTACGCTCATTTTGGCCAATCCACACCCCTGCCTTCATATCTGCTAATTTAGCACTGTAACATTACCAGTCTTGGCAGCTCAATCAGGAGAAAGAAACCTGCAATAAAAACCAGGAAAATATTACCGGCAGTTCCCCAAAAGCTGCCTAGTACGAGCATACAACGAAGTAAGTTACAGGGAGAATGGAATGTCGCATCTGGAAGAGTAATAACGCGGGTTCGTAACCCTTAAGCAGGCCAGTGCACGCTTTACCATTTACGGCGCACGATATTACTGGTCAACTACAGCGATTAATTCTAGTGGCTTCGTCTTGGAGTGCTTAGTTTATCCACAGGTGTTTCTTGGAACCTACCTACAATTTAGTGTCTGGCGTCAAAATGTAGACAGCCTCATCACACTAATCTCAGCTCACCTCTGTTGACAAAAAACGTTTCTGGAACAGCGCCCGTCTGCGCTTGATTATACAGTTGCTCAGCAATTGAAACGCGATGCTCTGAGTGCGTGGCTAATGGCAGTGATGGTGAGGGGGAGAGCGTTCGTGACACGTGGTGACTGCATCCGGTAGGCAGCCGTTCTGTCTGTGGTTCTTGGCGGCGCCGGGAAAGCGCTGCTTGCCGTGACTTCAAGACACTGCACTCACGTGCAGGCACCTGGTTTTAATGATGTTGTCAGGACTTGAAAATCGCAGCTATACACCAGAGCACGCCTGTCTCGCACCCAGGCTGCTGGCGAGCCGAGCGGATACTCTCGCACCCAGACGCCGGGCTGACCGGGCTGTCGAGGCGCGCGCGGGCTGCACCAAGTAAACAGGGCAAGCTGCAGTTCTGAGGCTTTAAAGTGCGAAAAAGTACCCGTTCACGCCGCTTCAGCGTATAAGAGCTCGTCTGGGCACTACTGCGTCGTCTTTGGATGCCAAAACAAGCAGCGCAACAAGAGGATATTAGCGTTGTCAGCGACGATTACGACGCGCCACGGAAATAGTGCCGATGCGGTGTTTTCAGCTTCGCCGCGAGTGGATAACTGTGATTCAAGCAAAAAAAAAAAAAAAAAAAACTAGGAGCCGAGTGACAATGCGCGAGTAAGTACACTAACTGCGTGTATTCTGCAGTGTGATGCCCACCTATTTCATTTTGCGAACCTAATTTGCGTGACACGCAGCTGGGTTGAAGGTAGGCGCGAGCTTTGTGTGGGGCTGCACTTCATACCTTTGAGCGTTTCCTTTGATGAAAATCTAGTGCAAGGTAGTGCTTTCAAGCACAAGCAATGAGCATGCATTGCCACTTTCAACGTCGTATTAAGCTTTAGTGCTTTTGATGGCATCCACGCCTTCGATATTTCGTCTTCAAAAGGTAATAAATGGCACCGTGCTCCTCAACAGATGGCCAGAATTTCGTGCTTTCATTTCAGTGTTTGATGTCCCCAAACGTATTTGGACATGAGGCATCCAGCTGCACATAATACATATATTGGCATGTAAGTAAACAGTACTCGCGCCAGTGTCCTTTACGTCGCAGGCGTAGCTAACCGGCTTATCTAAGAGTAACACAGTTTCGCTTGTAAAGCACCATCGTTACAAGAATAAAATCGCGCAGGTAGCTTCCAAAAGGGATCGCTGAACAATACTGCAGGTTATACTCTCTGATAGCACGCTTTTGTGAGCAAGACGCATTATTGTAAAAGCGCTTGTGAAACAAAAATTACGTTCCACGAAACTACCCGTAAAGCCTACTCTAATTATTACGCGATGCATGCTGAAATGATGAGCTTTCACAAAACTTTGTGTACAACTTGTTATATGGGGCAACAAAACATCGTTTCACTCTTTCGCGAGCAATTACGATTCACGCGTACTACAGCGAGAACGTTTTTTTACGAATGTAACAGCGTACATATCTGACGAGGTTGCTTCCGCAGCCCACTCACCACGTACTGTATACATTGTGGACTTGCACGAGCAAGATGTTCTTGATGTTCCAATAAAATCAGCGAAAATGTCTCGGCTAGAAAAGACGCGAAACGCGCTCTCCGACGGGCTGAGTTTCGGGAGTTTCACGTTTGCTCTCTGTAGCGTCTGTTGGTGTGGCAGCCCGCGCATGTTGTTTCGTCGCGTGTGCGATAGATGGCGCGACGCGCGATGCCAATATGGCGATGCGCATGGAATTCGCTGTGTTCTGGTCTATAGCAGCGTCGCATATCGGTCGCGTGTCAGATGCTTAAAAAATTTTAAAAAAGAAGAAAGCTTTGACGTTTGTGGCTACCAGAATAAAGGACTACACAGACGTAGTTTGACATCTATTTTGACAAAGTGGACTTTCGGTCTATATGGTAGAACGCATCAAAAGGCACCATAACGCTCGCTGACAAAAACGAGAAAGGCACAACGGGACGAGAGCTCATCCCGTTGTGTCTTTCTCGTTCGTGTCTGCTACCACTATGGTACATTTTGTTGACGTTCAGGTTCGTTCGGCGTAATGTATCCGCCACCGGCGTGGTGTTAAATACAGCTGCTATACGGAGACGTTAATGTGCATGCGGATGGTAGATGCCGCTGCTATCGCTGTTGCTTCAATTTCTTCATCCGGAAAACCTGGACCTTGCTTTGCGTAAACTGCTGTTCGAATAGGCCAAAACATCTCGTTACATTCCGGTAAGGAGGAGATTGAGGCAAAGTATACAAGAGCGAGACAGTATAAAGGTGCGCCGCAGCGCCGCCTGTTTCGAGACTATAAAAACAATGAAACAAGGTTAAATACTGGTGGTAGACGTACAGCACCTCTATTCTTGAGCGCAACACCATCGACAAAATGCGAGAGACAAAGACGGCACTGCCCTCTAAACGGTCTTTTGAAGATGTGGGAGTGGCACGGACGTGCATTGTTTTCCCGACCTTGGCTCTCGAAGCTTTTCTGACGGATCATCGGAGAACGTTATGGTAGCGCACGTTTCTGTGCACGCGCTCCCAGTATCTGCCGCTTCGCTGCTTCGCTTTCGTTTTTCTATTTACTCGGGGAACAATACGCACGCACTCGTACCGCTTTCTGTTTCCCGCAGATGACGCTACGCGCGGGTGCCAAATGGGCGCCACGGGTATGTGTGGGTGCTGTCCAAATGGCCATGGCGCTCTTTGCTTCTCGACTGCATTGGTTTTTGTGCTACACGGTAGATACTGCCACAACTGCCGAGCGACAGAATACGAGAAAAACAAGAGAAGGCCGTAGCGCCCACGTGTGTGTGCGCGTATTGCTTCGCGGCGACGCCTTCTCCGCCGCCTTCGCGGGTCACCAAAAGACGAGTGGTCGGTTTTTCGGTTTTGTCTTGGTGGCCGACCCGCAGCTTCGAGTGACTTCGTTGATTCCCTTTGTTTCTTCTGTTGGCACTTTTGCTGCACACACTGCTACGGTGGGCATGCTGCATTTGGGGACAAAAGACGCTCATCTCAAAGCGCTATGACCGCAGTGTGGAGCCACTGTCTTTTATCACACGCCTATAGCACATGTACGTCTTCTTCTTCTTTATTTTCTCCCCAATTCTTGCATCGCTTCATAATTCCTATACAAAATCTCCCGGGGCTTTTCGCACCAATAGCCTGGCTCCCTTGTGAACGCTGAGGGCTCGTATACACATATTTAAGACGCTTTCCAATTCCTAATGTCAAAACTGTGTACTCTTTATGCATGCAACATTTGTGGATTTCTTTCTACTGCCTAAGAGCAGAGTGACACATGTTAGCGCTTTCGCCCTGATCGCTCGTGTCAAGCTCTTACATTCATTCGCTTAGTTGTTTGGTTGGTTGTTGGTTTCCGGCTTGTTTGTGTCTTCGTACGTCTGTTTGTTTGAGTGATTGTTTGTATTTCGGGGGATGGAGCGAATCGCAGGGATACTTCTCGCGAGGACCTTATGTTTTATACGTAAGTATAATTTTACCTTCCCAAACTAACGCTTATAGTCTGCTCATTTCGATTCTGACATCAGCTCAGTCCGAAAACTGTAGCGCTATACGTCAACTACTTCACGCCAAAAAGTTCTAAAGAGTCCTGACTATGCACGGTGTTCGTCTTCAAATGAAAAGCGCAAATGTCGAGAAATGTTGAATTAGGAAAACAGTGAGGGAGGTTTCCGACTACATACTTTAGGGGATGTCACGTTATCTTAACGTAGCTATTTTGTTGTACGATTCTGTGCTTCTGAAAATAAGCAGACCGAAATTAAACGCAGCTATTCAGCCTGCTGGTTGTATGCAATACTATGGTGGCCTCGATGACAAAGCTTTTTACTCCCTGTATACATAACACAAGCTTTCTTAAATTGACTCTAGACTTATCACCGTAGCTCTGCTTAGAGTTCGTGTGTTATAGCGGCCATGCTTATACAGTCTGTAAAACGAACTCGGCATGCAAATTTACAATGTTATACTAACATTCACCTTGACCGCGGCATACACAAGGTTGCCGATCGCAGATCGGTGGCAAGGGTTGCACTCTTGCGCCACTTGTTTCGTTACATAAGTGCACCGCGTACTACCGGAAACAGGGCCACATGGTCTGAACCTTCAAGAGAACCTCTGTAGACTAAACCTGGTCTCACAGCAACCATAAGTAAGGGGCAATAATACTGTGGCGCGGGAATCAGGAAACCATTCGCACGAAGGAGCTTTGCGCAGCCCGAGGCGAAAGCACGATGACCACTTATGCAGGCAACGAGAGACGAGGCGCAGGAAATGGCCGCCAGTGGTCACAAAGCTAACGGCTGTGGCGCCAATTATGATGCCCCATTTCTTCTACTCTTCTGCGGTCCCAGGGGTGAAACAGCGAAAACAATTTCCGACGTGTATTCCACGAGGTAGAAGGAAGCGAGGTGAAGGGGCGCCATTTGCATGCAGTCTGTGGCCGAAGCTGTAAGCACGGAACTGTAACTTCGCAAATAAATGGAAGAAAGGGGAAGCGAGCTAGCGAAATAACAGACGGAACGAAGTAGATGAAACCCGCGGCGTCGTTTGCTTGGTTCCATCTGGTATTCCGCTTGAAACCAGCGTCGTCTACTGACACTCATTAGGTGCTAATTTCGGGCGTATCCTCCCTACACACACATTATATGACGAAGCAGATAGGTAAGGCGGTAAGATGTAACCTTTCCTCCCTCCAACCTTCTGTAGAGCAGATCAAGGGTGTACTAAATGCAACGAAGGATGACCCCTGTACGTGACGCGTGTGTGCGAGCATGCCCCGTGGTGTGCTGTGCGCGCCACTGCATTTTTGCAGCCGCCTGCAATCGTGAGCGTACTGCCCGCTCAAAAATTTCCCCTGTTGCTCGCCAGTCCTAGCTACGTCGTCTGTAGCCATGCTAGATTGTCTGTTGTCAGCATCACTGCTTTTCGGGCGCCGTCGGCATAAAAATTCTATCTGGCAAAAAATTTCATCACTCAACCACCTGTACTAGCTCGCGGCGAAAGCAAATCGATCCTGAATCAGTGCGTTTCTTCAAGGCTTCTTTTGTTCACTTACAAGAATGACACCCAATTAAGTTCCCCAATAATTTCCCCCGTTGTTCCCTTCTAACATATCCGCCGTATCACGTGTGAGGATGTACGAATGCATAGCTTTTTCAATGTTGTTTCCGGGGATATAGACATATCACTTTAATCATTACTTTGTTCAGACGACCGGTAGCGGATGCTGCCGTCAGCTGTATTTCTAACAGTCTCAGAGGTCGTTTAGAGGCTTGACAGTAATTATTTCGTGCAGGCTCCAATATTTGCCGTAGGAGCAGAGAAGAAGGAATAATGAGGAGAGGGGCAGCCATTGCGCGAGAAAAAACAGCATTTCGCAGTCAGAAATCGGTGATTACATTAATGACCTCATTGGCATATGGCTTAGCATGCGCGAAATGACGTGGCTGATGTGCCGTATCTTTCGTGTACTCCTAGCGGTCGCGTTTTGTTCTGCTCTCTCCCGCATCAAATACAATGCACTGTGACATCCCACATTCATTACTTCATTGCAAGATCCACTGAATAGCGTACAGTGTGTAAATACCGAGCTTGTCATCATCTCCAGCGAGACATAGATATCCCATGGATGCACGCACCATTAAGAGATTCCAATAATATGGCACGAAAGAAGCAACGCACTCGAAAAGAAGACACGTTCACTCACACAAAAACATACACGGCCGCTGAACGTCAAGTGCAAAAATTTTGCGTATCATCTATCACAAACTGTCTGATAAATTTCAATTAGCTAACACGGTGACTTGGAGTTACACTATATGACGCATTCCCGGTCATGAGATAGTCATTGAAGCTGTATAGATAAGTTTGCATTAGAGTTATGCAATGTCATTATCGTCAGACATTATATGAGCAATCATTCTGCTGTGTAAGTGATGTAATCAATTAAGTCTGTGACATAATCTGATAACAGCACTGATGGCAACAGTGCCGGGATATTCATTGCATATTCATTCCAGACCTTATCCTTTAGCATCCAAAAAATTCTGAGGAATGAACGTCGGTAATTTCTCGTTAGTAGAAAGATATACGATTTCGAAGAACGCTAACATTTCACTTCAGTTGATATAAAATAGGGCTTTTGCTTAGTCGTGACTTGTTTCAAAACGAAACATTGTTTTGCCATCACGTTATTATGCCAAAATAAACACCCCCAGTGTGCAAATTGAGATATATCCTGCTGACTCTAATTCTACTTGGATCACCATGGGGCCGTATATATTCGTGTATGCTCGACACTTTGCTATTTTGCGAGCTTCGTGCGGCGCAAAAGTGGCCCCCGAATAAGTTCTCCTTGAAAGACTTAGCGCGTTCTATGCGACTCGTAGGGAATATTTCGTAGGAGTATACATGGAAGTTCTAGCAGTGAGGTGCGTCGTCGCTGATGACGACATATGCGTATTTCCAGAGGCGGCTACCGTTTGGTTCAGGCATAGCATACCAGCGATCACGCGAATTCAAGACCCTCAGCCCTAAGTATCAAAATAATTCATACTGACTAAGACCTGGGAGGAAGTGCATACACAAACACACAACAGAGGGCGAAGGACGGACGACCTTCGCTCTGTCTACGCGACAAAAATTTTATTTCGAGAAAGGCATAGTGTTAGAGACGTGCATCAAGATAACGCCAACCTAACGAAATAAAAAAAAAAAGAACACCGGATTGCACAACCTCAACAACTTGAGATAAAAGCAACGGCGCAAGAGCCGAAAAAAAAAACAAAAAGCGAGCAAATTGCACCGAGTCTCATTTCACCGGAGAGCCGAAAGCGCAGCCCCTTCCCACCTCTACGAAACGTGAGCCCGGTATACGTACACATATATAACGACCCGCCATTTGCATAAATCCCGCGTTAGACCTCTGCAGAAGCCGAACCGACGCGCGCCACCGCGTGCTCTAAATGTGCTTTATTTGTTCTTTATTTTTCCCCGCCTAAATCATCGAGCGTCACTTTTTGCACCCGCCAAACTCCCGGGACACTTTCCTCCTTGCGCGCTGACGCCGCTGGTACATCGCCTCACACTGTCACGGTCTGCGCTCCTCACGCATATAAGTCAGAAATTACAGCGGAGCGGCGAAATTTTGCCGGGAGTCGTCCATTAGTCATTACGGAGAGGCATTCGCTGTAGTCCACGGCTAATAATAAGAGGCGAAATAATGTCGCCTCGAAAACATCATCGCAAAAGAAAACGAAACAAATATGTCACTTTAATAACGTCAAGGTCACCGCGTTGGGTCGCACAAAACAATCTTCTGGCCAAACCTACAGTCTTCATGCAGAAGCATTTGCAACGGAAACCACGTGACCTCTAAGCTCGAACGGTGATGCTGTAACCTGCCTTTTCGCTCCCAACTATGATGCTGTAACATGCAAGGCAAGTCCAAAAAGGAACTGAACGGGTTGCAAGAAATGCCCGCAGACTGTGCAGCAAAAGTGTAGAAACTATATAGTCAACATGGTGTAATGAATTGTCAGGACATTCACCCGACAACACCTGTGGAAGGCATGCTTCCTAAAGAGGCTCTGGGTGTTAAAGTGAATGGAAGTATTAACTGTTTAGCGGCTGATGTGATCAAAAGACGTTTCGGATATTGGTAGGGAAAATGTAGGAAAGATGTGGATAGAAAGTGACTGGTCGTAAGCGTAGACGAATGTATGCTATAGATGTAGAGGATTGTGTCGAGTAAAGAAATATAAGTGAAATGACAGTATTCCTAATGTCAATTGAGAAAATAAAAGTGAACTGTTAAAAAGAAGCTATTCGCCTACATATCGGTTGCTTTAACGTTCGAAAAGTATGCTCAAATATCATTTTATTAAGTATTGGTTTATACATGCACTTTTTTAATTGCTGTGGAGAATCTGCATGTGCTGTGCGAAAAACTCGTGCAGCTAGCAGGCCGCGCTAACGATTGCAGTAACAGAACGCCCAACGCAGAAGCATCGTGTGTCAGGGGATTATTTCGGGAAACGTGAAACCGCAGGAAGCGTCCGAAAACAGTGAGGGAGCTTCGGAGAGTGCCATCTAGATGCCACGGGAGGAAGACGTGGTGCAGTTAGGAAGCAATGTGGTGGAGGTAGTCAGCGGAGAGGTACAGCCTGTATAGAAAAGCTGCGTGGGACAGAGAGAGAGAGAGAGAGCTGCGATGATACGCGGATACATCAAGGAATAAAAAAAATAGAAGGAACAAGGTATAGCCATGCCTCGTTTCTCGCGCAAGGCCGATGGGGGAGCAATCTGCAGAATACTGCAGAAGCTGCAGCATGGTGGCAGACATGTCACCGCCCCGTTATAAAGGGGACGCTCATAGCATCCATCCATCTAGGGTGCCTTGATGCCCGCGCGCCCCCGCTTAGGGTGGAGCCACTCTTTGACGGAGCAGTTGCCGCCACAACCGGTTCTCGGGGAGCTCCGACGCCATTTTCTTGCTTTCCGCTCGCGCCGACTCTCCCGCTCGACACGGAAAGCACCACTCTTCACGCCGTCTTTGCGCAGAATGCCTGGGTGCTGCGTTCCACAATGCAGTAACAGCGCTAAAAATGGCTGCAGAATGTTTTCCTTTCCCACAGACCCAAAAAGACGGCTCCTATGGACCGCTAAAATCAAGCGGGACAAGTGGCAGCCGACGAACCATACCTGTATATGCAATGTGAGTACCTGATTCATAGCAGTGTGAAATCCATATGCCAGCGTGTCTGCACCACTCTTTCTAAGACGCAGACTTGCTATTTTATGTGTTCAGATTGGTGGCAACGTAGCCTCTTACAGCGGGAACCAACATATGGAACCTCTGGTGCGTTTACAGCTCCTTTTTTTTTCACTTGATATAATGAACTAATGCACAGGTTTGGAAAATACGATCAATCTTTCTGAACCACGAAGGCTGTAGCTATCTGAGGCGCATCGCGCTTATTTTAACGAAATTGTTCACTACCTATCTTTGCGCCTACACAGCTTTGTGAGGAGTGAATCTGAGAGCTCAAAACATGTGAAGCGCTATGCTTGTGTTTCGCAGTGTTGTTTATAAAGGTATTTTATACGGTATGTCGTGCAGGAAAATTATTATGCTATTGTGACAGTTATTCTAGCTCGAAGGAACAAATCACGTATATTAACAACGTCAATTTTCCGTACAGGTTCACTTTGAAGAATGCTGTTTTGAACAAAAGCGGGCAGATGGATGGAAGAAGCTGAAGCCAAATGCTACATACAAGCTGAAGCCAAATGCTACATTTCTACATACACCGCGGACAACAAGCTATGAGCTTGATGATCGAGACTACCTCGTCGAACTCCTTTCTCAAGCGAAGAAGCAACACTCAGAAAATTTGTATGAAGAAATAGACGACTCCGAGATTTTGTTCATTGAGGAGCTGACGGCAACGGAATGCTGCATTTTGTACTATCTTGGAGGCTACATCCTGAAAAGCGTTTTGAAGTCCGTATCCTGTTCCCAGTGCAAGGATGCCCTCCTTGGTGCAGCCAGCAATGAATATGCTTCTTTAACAGTTCTTAAGGAATATGTGAGTGATGGACGAAACTTGATTTATCCGAGCAGGGAAGTGATCCGCACTCTGAAGAACTATGAGGAGCACTTCATGGGCGTTATTGCGTGGTGTACAAACAATGTACACACAATGAAGTCGCCACTACGCTCTCTGACAGAATACCTTGCGAAGGTAGACCGGCCATGCCTGAGTACTTGCGCAGAACATAAGGAAGAAATAGGCAAGATGCTGGTAGCCACCTACACAAGACTGGGGCTACGCATACATTTACGTCAGAAACCATCCACACATGCCGGAGGTCACGGAAGCAAAACTTGTGCTGGTGTTAGTCTACCTTAACAGCAAGGCCTTTTTGTATCCTATATGCACATACGCATGAGAAAAAAAAACCTCGACGGAATTAAGCACACAGTTCATAATCATCTTGTCCATAATATATTTTGCGTAACGGTATTAAATGATTGTACTCCATCGCGTGTCTTTGTTTTGATTACCTAGTGCATGACACAGTTTGCCACCATGTAATCGTGTAGGCGGCGCGTAATAGTGACAATGGTAGTAAGGATGCCGGGCAAATTCGTACTTATATACACAGCAGCTATCTACTTTAGCATATTTCTCTTACTTTCCGCTATGTCCATATGTGAGCGCAACGACAGAAAGCTCGCGGCGACGGTGCAACTACGAAGACGAGCAGTTGCCCGCCGTTGTCAACTGTTATTATAACAGAAAGAATATTAATCTCTATACCTTCGCTAATCCTCTCGAACTAGCGGACGCGTCACTGAATGTTCACTCTCGCTTATCATCTACTCTGGCAAAGGAATGAATATCGAAGCTAAAGTAGAATGCAAGCGCCTACTGCAAGCAGGAGCCACAGCTATCGAGGCGCTCCCCGCGACCGGCGGATGCAAGAAAATGGCGGTTGCGCTAGCAGACGACGCGGTTGTCCTCACCCTAGGAGGGCGCTCGCATCGAGGCACCCTACATCCATCCATCCAGCAAAGCCCCCTCTCTTCAAACCTGCAATTGCAATACTTTGTTCGCCGCCGACACTGCCCGCTTAAGATGGTGCCGGCATCGTTGGGCGCGCTAATCGCTCCCGCGGACTCCGTAGCAATCGTTTTCCAAGTTGCCCCTTCCCGTTGCTTTAGAAGAAAAAAGAAGCCATCGCGGAGCACTCAGAAAAGGGGAAGCGCTGAGCAGTCAAAACGCGTGTGTACAAAGTGTGTCCACGTCGTCGGAATCATGTTTCCGATTGTCGACAGCGACCCCCTCTTTCTCGCCCCTGCCGCAACGAATGCCGCTTGCACAAACACGCGCGCCGTGCACCAACAGAGAGCGCCTACGTGTCGACGCCCATCGATCTTGTCAAATTGAGCGTCGTTGACAGCCGGGACCGGTTTTCAATTATGCGTTCTTAGCCCCAGCGACAGCAGCAAGCGTTGAGTCCAGCGGCGAAAGCAATTGTTGGGCTGATGCTCCTTCGAGAATGGTTGAGTCACGGTTTATAAAGAGTAGTCCGTGGGCCTTGCAGACTGTCTACAAAAGATTGGCGCGATGCTGTGGCGCCACCTCTAACTTTCAGCTACGAAAAAATTACAAGGACGTGTTTGTAAACAAGAGTTCCTCGATTGCTTTCACTTCTCATTTCAGGATTCCTAAGCAGTCTAGCTATTACTGAGTGATAATATTAAGGCGAACGCCTTAAATGCCTCATCAAACGCGAAAATTGACCGGCGTCCCCCGTCGGCTGCGTCAACACGCGTGATGCAAAAATCACCATCACGAGATGACATCATAATCTGACGTCTTGACGTCACAGATCGGCAAAAATTGTGACGTCATCATGACGTCACATGGTGATGCCATCCCATGACATCCTTCCTTTATCAAAGGTGGGGCAGGACGATCACGGAGGCACTGCAAAACCACGTTAGGTGCAGAAAACTTTCAGAGGTTGGCAGGGCAGGGTCAACGCAACGACTGAGAAGTTGGCTTTCGCCTTCGAGTCATCTTGGATAAATGCATGAAGGATCCTGTGAGTTTGTTTTTTTTCTCCTGGAGTAACTTCAAGGACTTCAATTGATTCAAGAAACAACCGGGAGAAGTCTAAAGTTTGATGAAGGTTCATATTGTCGCTTCGCTCGCAGCATCAACTCAATAAAGTCACCAACTCGAAACGCGAGTTTGTGATTAAGGGGACTCACCAAGTTGAAAAATGTAACATATAGAACATGGACATGTTGGCCAGAATTTTTCAGAGCCCACGTGATCATCCGACCTGGGCGACGCTCTGTACGAACCATTGGCTTCTGATTGGAGAGCCAGTTTTCATTTCATATGGTCATTCGTAATAGCGTGCCACGAGCGTACCAGCGGGTAAACGCCTCCAGTGTTTATTAAAGTCTCTCTCTCTCTTTCGCATCCTGTTTTTCTCAAGATTTCTCCAATGTATACTCTATCACCTGATTTCCTGCACTAAGTTCTTTTTTTGACCACAACCCACCAAAGTGATACAGAGAAAGCTATGATTGCTGACGAGAGTATAGTACGTCAGCATAATCCGCCCGATGCTGCGGACTTGTTCAGACCATCCGTAATGCAAACTAAGTGATTTGTGGCCCTTTGCAACGCACCGTCGACAAGGAGTTGCCCCTAGACTATATATCCATTCTTAACTGAGGCTTCGGCATACTGTCAATTAGAGCATTAAAACAACTCTAATTTTCTGCAATGCAGCCTGGCTTCCAAAAAAGAACTGTCCGTTTACAAGTGGCTCCTACTGGCGTCCTAAAAGACACAGAATTGTTAACTCGTTGGAAGCTATTATGAGGTCGTAAGTCCTGTCACTATCTCGTGTCACTTGTCCTCTTTGTATGGCGATCAATGATCTCTTTATTGCACATCCCAACTTCTAGCATTTATGACGTATCACCAAATCAATTAAATCGTCCAGACGGAAAAAAAGTTGAAAAAGCAGCCTTTTGGTGTCCGTTGGCATTATCGTGTTCCCTGCTCTGAGTAATACTTACTTCGCCACACAAAACGTTATAAGAAGAGATATATACTGTTCGGCAAGCTAAAATTCCTGCAAATATTTTCTGCACAAGCACCCAAGGCGTAGGTAGGGTCATGAAAAAAAGGATAATTGTCACACACGTTTGTAGCGCGAAGCAACAAAAGTGATTCCACGCAGATTTTTCATAAACGAAGCTCTACATTTGGCGGACAAATCTCGGACCAGAAGGAATTTCACGTAAACGATGAAAGCATTCATGTAAGTCACGTTGCGTGCCGTTCACTGGCTACCGTTAAAGTACCAATTAAGTAATCTTATCAACTAGAATATTAATCGCGGTTCCTATTGAACTACAAGTATAGCTGCTCTATTGCGATTGTCCAAATCAGCCACTTGTGCGCGTCTTCGGCCAGAACGCCCATCCTGTGCGGCTCTGCCAACTAGCGGCGTACAAGCCCGAAATAACATACAGCGCCCACATGGAACCACGTCACGCAACCGCAGACATACCGCGCGGACATTGCAGCGAATACTGACCCAAGAAGGTTACACTAACGGCAACAATGGGCATAACGGAAATGAATAAACTCGACTCGCTCTTTCGAAAAGGCTGCAATGGCGAGAAATAACGACATGAAAGAAAGTAATCGAGGCGAAATAAAGGCATAAGCTGCCAGGCGGCGCGGCCATTTGGCTCCGCAAACAGCGCAGGCGTGGTGCGTGAAGTCATGAAGCCATCGGGGCCGGCATGGAGGCACGCTTGTCTTTATGCCTCTTCTGAGCTTCGTGCTCGCGGCGTGACGAGACAGCCGCCACTCACGCCGCACTCTTTGAAACGGCGCAGTCTCATGCCTTCTCACGAAACCAAAAGCGCCGGCAGGGTGCACTGATAACGACTTTCCGTGCCGAGAATCGCTGCGTGCTTCGCTGCCTCCTTTTATTCGGCAAGGCTTAACGCGTGACCAAGGGACCAATGGTGGGATGATGAAGGTTCTATGACTCCATTCAAACACTCACTTTTGTCTTGTACGATTTGCAGCTCGTTATGCCAATTTACGGGGCTACACCTTTCGCAGGGCATATATACGCCAGAAATCGTATACTTCGACCGCGTCTGTGCGCGTAATACACAGCATTGCAGGACCAGTATCATATTTAAGGTAGTAAGAAAGCGTATATAGAGGAGCACAACAGAATGGCAATACATAGCACAAACACCGACTATCAACCTAATGGTCTCATTGTGGCGGGATAAAAAGATATATTGTATCCTTTATGACATGCCTAGATATGCCTATAGGCATATCTAGGCGTCATACAGGTTAAGAAAGCGTTACCCTTGTAAGCGGGACGTCTGCGGGAATCCACAACAGACAGCTGTTTAAGCAGGATACTGCACACTTAGAAGGGATAATCGAGTACGCGTTCGCAAGCCAGCATGAAGCGAGCTTTCAACATTGGCTGTAGTAAATACAGGCTCTGTTGTATAAAAAACGAAAGGCCACTGTAAATGTGTTGCCCTACTCGTTGTGTAAAATTATTTCTTGTCGGTGCATGTCAGTCAGTGAAATCAACCATAACGGCATCATTCGAACTTGTAAAAACACCACGGTGAACCTATCATATAATGTCACTTCAGCGCATGCAAAGAAACAACTATTGCGACTGTCGGCATATACCTTTGTCTCGCACTGCATATCCATGGCAAAACGTTGATTCAATCTCATAGCCCGCTATCTCGCAGTGTCAGTGTGATGGCTCAACCACCTATGGGGACTCATGATACTGATGACGATGCTCCTGAGATCATTGGCACCTACACACTCAGAGGGATCCGCAAAGATTCGAGCGGATCATCATCATCATCATCATCATCATCAGCAGCAGCAGCAGCAGCAGCAGCAGCAGCAGCCTGACTGCGCCCACTGCAGGGCAAAGGCCTCTCCCATGTTCCGCCAATCAACCCGGTCCTGTGCTTGCTGTTGCCACGTTAAACCCACAAACTTCATAATCTCATCTGCCCACCTTACTTTCTCTTTCCCCTCGCGCGTTTGCCTTCTCTTGGAATCATGAATGGTAGTTTACCACTATCAGTCAAGAGGAAGGTGTGTAACAGCTGCATCTTACCGGTACTCACCTACGGAGCAGAAACCTAGATGCTTGCAAACAGGGCTCAACTTAAACTGAGAAGGACGCAGAGAGCAATGGAAAGGAAAATGATAGGTGTAACCTTAAGTGATAAGAACAGAGCAGAGTGGGTCTGGGAACAAACGGATGTTAGGGACATCTTAGTCGAAATCAAGAAGAAATGGACATGGCCAGGGCATGTAGCGCGTAGGCAAGATAACCGGTGGTTATGACGACTGTAAGTGTATAAACGCAACAATGTCTTTATAACATGGTCATCCAACTATTCAGAACATCGTAGCAGTCAGGGACACCCGCAGCCGCCGCATCGGGCTAACTGCGCGATCACGATTGTTTGCGAGCAGATTTATCTTAGCCGAAATGTGCAAAAAGTGTCATTTGTATGCGAAGCTCACAAGCGTGCATATGAGGCATAATTACCTACCTGTCTCTTCTCTCATTTCATCCTCTAAAGGTAACGAACGCACGAGCCTGGCCATTCGTGACCAGAAAACATCAGGGATGTGCCCGTTTGTGGAGGCTGGCTCAAGACGAGAAAAGGGCCTGCCCCGCGAGCTGCCAATCATGTATGCCTTTTTTAGGGGCGAAGCTCCTTAAGGCGGCACCCGTTCGTCCCTCGTAGTCGTAGTCGTAGTGCGTAACCAGTCTTACGCTTTGACCTCCAAGGTGGTGCCGGTGGGAGATTTTTCCTGTGCGTTGTTGAACAATAAAAAATTCGCAGCGGTAGCTAAAAGCCGACTTCTTCTGTCTCTCATTCCCATTAGCAGCCATTCTTTACCTCCAAGGTAGTGCCTGGTGAGATTTCTCCTGTGCGTGATTAAACAATAAAAATTTTGTTCAAAACGCCGTTGATTGATGAAATAAACCAACGAAAGACGCCAGATGTTTTGTAAAAGCAGAACGGAAGAACGCCAGATGTTTCTAAAGCAAAACGAAAAGACGCCAGCTGCTTAACGAAAGACGCCAGATGTTTTCCAAAGCAATGGTTTTCTAAACAATGAAAATTCACAGCGTACATGTAAAATTAAAGTGAGCTGCAAGTCGTCATAACTCATCGAACCTTTAGTATAAACGCGCCCGATCTCACGTCGGTGATGATGGGCAGAATTCACGGAAGATTCACGGTTTACCGATGAACCTCCGCAGCTTCGCCCACTCATCATCATTCACTCCGTGGATATGCTGTGATTTTTCGATTTGATACGGCGCGCGCGAAATGCGTGGGCGGTATACCTATGATCGTATCTGTACCCACTGGTGTCATAACTGCAATAAGCAGTAGTCCTGTGTTCGCCGCATGCTTTCAGAACGGCGTAGTCGACGTCCATGATTTTATTCAGCGAGCCAGGTGTATTCAGCAGATGTGGGGCTCAGCAGTTTCTTTACGATTCTGGGTGTCGGTCGCTGGCCTGCCATCAGAACTTTGCGGACGCAATGATTGCGTCTTTTGCGACCACGGTAATTCGTCCACAGCGGATCCGGCACTCAGCAGCTTCGTTTTGACTTCGGGAAATGCGCGCGCAATGTCACAAAATTCGTACAAGGTGGAAGCTTTTAAAGATTAGCTTCAGCCGCGGTCCGCGTGCAGGCATAACACTCGTTCGCTATAATTATGATGGACGAACGGTGTGTTGCCGGCCACACTTTCTGTGAAAGAAATTATCGTCACGTGCGCCTGGTAGTGTTGGTGGTGGCGGTACGTGTATTAGGAATTGGGAACGTAGTCGCGAATCACGAAATTGGCGGCATTTACACTGCTGCTACGGAAATTAAGTACAGCACTTCCGAGTTCATAAAGAAAATGGCAATACATTGATTTACGAGACACTGTTCATTGTTTTCTATGTATAGCCAGCATTCGGTTAATTGGGACTTTTCGTTTCCGGTCCCGTGAAATCCGTATTAACGAGTTTTTACTGTATTAGCCTTCCTGTAGTTCCATAGCCACTACGCATTCACATTGTTCAGATATTTTTACCTTCAGCAAGCGTGATTGTTTAGACCAGTGTGCAAGACTCTTTCCGAGCGTGGGGACTGCCCCAGGCTCGGAAAGTCACACGACTACCACAGACGCTTTTCCCTCACCATCTATTTTATTTGACTGACTTAATTCCTTTATAGAGATTTGTCTCATGCGACAGAGGGACGAACCCTCCGGTTTTCTCATTGGGTACGCATACAGATGTGCTCACGCACTAGAAGGACGAATCCTTGTCAAGTACGACTACCACACTGAATGTACTCCACTGCTGTTGGAGCCCTTCGCAGGCTGATATCCTGATAGAGCTGTTTTATTTCAGCCATAGGAGAGTAACAAGATTTCTCTGTCTTCTTGTTTTATCTTGCCAAATTAATCGCGAACGTATTTGCATTCGTATAAACAAACAGACTGTTTACGTAATGAAGCACGAAAGTTTTTGTCGGAAAGTTAACACGTAAGGAAAGCAACGTTCGCAAGAAATTATTACACGTTAATATGCGAGCTCCCTTTATGCCTAACTTTTAGCTATACTCCATCTCACAAGCTGGTTGCAGCAGGGTGGAAGCTATGAGGTGTAGCTTTAGTATAAACGCGCCCGATCTCACGTCGGTGATGACGTACTGGGCAGAATTCACGGAAGATTCACGGTTTACCGATGAACCTCCGCAGCTTCGCCCACTCATCATCATTCACTCCGTGGATATGCTGTGATTTTTTTTTACCCTCGAAGGAGGAAAAAGAGTAGAGGAAGAACAAAGCCAACAAGAAAAGGAAAAAAAATTGTTCAGCTTTCGCATGCGTCGCCATATTAACGCGTGGTTGCCTCTAGCACTAGAAGGCGTTGTCAGCGCAGCGCATGCGCACAACTTTAGGGCAAGCAGACGATTCGGCACCTGCCCATTATGGTCAGCTATACGCTCGTCTGATTCGTACTTCTCCTTATGCTGCGGATGCGGCTCGCCTTCCTGTGAGGACTGCATTAGAATGCAAACCCAGAGCACGCGTGCGTTGCTCATCATGTTTTCTGGTGTGAACACAGCGAGGCGCGAGTAACCTCTTTCCTCCGTACGTTGTTGTGACCCGGGTTTACCTCCATCTCACCGCTGCAACCAGTTGTTGCGACGTTAGGGTTGCGTCGGACCCGGACTCCGTTTGGTAGCACGACTGAATCTCCGGGTTGAGGAAGTGATGATCGCAAGTTGGGAAAACGAAAACAAACAGGTTTACATGCACTTTTTGTACACTTATTTGCATAGTCAAAAAGTACGAGTTCAACCACGAGCTAACTGGATGAGCCATTGGCCCAGGGCTCAGAGCTGTTGTCTCACTCAGCACCGTCGTTTTAACTCCTCAGGCTGGCTCCTCCGTCTTCATTGTAGCCAATCACCCACACGACACCTCCCACCACGGCACCAGCCAATCGTACTGTCGCCGAGGGGTCGTTGTCCTCGTTGATGCTGCAAAAGTTCCGGCGGTCAATGACACTCACGTGAGGTCAGCCGGGAGAAGAGGATGATCGGGCAAGTTCATCCACCTGTCCCCAGAAGGGCAGGAAAGAGGTTGCGGCGACCTGTTACTCTTGTCGGTACATCTGAAACAGGTCGGCACCATAGCACCTGAAATGAGCCACAAACGGCCTTCCCCCTTCAGCCACATTATTTCGGCGAGAGCTCGAAATAGATTCGGGGTAATGGATACGGGGAAAACGTTAAAAAAAAAGACGATCTGCTTGCTGCGGCCTCTGCGAACAGAACACAACAGAACACTTCGCTTGGGGAAGGCAGTATTTCTGATGCCACTAGAGAAGAAGTAACGGTAGAATGAACGATGACAGTAATGACCTAGCATTATTGATGAGCAACGTGCATTAAATAGCGTGCCCATGGCCACGCAACACCGTGTAAATTTACAGTGGCACAGTTAAGCCGCAATCCTTAACACGATTACACGTTTGTCTAGTTGTGAGCATGCCCTCTCGATGTGAAAGAGATGCTGCACACTTCATTTCACTCCTTTTACGCGCTGCTAAAACGTTCCAAACTTCTTAAATATCAAAGGAAAACAATCGCAACGCAAGAAATTTTAGCCAAGCAGCACGAAGAGTCCCGCACACGCACTTCAATATATTGTGTGAGAGGCCTTTAGGCAAGCACTTCCATGCGAATTTGAATTATTGAGGGTCTTCTCGTATTGGTTTTAAAATAAAATGTGAAAGGTACCTGGATGGGCGGTAGTGGCACTGATATCTCTCGCACTGAACATTATAGACAAAGATGCAGCAGGCACTTTTACGGATCGTCCGGCAATGCTCGTCCCTTCCCGTGAGCCACGTCAAAAGTTTAATGTTTCTTTGCTCCAATGGGCATACCCGAAAACTAATTTCCACTATATTTCTAGCGTAAGATTTAATTCTATTAATGCAAAAAAGGACCATGAATGATTTCACAATGATTAGATATGTAATTACAATTGAATTAGAGTTAATTACCGTGACACATATATATTAACGCACTCTGACATTATATTTCTTTCCATAGAATATCGAGTCGAGTACCTAGAAGTAACGTTGTGTCGAGTTGACGCATTTACAGACAGTTCTTCATAGGTGACGTCTGAAAGGGTTAAATCGAAAACTTGTACATCCATCCAAATTTCACTCGAGATTCTGACATCACTGCTTAGTGAAAGGCGATATTTTAGGTAGGAATGACGAAGCTTTAATTTATCGCTATGCCTGTTTACATTACTACAGAAAAGTACTAACGGTTCGAAAGAAAACAAACTTGCACGACTCTCTTGTGCAGGTCAGTGACAAGCATGCCGCGGATCTTTTATATATCGTTACGGTGCAATGAATAAACGTGCAATGCAATATTAGGAGAGCAGTAAGCTGTCCCTTCATGCCTCAATGCGGCGCAGAAAGCAGCGGTAAGCAGCGGTACGGTTTCTGCGTAGAATCGCACGCTGCCATTGGAGCCGAAAGTTAAGGGCCCCAACATGGCTATTCAGCCTGGAAAGCCTCGTTCGTTTCTCTACCTGCACGGTCTAGTCTTGGCATTACATTTTAATATCACAGTACATTAACAAAGGCTGTGAGAAAGTATTGTATGTTCCCTTCAAATATTTTATCCTTGCGCACACACTGACAATAAAGGAAGCAGACCACTCAGGAGCGAGTTTCCGCCATATGCCGCCGAAACGTAGGAGGCAGAGAAATTTTCAAGCTGTCGAGCAAATTTTAAATGTGAATCATTTCTTGGTACAGCCAGGGTGTTCCGACCATATATATTTGGCCTTCTATTGTTTATGCTGGTTGGCTAACGAAAACAACCTAAGAAATGGGCAAAGTTTGCGAAAATAAAACGTCGTCTTTAGCTTACCAGAAGCCACATTGGGTTTAGGTGACCACTTAACATCAGTACTGTCTTTTGGTAAAGTTCTAATTTCTTGTCTTTTTCACATGGAAGACTTGCGACGATTACATCGCTGCAAAGTTAATGAAGGAGTGTTATGAAGACCTCCTTAATTGTGTATTGCCGAACGTAGTTCTATATTAAGCATTAAGTAGGATGGAATACTGGGCGAGTTGGTGCAGATTCATCGTGGCTAACAGCGCGAAAATCGCAGACGAAGACGAGAAGTGGACACGGCAGAATTAAGTTGAATTACAACAGGTTGTTCACTTTTGTTTCTGATCCACGAGGGTTTGTTGTACAAAAAATGCTTTTGTTACTTCAATGGCAACTATTATCAATCCTATAAAAACTAATGATTAAGGAATTCATTTACTGAACTATCCCAAAATGAGAGCTCTCTACGGCCTATGGAAAGTGTTTTAGTAGTAACCGGTTATGCTTATGTTTCTCACGCACGAGACTGACTGTGGCGCGTCACATATGGGATCAATGAACTCGAAAATTGGGATCGCGGTGCAGCTAGAATTTGAAAAAGTTGGCCTTGAACGTTAATGAAACCAAGGTATACGGGAGACACTTGCTTGGAAGACGTGACGCAAAGTTAGAACCGAGAAGTTAGAACCACAAAGTTAGAACCGAGAATACCAACTGTTGGATATAGATGTCCTTTAGATGGCTGTGTTGCGAAGTGCGTGTCAATTTTAATTTTTTTATTTGTTGTATTTTTTCCACAGTCTCACAGTGTTTCGAACTTTGCGCCGGATTGGGTTTTGTTCAAGCTCTTACATTAGGATCTATTGGTTTTTGCTGTTTCTCAGATACCTTGGGTGCCATCTTCTTTTGATAACTTGTGGGTTCGTTCCTGCACGTGCAGTGAGTGATATTGTTCTGCGCATCTCCACAAAGAGCCTTTACGCTGTGAATGCTTCAGGAAAATAAGCTTAGTTGTGAGTTGTGTGAGTTGGCGTTTTCTCTGTCTCTTCTTGGTTCTTCTCGGTTCTAACTTTGAACCACGTCTTTCAAGTAACGATGCACCAACTGGTCCAACATAGTGTACCGTTACACTGGAGCCCTCCACTACCGCGTGCCTCATAATCATATCGTGGTTATGGTATGTAAAACTTCCTCATTCATCAATATTCTATCGCTCTGATAGAGCACAAATGCGGACACAATGATTACTGTGCATCGACTTCTAGTTAGCCCGACAAACGTCAATCAAAAAGCAAGCCTTGGACGATCGGACGTGAGACCTTCGTTTAAAGAAGCAAGCAACGGCGGGAGTAAACAGCTCACTGCAGCAAATTTCACGCAAGCGGCTCGAAAGTGTTTCGGCTCATGCTATAATTGCATTCGCAATTGAACACATGGTATTACTTTTTTTTTAATGCATGAAGCCAATTATCGCCTTTGCGCAACCCTGCAACTGCGTAGCGTAGATACGCAGTTGCAGGGTTGCGTTGTACATCGATAGTGTTTAATTTGTCTCGACAAATTAAACACTATCGACGTACAAACATTATTTTTGTAGGTTTGCATTGTTTACTAAGGTCACTCTGTGTTGCCTTGCATCATTTTTTTTTTATTTTTGTACCTTTTTTGTGTACCTCATTGTGTACCTTTCTTATGTACAAAAGCGATGTTACACACTCAACGAATTATTGTGTTCATGTGTTTATGAAATATTCCTTTTTGTTTGTATACCTTGGCCTGTCATTTACTTCGCCTTTTGCTTGTATTATTACTTGCTTTATTTTATTTATTTTTTCATTCTATTCTTGTATTTTGTTTTTACCCTGTCATTGCTGACGCAGGGTGGACGGTGCTTAGTCAAGCTGCAATAACTGCAGCTTTTTTGCCGTCCCCCCATTTTTCGCCATTGTATCTGTTTTGGTGAAAAATAAACACTGATGATGAAACACTGAAACACTGAATATCTCGTAAATTATTAATGCTGTTTCGGACATGTAATTTGTCTTCATTTTCAGCGATCCGATTTTTCAATTTTTAATGAAATGAGCTACATTTTTATATCTCGATTCTAAAATGCAGTAAATCGAAACCGTTGATTTGGTCTTGGTAGATTGAAAAAGTGCCAGTATGACCGGCAAACCAAGAACAAGTAAAGAAGACTGGCAGTATGAACGTCTTTACGGAGAGAATCCCAAACTCAAGCGCTGATTCATCAGACGTGTTACGTCTTTAATGCGTCGGCTGCATATGCCGACAGCAGCCAGAATATATCTTATTCGGCCGATAATTCTAAACAAAAGAAAAAAATGATAACAATGGACGCAATACAATCGGGCATTGCATAAAAGAAAATGACACTCGGTTTGAGAAAATGGTCCATAGCTCCACTCAAGGGAAACAGACGGGAAAGTGAAAATTAATATTGTGAAAAAGAAACAAAAAACAAAAGTCGTCATAGATATTCCGCACGACTTACTACCATAAAAGAACATATAAAAATAATGCCTAAGCGACTCCTAATAGATATTTCTTTCGAGGCGTCGCGAACCTCTACCGAAGAAATCCATTTTCTCGTGTCCTGACGTGTGCCCTTGCACACCGTCTTCGCCAGAGTGGCTCCTCGTCCATTGATAACTTTATTTCCGTTTTACGTTACCAACTGCTCCTTCAGTCCACTTTCTTTTTCAGCACATCCAAGCAGAGCATTCCATTCGGTTAGTGTGAATACTTTTCTTCAACGTATAATAAATTCGATAGACGGCTCCAGAAAAAAAATTCGATGGGTAAAAGGATTTCTGTGTTTTTTTTTTGGTTTTTTTTGTCCCTTGGGGATTCAGAATCACTATTTCCTCCATCACGGATCCTTTTCCTTTTTGTGTCCTCTTATTTTTGGCACTGCGCCCTTACTGCGAAATTGCTCCGCCGTCTTCTCTGAGTCTTTTCTGTGGCCATTGTGTTATTTTACGTACAGTCACATTCAATCACAGGCCTCACGAATTTGCCTGGCATATCGATCTTGTCAGTAAAGGGTATTTTGCTTCATGTCGGCGCGGCTTCTTCGATCGAAACTCAATAGAGTGGACGGATAACTTTGTCTTTGCGTACGGTGCTTTTCTCTTCATTTTTGTATCATTGACAAACTGCTATATACAGTATTAAGCTTTAAAGCAGTTATCGTCTTCATCGTTATCCCGCAACAATATGATCATATATTTGTGATGATTACAGCATCTTCCATTGTTGCGAAATGGCTCTCCCTCAAACGTTACTTTCGAAAAGGGCACAGTGACAACGCAAGGATGTCCCTGTGCATATGCTGCTGTTTCTTTGCCATTTTTTTTTTGGTTCAGTAGTCACAAGCCTGGAATCTTCTGAGTTTGAAATTGCGAAATTCTGGCAGTAAACGATGAAGTTTGTGCACCACTAATAACCGGACGTGCTATATTTGATCGACGTCCGAAATTCTGCAGTCGAATTTGAGGCTGGCCATTGTCAAATTCGCACAGGCGGCAATGTATAGCAGCCATTCAGGAATTACCATGGCTTTTTTAGTCATAGCTTTCGACATTTTGTAAATAATTTTTGAAGCCGTGCATGCCCTTCTATCGAATTGTTCCAGGGAACTATTTGCGATTTGATGAAGGCATAAGGTAGCGTTTGGTAAACGGAAAGGAGGGTCGGAAGATGCAGTATACAGCTTCAGTTTTGCTGGTTTTCAGACAGGTCATCGTTCCTATGTACTCTTCCTATGCTGCTTTTGGAATATACTCTTGCGTGTTTCAGCGGCACAGTAATTATGCTGCTGTATTAGCAACTGAGAAGCGCATCGATAAGCGTACACAACTGACACATTTACTTGCGTGAATTCACCCTGATTATAAAACCGTTAAGCGCACAAAGACGGCAACAAGAAGACGACACACAGAGCGCTACTACCAACTGATGCGCTCTGTGTGTAGTCTTCTTGTTCCCGTCTTTGTGCGCTTAACGGTTTCATAATGTCAGTGTACCAACTAGCTCGGACCAAGCGTCTGATTCAGAATTCACCCTCACTGCAGTGACAGAAATACTTCGGTAGGGCATCAATGTTTAGAATTCATCAACAATGCGTAGTTGCTTAATAATAATAATTGATGGGGTTTAAAGCCCCAAAACCACGATATGATTATGAGGCCCGCCGCAGTGGAGGGCTCCGGAAAATTCGACCACCTGGGGTTCTTTAACGTGCACCTAAATACAAGTACACGGGCCTCAAGCATTTCGCCTCCATCGTAATGCGACCGCCGCGGAAGAGATTCGATCCCGTCACTTTCGGGTCAGCAGTCGAGACCACTAGACCACAGTGGCGGGTCGTAGTGGCTTGGACATCAGAATTCGAAGTGGGATAAAATAATTGGGAAGAAGTCTGTCATGGAGAACAGGAAAACACGAGCGAAGCATTAGTGGCGTAGACGCCGCAAGTACAACGAATTCAGAGTCATTTCAATTTAGTGCTGTTAATTTACGGCTTGATTGTTCAGTAGCAGGAACCGCTTATCTAAATCACCCATTATAAGTGCTGCACAGATGTAGAAAGCATCGGACGCAATTTCAATCTACCTATTCATCCACGCATCGTAGGCTGCGTTGTGTCGACTTCAGCTGTATTCGATAGATGGTGCCACGATGCCGTCTGATGAAGAAGCACCTTACTAGGAGTGTGCGAATAGTGAATTTTGGAACCGAATCGAATAGTGATAACACCCAATCAAATACGAATACAAACCGAGAACTGTTCGAATAGTTTTCGAATAGTAAGACAACCATTTTTAAAACAGCTGTAGACTGGCAAGGTAACAATTTTCGAAACAGCCCAAGAATTCCAACACACTTTAGTTGAAAGAAATATTCGCAAGCTTTAACAAAGGAACATTACGAGTACTTTTAACGGATAAAAAGCACCACATATATTTATACTGAGTAAACTCGTATACAGCAGCAACGAGAGCCTTCGAAATATTTTGTAAACGCAGGCTGAATTGTAAAAGTGAGTACAGTCTTCAAAATGGGGCTGATAAAACAGCTCTTAAATGAAACTGGTACATAACTACTAAGCGATTTTCATCAGTTAACATCAGATGGTGGAATGATGACACTGTTGCCTCGGCGAAACTTGGGTTTAAGCAAAAACGCCTTCATGCTGTGTTCAACCTAGCCTCGATAGTCCCGTAAGTATTCGGTATTCGGTATTTCCAATATGCACTATTCGATTCGAGCACCGAGTCGAATAGCTTGCTATTCGATTCATTATTCGAAATTTTCGAATATTCGCACACACCTACACCTTAGCTTGGCGCACAAATGCTGCAAGTCTACAGACAACGTACTGGCGCATCAGGCATCGGCAACACTATGTATGAATTGGCCCCATTAAATAAAGTTTACAAAGAACTATTAGGGCTAGTTGAGAGGTACCCAGGAGGCGTTCTCGAATGCTGAAATATTCTGAATGCTGAAGACAACGACATCATCCAAGTAACAAAGGCATGTCTTCCATTTTAACCCACGCAAGATGCTATCCATCATCCTTTCGAATGTTGCTGGCGTACAAAGGCCGAAGGGCATAACATTGAATTCGTATAGGCCATCAGGTGTCACAAAAGCAGTTTTCGGGCGATCTGAGGGTGCCATGGTGACCTGCCAATAGCCGGACCGTAAGTCTAGTGATGAGAAGAATTCGGCGCCTTGCAAGCAGTCCAGGGCGTCATCGATGCGTGGCAAAGGGTACACATCTTTGCGCGTAACTTTGTTTAAACGGCGGTAATCGACGCAGAAGCGAATCGAGCCGTCTTTCTTCTTCACGAGGACAACAGGTGACGACCAGGGACTGCTGGACGGCCGAATGACGCCGCGTTGAAGCATGTCGTCTACTTGGTCGGTGATCACACGTCGCTCAGCAGGAGACACGCGGTAGGGACGCTGTCGCAGAGGCGCTTGTGAGCCGGTGTTAATGTGATGGGCAACGGTGTGTGTTCGACCTAACGACGTCTGCTGGCAGTCAAACGAGCCGCGAAACTGGTGCAGAAGTTCGAGGAGTTGCTCTCGGTGTTCCCCTTCAAGGTCGCCATCAATTGAGGGTCCAAACGCATTAATAGTCGGGCGATCAGGCGTACAGGCAGATGGTGTCAGTGCATTAAGGAGCAAATCACTCGCGCCGCCAAGGCCGAAGATGGAGGAAGCGTCCAACTCTTGATATGTGCCAATGCATTCTCCGCAGAGTAAGGTTGATGTAGACGGCAAGGGATTCGTGACAAATAGGTTCGTAACGCCGGTGGCTACGTCGAGAATAGCGAATGGCAACGCGAGGCTCCTGCGACGTTGGAAGGTTTGGGAGGGAGTAAACAAAACTGGAGACTCGGACACATCGGCACAGGACACGGGAACAAAGGCTGCGCTATTGGGTGGCATGTCGATATCGTCGGCGACAAAGAGTTTGTTCAACGCAGCTTCAGGCGACGAGGGACACAACGCAGAGAAGGCAACTTCGGCGCGAGCACAGTCCATAACCGCATGATTACGAGAGAGAAAATCCCAGCCGAGGATCACATCATGCGAACACGCAGGGAGCACAAGAAATTCGACAGTATACAAAACACCTTGGATTAGAACGCGGGCTGTGCAGGCGGCTGATGGCTGAATATGGTGAGCACTGGCGGTACGGAGCGACAATCCCTCTGACGTCGTGGTGACCTTCCGAAGCAATCGGCAGAGTTTTAAATCTATCACTGAAACGGCAGCACCAGTGTCCACAAGCGCAAGGGTACGAAAGCCATCCACAAAAACTTCGATGAGGTTTGCCGGAGAAATGCGAGGACTTGATTCTTTCGACGACGACGCAGTTCGTGCCTCGGGAACTGCGGCATCTAGTTTTCCGTGTCTGAAGGGTAGGGTCGACGGCGCATAGGTGACAAGGAGCGACGTCGGGGCGATGGAGATCGGCGGCTAACTGAGGGAAGGCGGTCGGGTGAAGAAGATTCTTGTGGCCTTGATGTGCCGCTAAACCGTCGAGGGTCGTGCGAAGATCGTGGCATGGTATCTGTGTGGACGAGAGGGCGGCGGCGGCAGAAACGTGCCACATGTCCCGCATAGCCGCAAGAATAGCAGATAGGGCGGTTGTCTGCGGTGCGCCACGGGTTAGGAAACGTAGCGACTGGTCGTCCGAACGGAACTGGTGACGACTGAACAGGCACCGGCGAGGGAGAATAAGTTGGCTGACGGGGCGCTCTGGCTGCGACGACCTGTGCGTACGTCAAGGGTGCAGCCTCCAGAGGTGGTGAACGAGGGAAAGGCAAAGCGCCAGTTACCTCTTCTTGGATAGCTTGTCGTATGGCTGGGCTCAGATGATGTGTCTGTGCTGGTTCGGGCGTGCTTGATAATATGGAGAGCTGCCGAGCGACCTCCTCACGCACAAACTGTTTTATCTGAACCAACATGGAATTCTGGTCTCCGACAGTCAAAGCTGCGATCGAGTCACGCTGTTCCAGAGAGCGTCGTGTCTGGGCGCGTTGCTTGCGCAACTCGTCGAAACTCTGGCACAAACTGACCAGTTCGGCTACGGTTTGTGGGTCCTTGGCCAACAACATCTGAAATGCGTCATCGGCTATTCCCTTGAGTATCTGCTTGATCTTGTCTGCTTCGAGCATCGATGGGTTCACCCGCTTGCACAAGTCAACAACTTCTTCGATGTAGCTGGTGAAGTTCTCTCCTGGCTGTTGAGCGCGCTCACGAAGTCGCTGCTCTGCGCGGAGCTTTCGTACAGCGGGGCGGTCGAAGACTTCTGAAAAGGCTGTCTTGAACGAAGCCCAGTTGGTAATATCAGCTTTGTGATTCCGCAACCAGAGACTAGCGACGCCGGCCAAGTAAAAGCTGACATAAGTCAGCTTAGCCGCATCGTCCCACTTGTTCGCTGCGCTCACCTTGTGGTATGTAGCCAACTACTCCTCAACGTCTTGGTCGTCAGTGCCGCTGAAGATCGGCGGGTGACGCAGCGGCAACACGCCAGGACATGCAGTGGCGGGAATCTGGGAGGTACCTTGGTTGGCGGATTCTTCCGGCATTGCTGACACTGGAGGTAAGGTGCGGCTTCGTAGATCCAGCTTCGAAGACTACCCAGCGACTCCACCAAATTATAAGGGGGTTTATTCACAAAACCAAAAGCCTGGGTTCAGCGGCTGAAAAACTGTCACGCGCGCTCTCAATCGGCTCTTCGTCTTGGTCTTCTTCCACTCCTACTCGATGCTACACTTCCCCACTACATCAAGAACAAAATCAATGTGCTGCGGCCGGAAAATTTCGCCGATGCTTTCCCCAGAAAAAGCAGCGCGAGAGCGCCAAGTATTTAAGAGGTAGTTGTACGAGTGCATGCGTGGTTGTCGCTTTGAGTACCGAAAGAATGTACTGCTATAGAAAAAAATAATATAGCTGTTAATTGACTGGTTTGAAATTTATATTTTATTTGCTTCATACATTTTATTTCAAGCGCATTTGATTGATTGTTCCATTATCATGTCGCTTGCCCATACGCTAGTGTGCGCATTTTTTGCCATCTAGCACTCTCTTGCATATTTCAGGTACGGCGCATTACGTAAACGCCTATTGTTGAGGTACAGGTGAGGATATGGTGGGAAAATTTGCGCTTTTGGCATTTCTTTAATTATGCCTTAAAGCCGACCTGTTGCAAGGAGTGGAAGTGTTTGCTCCAAGGTCTGTACGACAGCTTGGCATCAAGCTTTGCCCTGACCGTTTTGGAAGATTGCGGAGACTTTACAGGTTATGAAACAGGAAAAAAAAAACTTTTATGTCAAGCATTCATTTGTCTATCCAAGCACCTTGTTGACGGTTGTACAAATAGGTAGTTTCTTGCATCATGTCATTTCGCGTGTACATAAATATCAAAGCCAAAACTTTCTTTTAATATTATCTGGTGTTTTACGTCCCGAAACCGCGATGTGATTATGATAGACGCCGTAGCGGAGGGCTCAGCAAATTTCGACCATCTTGTGTTCATTAACGTGCAACGACATCGCACAGTACATGGGCTTCTAACATTTCGCCTGCATCGAAATACGACCGCCGCGGCCGGGTTCCAACCCGCGACCTTCAAGTCAGCATTCTAGCACCGACCACTGCTCCACTGCGGTAGACGAAGCTTTCTATTGTACAATGGCTGAATGGGTGCGAGTGTGTGTTATTTGAAATTACGTCATTCAGCCAACAAATGGCGACTCTAAATGACAGTAGCCCGCGATTGCCGACAGACATAGCCATAATAAAGGCGATTGCCTTAGATGCCCCACGAAACGTAAAATGTGACGAGTGATGCAAAAAGTCATAATATCAGTATGTCACAAGTCCCCAAATTTGTGACGTCATCATGACTTCATCATGACGCCACTCTGATATCACATCTCGTGGCGTCGCATGATGTCGTCGCTTGGTCAAAGGTGGGCCGATCAGCGAAGCACTCCAACACCACGTGAGGTGCAGGTTCATATCTTTCCCGTGTCCTGTTCCTAGGGATTCTTTCGTGTGACTTACCGTGCAGAAAGCTTTCAATGCTTCCGATCCCGGAGGAAGTGCAAAACCGCGCTGAGTGCAGAAAGCTTTCGGGAACGGCGTGTGGGGGGAAGGAGGGAATCAATGCAATCGACGGAGAAGAAAAAGATGATGGCTTTAACTTTCAACTCGTCTCAGGCAAATATATAAGGGACCGCGTAAGCTCTGATAGGCAGTGACGTTAAACAGCATCAGCATTAATTTAGCTACAATGTGCTATCACCAGCCGGTATGAGACATCAATAAAAAATTGGGCAACATTTAGCGAACAATAGCGCAATTAGGTACACCAGCCGATATTAACCTTTTCAGATGCGAAGTATCTTAAGGTCGAGCTCAATCCGGTGGTGGTGGTGTGCGGCGTGACCACCCTCACTGCGCATGCGCATACCCTCTCCACATACCTCCTCTCCACTCCCCCTCACCATTCCCCTTCCCCTCTACCCCTCCCCCTTTCCCCTCTCCACTCACCCTCTCCCACTCCCCTCTCCACTTTCCCTCTCCCCTCCCCCTCTCCACTCTTCCTCTGAAACGCGGGCTAAAGATGCCGAAATTCTCTCCTGCACAACGCCGCGATGAGCTCGAGCGCGTGCGCGTCCCCTCCCCTTCTCTCTCCTCTCCTACGCTGCCCCCCTCTCGCCCGCCTTTCGACCGCGTTCCCCGCTCGCCCTGTGAGAATTAACGGCTAGGCTAGATGGAAGACACGACGCGCGTAGCGTCCCTCTTCGCGTTCCACGACACGAGGTCGGTAGCATGCCCAACGAACGCCAACGGAACGCGATCGTGCAAGTGCTCCGGCTTCGCATCGCCTCATGGTCCCCTTTAGCGGGAGATAGTGTAATTTTTTAGGCAATGCTTGCCAATGCCAACGAGTGCGAGCCACAGCTAGTAGAATGCGAGTAAATGCATTGTGTCATATGGTTTTGTTAGCATGCGATTGAATAAGGTAGAACAGGACAACCGTCAATGCTCTCACTGGCGCTCTGACCTACTGGGAGCGCGGTCCACAACAGGAGAAGCTGGCGCTGCCATCGGCTCGACGTGCTACGGAGGATCACGTAGTTTCAGGGTCTGGTTGTCTGCTTCAGGAGCGCTGAAGCGAGCTAAAAACGAAATTTTACAATGCCACCTGCGGTGCGGTTCTGATTAACTGAGGAGGTTTCCTACGTTTTAACAAGACTGTTTGTTGGCCTAGTTGGTACTCGCTTAGTGACATATTTTAGCCGCGAAAGCGCACATACACAAAGCAAAGAAAGACACAACGACAGGACGGGCGGCACTTCCAACTGAATTAGACTGATCGCAAACCCAGAAATAAATGTACAACATACACACATGTGCAGTCTCAACACAACCCTAGGCTATCCTGCTATCGAACAATCTCTTTTCTAATCCATACAACGTCACCGACGTATCACAGATACATCTTTCTCCTTTCCTTCTTATGTAATAGGCTTCCATCAACTCACGCGCAGTTTGATACTTGCTTCTGCCTATAATCTTGATCTCTTTGAAGCGTCGTTGACACTTGCAGGTTTTGTAATGCATAGACAAATGTGCCACGCCGTCCTTCATTAAATTCAGTTCATGCTCCCTGGCTCGTTCATTAATACAGCGCCCGGTCTTCCCGATGTAGGAGTTGCCACAAGAAAGGGCAATTTCATACACCACGCCTTTGGCACATTTCCCGTACGTCGTGCCATGTTTCTTGCCGCATCCCTTTCGGCTCGCCTCCTCCCGAGCAGTTCTCGGACACAACTGAGCCATTTTAACGGGCGCGGAGAAGGCAACGGGTACCCCATACCGGCCTGCTACCTTTTTCAGGTTATGGGAGACCTTATGAACATAAGGAATCACAGCAGGTCTTACGGTTTCGGTTGCCTGTTCCCCCGTGGCAGCTCTGGTAGCTTCACTCTTAGCTTTCCGTAAAAGCGCTTCGGAGACAGCTGTCAATAACGAGTCAGGGAAGTTCGCAGCTTCAAGTCTTCCTTATATTCCTTATGTTCATAAGGTCTCCCATAACATGAAAAAGGTAGCAGGCCGGTATGGGCCACCCGTTGCCTTCTCCGCGCCCGTTAAAATGGCTCAGTTGTGTCCGAGAACTGTTTCGTTCTTGTTCCGCGCTAAAAAATGGAACAGGGGGACGACACGGGAACACAGACGTGCGCAACGGGAACACAGACGTGCGACACGGGAGCACAGACGTCCGAGAACTGCTCGGGAGGCATCGTTACAGTCAGACAAAATTTGACAGCAACATCAGTTAGGAGTGAGCATTTCGCAATGTGGTAGAAAGAATGAAAGAAAAAGGATACCGCAGCCAAGCGTGCAGCTTCGCGCTCTAAATTGAATGTGTGCACATCGCTATTCTTGAGCTTGGCAAAACTTGTCGTGTAGTGATTGCACGAGCTATTAAGCATCGGCCGTTGGTATGTTCAACGTCAGCTCATTTTGTCCCTTGTTTAGTAGCCTGATTAGGCGAAGCTCGTGCGACAAGTGAAAGCGTCGTTGCGCCATCTTACCGGTGCAAAGAGCGTATAGAAAACCTAAGCTCAGCAAGAATTCAAATGTATCTCTGCATCGCGTGCCTCAGAACGGAGCTTTCTTCAGCAACGCTGTGGGCATGCGCCTGGCAAAATTCCCAACTGCGCCACCACTGCCCAAGAGACGGCCATGCCTGACACCTGTTACGCGGCACTTTGCGTAAACAGGCGCTGAAGTGCGAATATCATCCACTTATTTTTTTCCATGGAAAAGCATAAAATACAATGAATTACCAACAAGGCGAATCTCTATGAAGCGAAGTCGGCATTCAAGAAGTCCATAGTTGCTCCGAACCAGACAGACCTGGACGTGTGCTTGTGGAATCCGACATCGAACTATTATTCTTCATCGGTAACTTCTGCAGAAGTGCGTAACGCTTTTTGCAATTTTGTTTCCGCGTGTTTAGAGGTATGTTCCTGCATTGTCGCGGAGTGATTTCGGACATTTCAGGTTTACCGGAGTTTTATGGTTTTAGCAGTTCGATTTTACTGTGAGCCACGCCGTAGTAAGGCATTCTGGACTGATTTTGATGACCTAGGGATATTTACCGAGCATCTAAATATTTCACCACATGGCGTGCTTTAACTTATATGTTTACATATGTATTAATTTCTTAGATCGCCCCCCTTCAAACACAGTCGTCGTTGCCTGGAATCCACCAGGCATCCCCGAGCTTAGCAGCGGAAGATTCTAACAGGTGAAATACCACTGCGGATGGTTGATCATCGGCCTGCTTTTTATTGTAATATAACAAACAAATCTAACCAATATTCATCTGCCGGAAGGACATGAAAATCCATCTTCTTAGTGGTAAATGCTCGCTGGCATCTGGAGCATGCGTCCCTTTTTGCTTTCGTCGTTTATGCCGCGGAAAGCAACCGCAATGTTACTTTGAGCGTAGACCACCATTTCTTGCACTTTGTACACGCCACCGCATTTTGTCAAAGCTGCGGGAAATAATAGAAAGAACAATTCAAATTAACAATAGCGATAGCTCGGCGTCTTCTTATCCCATGCTTGTGTCAGTGTTCGCTCACCGTGGTTTTGAATTCATTTTGCGCGTCAGCGATTTGGCAGCCCGGAGCGGCGTACGCCGACAGCAGGTCACTCGACTTGCCAATAAGTACTCTTAATCTAAATGGATGTAGGTTGGATACATACAGCATATCCTGCTCTGCAGACTACTCGCTTATGTGTAGTGATCTAAGGCTGGCAACGTTCCTGTTTCGTGTCTCTCACATCTGAATGAACAGTACTATAGTTGGCTACAACTAGGGCTCCGTGTTTTCGGATAAATCCGAAAAGCACTCACTGGTAAAATTTTGACAATTTGGGTTTATTGGATAAACACCGATTTTAAACGAGCATTTTCAACGTTCAAAGGGCATTTTCAAAAGTGAATATCATCAATCGAAAGGAGCGCACCTCCATCAGCGGCGGCAACCTCGTGAAGTATGCTTGCGTCTATTATAAGCTTTAAGGTTGTATTACGGACAAACGTAGGTGTTATGTATTCAAATATTTGTGCTTGTATGTATATGTGTTTGTGCGTTGAAACTTTCCAGAGATCTAAAATATACTTAGTGTGTTCTCATGCTTTGGTGTTCAGACCTCATTTCATCTAAGATTTCGGAGTATTGAGAATAATAATAATAATGATAGGTCCCTTCATTTTCATGAAGATGAGGGAGGCTGGGAGAAAAAGCTGAGAAGCAGCTTGAGTAGCTCCTGTCGCCTCAAAAGTATATTTTGGCGAGTTCACAGCAGCGCACATCAAAAGCCTTACAACAAGGAACAGGAAGTGAGAAATAATGAAAGGATGGAGAAACAGTATTATGAGCAACAATGTAACGCATGTTAATTGTAAGTAACATTAATAAGAACACATTGCAATAACCTGTAATGCAAAATTAATCAGAGAATTTCGGAGAATTGGATATTTACGTGGAAAAAACTCCGATAAACGCCGTATTTCTTCCCGAAAAATAAACTCCGAAAACACCTTCCGAATATCAAAAAAAAAAAAATAAATAAATAAACTCCGAAAACACGAAGTCCTAGTTAAAACATATGAATAAATACAAGCCCCGCCCCAAAAACCATGGCGTGCCCGCCATTTGTCTGTGCAAGAGAGTCGTGCTAAGTGGCTTCTTTTCTAACCGTAACTTATTTTTCACTGCTAATATAAATACTACGCTTACTAAGAATTAAAAGTTCGTCGTTCACAGTTACCATTTTGCTCTTGAATGAGATTGATGTCGCAATCTTTGGTGAAATTTGGCAGGAAGTTCATGTTTTTCGACCGAAAATTAGCGACATGAACATGTGTCTGTATGGATAAATCACCTACCTTAATTGCGCGGGAGGTACATGACGCCGCGGCAATGAGCAAAAGCGATTGGATAGGACATTATGCAAATTGTCTCTGGGTGGCTAGGCGATCGCTGTGGGCGCAAGGGACATTTATTCTTAGGGTATATACTAGGAGCATTCACTTATACGCATGAATACGATTGTGGGAATGCATTCTTGGAGCGAAAACCTTGTTAATTTGACATCACGAGCAGTGAAAGTAAGACATAAAAAAGTCCATGACACTACCTATGAATTGAAAATGAAGACAACTGTGGGCGCAAAGCGAAAGAGAACTAAAACCATTTGATCGATGGGCCTTTATGGAAGCATTATAAGGAGCCTTTAAAGGCAACCAATCATCCCCTCCCCAGATTAAAAGTAATAAGCAAAAGCTCCACGAGAAAATCAAGATTTCTCAAGCAATATGAGCTGCTTGGTAGAGCTCTATGTCAGTTATCACCGAAGAAAATATGACGTTCACGGTATGTGGCTTGCCAAGCAAACTTCCAGTGATGACCTCACTATAGTTATGTAGCACATTGCTTGTACAAGGTGAATTCCGGAGCAAATGCGCGGTCACTGCTGACGTGAGCTTTTTTGTGTGCTGACCTTGAGCGTCCCTACTCGAAAAATCCACTTTTTTGTCTAAACAAAACGATCAGTTCATCATGCGGCAGTCATAGCAAAAACTTCGGCGTGTCTTCCACGTCGCATTTGGGAGCGCTCACGACGGTTGCCCCAGAACCAGTGAAAAAAAAAAAAGCGGGCGATGTTGGTCCGACTGCTATCGCAATTGACCAAAATAAGCACGCGCTGCCAGCATGAATTCACCAAAGCTGCGTGAATTGTAACAATTTGTTTATCAGCACGACCGGAAATCATTATTAACGATCATCCATCGCACTTATTTGCTTAGAGCCCCTGGAAAGGTCTCAATTTTCTCAGAAGATTGTTGCCGTTCTCTAATAAGGCTGATCATGGTAGGCTGCGGCAACGTAAAAGAGGGGCTACCGGCTGCAGGCAGCGAAATTATGTATACGAACGCTGGCAAAACCTTCAACGAAGCTTTAACATACTGGTGAGAAGATAGCTGAAGCCAACGGTTAACACAACGAATAAATAATACTACATCGCATGAGCGAGTACGTATACGCCCTTCCCGCATCTTCCGAGGTTCCTGTGCCTGCTGATCAACCTCGTTCAATGTCATTACACGTGTCAAGAGCTTCAGCTGCAAGAGATGAATCGGTTGCATATCGGTGATGCCTAAGGCCCTTGTAGCGCTATTTCGACCACTGCGAAAGTAAAAAAGACGTCTTTCTCAAGCTAGCCTGCTGTCACGTGCGGGTCATTGACCACCGAGTACTATATTTCGTGGATGACGGCAGAACAAAACACAATGCGAATTGTGCTTTAAACAAATATCAAGATGCCTGAATTAATTACTTGTTACATATTCCTTATTGTATAGCAAGTTTTTTTAGGATTGCTTTTGTTGAAAATGTATACATGTAACCGCATGCATGTAGATAACCCTGTGTAGTTGTTCTCTCCCACCAACAATAGCTGCTTGCTTTACCACGCCCATTACATGACATCCAAAAGGCGAGTGGGCGACTCCATTACGATAATACACTAAACTTGAATAGAACGTTTTCGCTATTTGTCGTTACATTTCTTTTTTGCGTGGGGTGCCATTAGCACGTAGAACATGTTTTTTTTTCTTGCTGAAAGCAGGTTTTAGAGAGATGGTAAGGGTACCATCTATTGTTTATCTCATAGGGTAATAAATAATCACCAAAGGAGCTAACACCCTCACACACATTGTTGCCAGCTCGCTTCAGGCCGCTTTTAAGTGCGCAGCACGTTGGGGGCCCGTCTTGTCGTCCAGCCACTGCTTCATGCCACGCGGTCCTGCAGTGGCCAATACAGTCGATACAGGCGTAAAAAAAGGGTAACAATGCTCAAAGCCAGTGTAAAATATACTAACAAGGTCTAAAATAATGTAAACCACAGAAATAGCCAAGACTTAATCTGAATAATTTACCTAAATTTTAGAAAAATGCTTCTGAAGCATCCCGCTGGTACCCGCGCCGCGCAAGAAAGGGCACCGATGCCTCGGCAAGCGCGCGATTGCCAAAGGAGTCCTGCTATGCACTTCCTCAGGTTTCACGGTAGTGGAGCTGCGTTAAGCGCAGGATTTAGAAATACACCAAGACCTACAAAAGAACTACATTAGTGCTACATTTTTTTTGTGATGCCTTCACTCAGTACTCATCGGGCAATTGAGCCTACAGGATAAATATTTGCTAACGAAATTGACAGCGTGTTTTGTATTGGCTAATCTACAGCTACGTTCCACTCATGAACCGGAAAGCTGCAGATGCGTCCGAATATCGCGCGCACCTGTAGATGCGTCCGCATCGAATCGTCCTGTCTTCGATATTCGAGCGAATTGATATTTTTGTCGCCCTTTTGTAATCCTCTAATTACGATCGTCACTGTAAGCCGTGGCCTCTTGTTACCAATACTGCATGCACTGTCGGCGCTGAGTTCTAATTATTGCTGCGCTCGCAGCTAATCCATCTGAATCAGCAATACGATGAATAACTCCAGGTGGCGAGTGTTACGCTCGCAGAAACCACCTTTGTTTATCGTCGTCTCTAGGGAATCAGAAACTCCGCGGCATATAAAGACACGCAATGACGAATTGGTCAGGGCGCACCAACCATTCTAATTGGCATAAAAAGTGGCGATATCGATGACGCTGTGCTAAACTCTCAAACCAATAGTAGATTACTGCGAGCCCTCTTAACATCAGCTGCACATCAGTTATGCCATTATGTCGGCATAGACCGCTCGCATACCTTACGGCTCGTCCTTTTGCTCGTTTCGGCTGGGAGCGTTGGGTGGGGCTACGCCCGAAATCTGTGCCGGTTGTTTGCATACGTATCCTGCGGAAGTCTCTGTGGGAAGAGTAGGCGCACGGTGTTATTGGACTGCCGTGATGGCAGTCTACCGCCACTGCTTGCCATGGTGTGATTCATTAGTCGCCTCGTGACTGCACCCACTGCTTCAGCTCCTGGGAGCTATTATTCCATCAACCCTTCCGCAAAGTGTCTTCTTAGTGCATGGAGTAACGACACCGTACCCGTCTGCGTTTCACGCGATATATGGTTTTTAGGTTGATTGAACAGGTGAAAATGGCCTCAGACGGGCCATTTATATAGGGGGGGCCGATCTTTGACAACGTGGCCTTGTCATTCTTGGTGCGTCAGATTTAAGTGGTTTAGTTGCTGACGTCATGTGCCGTAATGTGGCGTAAAATGACCAGCCAAGGATGACTGGTCAGAATTAGTTTCTGGCGTTTTGCGTGAAATTTTTATATTTTGGGTAAGTACCCCTTTAAGGGGCCGCTCAAGATGCTAAGGAACGCTAAATAGAAGACGCCATGCGAATGGAGCCCGCAAACAGCATTCTAGAGAAGGTAGTAACCTAGAAAAAACTTTCAGCTTACGCTGTCTATGGACAACTCCCAAAGAAGGTTCTGCGCCCGCCATTTTCCGCTGATCACCCGCATTCACAGAGTGCAATGGCCTCGGGTTTTTTTCACACGAAGCACCGCCGCTGTTTTTCTACTTCGTCACATCCTCACACGTAAAGGTCTTCAGAAATCAAACAGGAAGTAAAAAATCTTCGTAATCTGTCATCCGGCACGTTTCAAGTCGTACCAACTCAGCGTAACTGTAGCTGTAACAGCTATGTATCTATCTTACTTTGCTTGTGGTGATATAAGGCACTCAGAACAACCGAAAGCAAAAACAAAAAAAAAAAACAGAAAAGGAATACACGACAGTCACAAAATGACTTCTGCAATCTTGGGGTAAATCATTCAGGCGTGCCCGCATCCGCGCGGTGACATTTGTCAATGCGTCGCTGCTTTTTCCCGCCTATTCCGTGCAACTACTCGCCCCCCACAGCGCCGTCTTTTTTTGTGTTTGTGCGTGTGTGCTACCGTTTGTGCGAACATTTTTCTTCACGCCAGCCTGTCATGTTAGAAAATTTACTGCGAAGATGAGAATGACAACGAAAGAAACAGTTACCCACCAGTGAGCCTTTCACAGAAGCACAGGAGTGTATCGCTTTGCAAAAAAAAAAAAAAAACCGCCAAGAAACTGAGAAAAACACACCGAGAGCAATCACTGTGTGAAACATTCCTCTTACAGCTGACGGCCTTCTTGACTTTAGTCGCGCGACCTTTCAATTTTAGAGCAGAGGTTAAAAAAAATGCCGTGTAAGGCCAACGCAAGTTAGAAAAGCAAGCGAGAGCACATAGAAGGCACTCTGTTCGTTTTACAACTGAAGATTTGTCTTCCGAGTTTTCTTCTATGCACGGTTGAAGACCTGCTCGCTTAAAACAGCCATACATCTTCGGTAAGCGTGTTCCGAAAACGCGCTCTATTTCACTTATTCCGGGAGTCGAGCAGAAAACGCGGCAGAAGCGATGATTTCAAACAGAAAGCGTGTACCGTGTGTCAGAATCCATTACCACCGTAAGGCTAGACTGCAAGCCAGGCTGCAAGGTATACCGTTGAACCAGGAAAAAAAATTTTCCGGTCTTGAAAGCTTGTCTCGTGTAACAAAGAGGCAAGGAAGGCGAGCAAAAGAACTGCACGATAGAGGACGAGTTTTTGAAGTTGATGAATAGAGCGATGCTTAGATGTCGTAGGAAAACAGCAAATAAATTTAGCACTGGTCTGGTCTTCTTGCTCCTTGTGTCGCTGCCTTATTTCGCTCCTTGTTCAAATATAAAAACGCGTATACCTTAAAGAAAGAAAACAGCGCGGTAACGCCAGACCAGATTTCTCGCAGCGCAATTTTCTCCTTTGAAGGAGACGGCAGACACAACAGGTAGACAACGAACGCATGGCAACTGCTGTCCATACTGCACACAACTACGTCGCACTTAAACCGAGCCGTGCAATCCTGCTGTGCAGGTCTATTGACAACAGTGGGTTCTCTCTTCCTTTCTTAACTCGTGCGCAGGGAGGTGGCACGCAGTTTATTGTACGACGCAGCGCCATTTCGTGGTTCGATCTTTATCTCGCACTCTTGTTGCCTCCCAGCAGAGCTTACAAATCGTTTCTTCGCCCTGGCATTATAACAGCCTCCTCAATTGGCATCAGCGCTTTTTTCTTCTTTTTTGGCTTAGCCTTCGCTGAGATGCGTTGCTATTCGTCGAACAGACGCCCGGTGTGTTTGCAGATCACTATTCGGCCATTCTTCTCTTCCTTGGAACTGTATCTTCACGACGCACAGGAAAATAGGTAGACGCCAGCTGTGAGGTTGCGGGACATAACGCAAAAATTAAAAAAAAAGTATCCCTTATTTTAGTGCTTCTGACGTCAGATAACGATCTGAACGCCCTAAGCACCAATACAGCGTCATTCACTAAGTAAACGAAGAGGCTCATGGCGAGTTGAAAGCAGATAGCGTAAGCGTAAGTGCTAGACCACAGTTTATGTTGCAAGGAGCTCCTTTCAGGCTAGGAGCTGGGTGGCGACGCCCAGCGGCAAACTGTCCAACTATAATCGGGCACAACTTAGAACTCGGCGGTATTTGTTCCTCAAAACGGATGCGCGCAAGCCTGCAGAAATGGGCGCGCACTCCCGACTGATGTCATAAGCTCAATGCATGAGGGGGGTATCTTTTTATTCGCGGAGGCGATCGCATGCCGCGCTTCCGTCATTTAGCGGCGCTTTTCTTAGTTGTACCCGCCTGTACACGCCTGCCCTTTGTTGCCAGCCTCCCGTGAAGAAGTGTCACTTGGCCTTGTATGACAAGACAAATGAACCGAGCGTAGTCGCCGGCTGGGATCGGAGCACAGCTAAGATCCCGCTACTGTACTAGTAACATGCATGGGACCTCCTTCTGTATATTATGTTGCTATGTAACATCTGTTTGAATGAATAAAATTCTTCTTCTTCTTCTTCTTCAATACGTAACCGCAGAGAATTTAGGGGTATCTCTTCCAATTTTTCATATCTGTGATGCTCAACTTCTTATGGAAGAATAGCCGAGATCTATATCCGTAGTCACGATGACTCGGTCTTCCGGCTGTGATAATCAGGGGCGTAGCCAGAAATTTTTTTCGGGGGGGGGGGGGGTTCAACCATACTTTATGTATGTTCGTGCGTGCGTTTGTATCTGTGCGTGTATATATACGCAAGCAAAACTGAAAAATTTCGGGGGGGGGGGGGGGGTTTGAACCCCTCCAACTCCCCCCTTGGCTACGCCCCTGGTGATAATGAGAACGCAGTCTGGCTCGTGTCATTAGCGCATGATTCGTATTCAATTGAAAACGTAATTTCATTGTTCGTCCATTATCCTCGCTTTTATAGGATGCCCTTGCATCTCCCAGACAACGACTGCGTGATGGTTATGACGAGCACTTCGTGGTGTCGTTATCTCTCTGAACCTGGCTCACCATGTTGCAAGGTTATATTTCATTGGCCCCACGTAAGCTACAACCTGCTCGTGGCGGAATCTCCCTCTGGAAATGATAATTGGCTTCTCACACGACACGAACCTTCTGCCTGCACTTTCGCGTCTCCTGTACAGAAATTTGAGATACCGTGTGTTTCTTACCTTATAAAGCATCAGGTGTCGAACGAACATTCTCTTGCCTTATTGGTGGTCACTGAATCTCTTAAGCGCTTCCTGTGCAGCAACTGCTTTCATCATTCAGTTATTTCTTCATTAGCCCATTCCATGTCGTAAGTTCTGCATGCCCCTACACGTTTCTCCAGATGGATTGTGCGAGAGAGACTGAGAGAGTGGCAAATACACCTTTCAGTAATATACCACATATACTAGCCTCTTGATTGCCCAGCTTCCTATAGACTACAGATTAAGAGGTAACGAAACAGGCCGTATGGCATGAACAATGTAAGACACGGCTCATGCTGCTTGCTCAATTCGTGTCGTACGCGCCATTATCTTAATGTGTAAACATGCAGCACCACCCAGCCCAACATTGTTCCATTTTGCACACTGACACTCAAGACGCCGGATTTGCACTAAAGTAGCAGCGCTGCCATCAGTGTACGAGGGTTCGGACTGACGTTAGCATAAGAACTTGGAATAACAAAGAGTAACAGACAATTAAAACTTGGATGTTTTGATCAGGCTTGTGACGCAATGCGGCTTTCAGTGCGGTCAGCATATACGGGATTGTATGCTAAAAGCGCATACCAAGAGAACATCAGGTCTTGAACATTGAACTTACTTGGAATCAGTGGAGTAGCCAAGGCGGGGGGGGGGGGGGGGGGGCACATCGGCCCCGTGCCCCCCTCCCCCGATATTTTTTTCGCCATGGCATACAGAGCACAGAATGACATTCGATCCCATCTGCTTGCCTGACCGCCACCTCAGATCAACGAGGTGCACACCCCCAAAAAAATTTCTGGCTAGGCCCCTGCTTGGAATGCACGCATGACAGGAGCGCTGACGCGAACGAATTCGGCTGGACTTTGCATGTCTGTCTCTCTTATGGCAACACGCAGAATTGCCCGCCAAATGCAACACACGAACAAATTATTTGGACACATGCTCTCTGCAGCTTTTGGTGCCCGTGAACCTTACGTTCATGCGCTTTCGTAGACCAATAAAAGCAATTACTCACTGTCAATCCGTCGCGTTCGCTAATGGCGCCATGGTCGTGCCACGCATTAGAGCTTAATTATCGGCTCGCTCATTTTTCTGGGAAAACTTCTACAGAACGTTTCTAATTGTGATAGCGGGAGTGGTCGCATTTCAGAGAGTTCGCTGGGCTGTAGTAGGTATAGTTCATCAGACTTACTGCTGTATTCGTGAAGAGTCACAAGGCAGCACAGCGCGCAAAAGTGACACCGTCCGCTATGGATTTGCTAAAAAGGCCCCGTAGGCGAAAATCGTTTGTCTCAATAAATTCTATTGATCCCTACCCCGGAAAGCTTTCTGCACCCAAAGTAATTTTTCACTGCCTCCGGGATCGGAGGCATTGTAAGCTTTCTGCACCTCACGTGGCTCAGTGCCTCCGGGATTGGCTCACCTTTGACCAAGCGACGGTGTCATATGATGACGCCATCATGTGGCGACACGTTGATGGGACGTCACAGTAACGCCATGATGAAGTCACGATGATGTCACTAATTTTGGCGATTTGCGACGTCACCGTAACGTCATGGGTGATGTCTACACATCGCGATCTTTTTTTCATTCTTGCTGACGCCAGCGATACCGACGGCCACTTTTCTCGTTTGATCCACCTTAGCAGGACCTTCTTATTTCCTCGGGTATGCCGCCCGGCGTTCCAAATGCCGCTTTCAAGAAAAAAAGGGAGGACAGTCGGGCTGGTAGAGAAAGCGATTAGAATGAGAGCGTGGCACCTTCGTCTCGAGACGCAGCTGCGGCGAGGCTCAATGCAAGTGCCGGGAGGCCTGCACCAAGGCGATGGTCCATCGTATCTTAGCGCAAATAATTACCCACTCTACCCAGCTGAGCACCTGTGAGTCTCGCGAAAAAAAGAGCCATTTCTAATGCTCGTTTTCATGCGAAACTGGTGTGGAACACTTCGGAAGACCTCGCGCTGCATGCAGGCGAATTCGTGCACTTCGCCAGCGGGTAAACGTCGGCAGCCAAGTGAAAAATTCACCGACGATTACGATAATTCCTCATGCGAATTCTCAGCGCAGCTCCGTGTTGAGGCAAGGCCAACTGTGTTTGAAGTTTTGGCTTTCCGCAAGGTATCAACTACGCCGTAAACCATAATTTTTGTGAAGTAAGAAAGCACCCACTACACGATTATTCGTCTTTCTGCGCATAAGCTAGGTACCCGGTACACAGCTGTAACGTGTCATGTGTACTTTGATGATGCTGCATGTAGCTGAGGACCATGAAGAAATAAGGCTGAGCACTTTGCAGTGGGTGGGAAGAATGAAACCACACTCTCGTTGCGCAATTAGCATTGTGAGATGACTGGTTGTTATTTTACTATTCTGCCACTCTACATCACATAGGATAACGCGATTCTTCGCCCGACATGACGCCTGTATACGGTCTTCTTGCAAATCACTTTGAAGCTCTATGGCATTATTCCCATGCACTAAAGAAAAAAAAAAAAGCACCAGCGGGGCTCTGTGGCAGAATACTCGACTGCTACGCTGAGGGCCCGCGTTCAAATCCCATTCGATCCTGGGTATTTTATTTTGTCATCTTATTTTTTCATGTATATCGGTTACTTTTTCTTGTTTATCGGTTACGCCGCCGACGGCGACGCCGCTTAACGCAGGAACGCCACAATTGTGAACTACATTTCTAGTACACTGGGCTCTTCTGCATCTGTTTAGCGCTTGTGTGTTTGTGCGCTTAGAAATGATAGGCGCTCTAAAATGTATGAAAGATATGTTTTAGTAACTTGGTATTGCAAATGACTGGGAAGTACAGCCCTATTAAGCCAGCACATCAGCAGTTTTAATTTTTTGCAAAGCATCGACCTTCGATTTGATGGTCCGCTATTCATACACCTTGCGGTGGATTTCTGCTAACTCAGAAGCAAATATTGTTTCGAAACCGGTAATTTGACCCTATGAACAACCGGCAGCATGAGTCACCGACTTGCATTTTGCGCATGCCCACGACTTTTTAGCCGCTGCCGATTTCTTTTTGTAGGCATTTTCTGTTACCCCAGAACATGTACCAGTGTGGCAATAACATCTACATTCAGAGCACAAAAGCCACAAACCACTGTCGTTTATCTTGTCGTTGCAAATGCGACACGTGTCACCCATACTGTCAGTCAAGCGAAAAGCATTACCTGGCTCATGGGTTCATTCAACAGTTCCCAACGTCAACGAACTTGCCCATAACCGTGCGCGAGAAATCACGTGCCGCGGCACTCAGCAGCAGAAGAAACCAAAAAATAAGAGAATCAATAAATGGGCTAGGAAGAGCAAGAGCAAACCAACCTGCAATGTACAAGGCACGCTTTTAAAAGGCGCTGAAATGCCTCGATGGTGTATCTACTGCTGCCGAGTGCACAGAAGCCGTTGAACCAGTGCAGGAGACGTCCTTTTATGGAAGCGAAGGTACTTGTCCGCCAGGGGACAATCCTTGAGCCTCCGCTTGACCAATGGCTTGTTTCCTTTCTTCGACGCATGCTCCAGCAAGCGCTGAGCGTGATGCCGGTGTTTCTGCAATATACGAGGGACGCTTTTAGAAGCCACTGCAATGCCTCGATGGTGTCTCTACTGCTGCCGAGTGCACAAACCGTAGAACCGTGCAGGAGACGTCCTTTTATGGAAGCGAAGGTACTGTCCGCCAGGGGACAATCCTTGAGCCTCCGCTTGACCAATGGCTTGTTTCCTTTCTTCGACGCATGCTCCAGCAAGCGCTGAGCGTGATGCCGGTGTTTCTGCAATATACGAGGGACGCTTTTAGAAGCCCTGCAATGCCTCGATGGTGTCTTACTGCTGCCGAGTGCACAAAACCGTAGAACCGTGCAGGAGACGTCTTTATGGAAGCGAAGGTACTTGTCCGCCAGGGGACAATCCTTGAGCCTCCGCTTGACAATGGCTTGTTTCCTTTCTCGACGCATGCTCCAGCAAGCGCTGAGCGTGATGCCGGTGTTCGCAATATACGAGGGACGCTTTTAGAAGCCACTGCAATGCCTCGATGGTGTCTACTGCGCCGAGTGCACAAAACCGTAGAACCGTGCAGGAGACGTCCTTTTATGGAAGCGAAGGTACTTGTCCGCCAGGGGACAATCCTTGAGCCTCCGCTTGACCAATGGCTTGTTTCCTTTCTTCGACGCATGCTCCAGCAAGCGCTGAGCGTGATGCCGGTGTTTCTGCAATATACGAGGGACGCTTTTAGAAGCCACTGCAATGCCTCGATGGTGTCTCTACTGCTGCCGAGTGCACAAAACCGTAGAACCGTGCAGGAGACGTCCTTTTATGGAAGCGAAGGTACTTGTCCGCCAGGGGACAATCCTTGAGCCTCCGCTTGACCAATGGCTTGTTTCCTTTCTTCGACGCATGCTCCAGCAAGCGCTGAGCGTGATGCCGGTGTTTCTGCAATATACGAGGGACGCTTTTAGAAGCCACTGCAATGCCTCGATGGTGTCTCTACTGCTGCCGAGTGCACAAAACCGTAGAACCGTGCAGGAGACGTCCTTTTATGGAAGCGAAGGTACTGTCGCCAGGGGACAATCCTGAGCCTCCGCTTGACAATGGCTTGTTTCCTTTCTTCGACGCATGCTCCAGCAAGCGCTGAGCGTGATGCCGGTGTTCTGCAATATACGAGGGACGCTTTTAGAAGCCACTGCAATGCCTCGATGGTGTCTCTACTGCTGCCGAGTGCACAAAACCGTAGAACCGTGCAGGAGACGTCCTTTTATGGAAGCGAAGGTACTTGTCCGCCAGGGGACAATCCTTGAGCCTCCGCTTGACCAATGGCTGTTCCTTTCTCGACGCATGCTCCAGCAAGCGCTGAGCGTGATGCCGGTGTTTCTGCAATATACGAGGGACGCTTTTAGAAGCCACTGCAATGCCTCGATGTGTCTCTACTGCTGCCGAGTGCACAAAACGTAGAACCGTGCAGGAGACGTCTTTATGGAAGCGAAGGTACTTGTCCGCCAGGGGACAATCCTTGAGCTCCGCTTGACCAATGGCTTGTTTCCTTTCTTCGACGCATGCTCCAGCAAGCGCTGAGCGTGATGCCGGTGTTTCTGCAATATACGAGGGACGCTTTAGAAGCCACTGCAATGCCTCGATGGTGTCTTACTGCTGCCGAGTGCACAAAAACCGTAGAACCGTGCAGGAGACGTCCTTTATGGAAGCGAAGGTACTTGTCCGCCAGGGGACAATCCTTGAGCCTCCGCTGACCAATGGCTTGTTTCCTTTCTTCGACGCATGCTCCAGCAAGCGCTGAGCGTGATGCCGGTGTTTCTGCAATACGAGGGACGCTTTTAGAAGCCACTGCAATGCCTCGATGGTGTCTCTACTGCTGCGAGTGCACAAAACCGTAGAACCGTGCAGGAGACGTCCTTTTATGGAAGCGAAGGTACTTGTCCGCAGGGGACAATCCTTGAGCCTCCGCTTGACCAATGGCTTGTTTCCTTTCTTCGACGCATGCTCCAGCAGCGCTGAGCGTGATGCCGGTGTTTCTGCAATATACGAGGGACGCTTTTAGAAGCCACTGCAATGCCTCGATGGTGTCTCTACTGCTGCCGAGTGCACAAAACCGTAGAACCGTGCAGGAGACGTCCTTTTATGGAAGCGAAGGTACTTGTCCGCCAGGGGACAATCCTTGAGCCTCCGCTTGACCAATGGCTTGTTTCCTTTCTTCGACGCATGCTCCAGCAAGCGCTGAGCGTGATGCCGGTGTTTCTGCAATATACGAGGGACGCTTTTAGAAGCCACTGCATGCCTCGATGGTGTCTCTACTGCTGCCGAGTGCACAAAACCGTAGAACCGTGCAGGAGGGACGTCCTTTATGGAAGCGAAGGTACTTGTCCGCCAGGGGACAATCCTTGAGCCTCCGCTTGACCAATGGCTTGTTTCCTTTCTTCGACGCATGCTCCAGCAAGCGCTGAGCGTGATGCCGGTGTTTCTGCAATATACGAGGGACGCTTTTAGAAGCCACTGCAATGCCTCGATGGTGTCTCTACTGCTGCCGAGTGCACAAAACCGTAGAACCGTGCAGGAGACGTCCTTTTATGGAAGCGAAGGTACTTGTCCGCCAGGGGACAATCCTTGAGCCTCCGCTTGACCAATGGCTTGTTTCCTTTCTTCGACGCATGCTCCAGCAAGCGCTGAGCGTGATGCCGGTGTTTCTGCAATATACGAGGGACGCTTTTAGAAGCCACTGCAATGCCTCGATGGTGTCTCTACTGCTGCCGAGTGCACAATGAAGTGACTAAAGAAACAGTGACCAAAGAGGTGACTAAAGAAACACACACGCCACTAACTTCCAGCAATACATTTATTTCCAAGATTAGCAGTAAGCTGCAATGCCTTTCAATGGAACAGTGTGTTTCAGTTTATCGATATCGACAACAAAGTGTCAGCAGTTGAAAATCACCGCCCTTACATCCTCTGGAGACGGTTGACCAGCGTAGCTGAAAGGGGCGGCCGCGGTGTTTGTCACTGGTTTTATCAGGTTTAAGTGCGCCAATTTATGCTGAGCAATGAAGAGACGTACGCATTTGGCTGTGAAGGTCCAGAGAAGCTCTGTAGCACACGGCGCGGAGGTGACACCGAATCTGGATTAAAGGTACAGAAAGCCACTTTTGAATGTCACGTGTGCTCCTTTACAGTTTTTCCATTTGAGCAGCACGCTCCTTTTTGCCGTGACATGCGTTGTCACCTCTAGCTTGCGGCATGCGCTTGACATTTTAGGCACGATCTTGAGCAGCCATTAATTCGGCATGTATCTGTTTGCCGCAGTATCCGTTTCGCGACACACTAGCGTACCAGTGGTGAGTAGTGCGGTTTAGCCTATTTCTGTGGCCAAACCTCTCTGGCCGCAGTGATAATGTGTATTGGGGCTTGTCCGATTTCTATGGCACGAAATATATATCTCTTCGTTGTAAAAAATGTATGCCTCGAACGGGGAACGATATGCAAGTTTAGTGCCCCAGGTCGTGCAGTTAAGCCGATGGCTCAATGATGTTGAATAGTAGTCGGGCGGAAACGATATTGTATATGATCGTATAATCGACGAAGCTAGACGGACCTGGTCACAAACAGAACAAAAATCTCGCTAGCTCTTTAATCAAGCATTGAATATATAAACAACAACGACAACCGCATATCTAGAGTGCACAGGTTCGGCCGATTTACGTCGTGCAAAATCAGGTCTATTACTTTTTTGTCTTCGTAAACTTTTTGTCATCGAAACTGCGAGAAAGTTATCCTTCTTCCCTGACGTAAGCTGAAAACATGTGGTGTGTCCGTCAGAGAAGAACTTTCCAAAGCTACGTGATCCGTCAAGCGAAAGCTGTACAAGCTCAGCAAGGAAAGCGGGCAACCGCTTTCCGCGGAGTACATTAATCTCCCATAGCAGGAAATCCTACAATTATAACTGCGCCACCGACAGTGTCTGTGAAATTAGGTTGAACAGCGAACTGAGCGAGGCTTGCCAATTGTCTGATACTACGAATGATTCTGGTGATACATCCGTGTCTTGGTCAAAAACGGGGAAAGTCACGTGGCTTCGAAGGGCATGTATATTATAATGTCCGAAGCGTTGTCGGCAAGCGGGTTACTTAAACTTGGATTTTGATCATACTTAAAGTGCAGCGCGTACCGTTGTGATTGCGCTGACAAAAACTTTGCTTTCTAACAAAATCTGCGATGAAGAGTTATTTGTTTGTGAAATTAACTACGTCGTTCATCGTCGCGATCGTGAAGAAAAAACTTAAAGCCGGTGTCTTGGATGCAGTTGCCGATAACTTGACGTCTAGAGTTGTTGCAGTTAGCGCTAGCGTTGTTGACTGCCGCAACAGACGTTAACTTGTGAACCATTAACCAATAACGGCAAGTAGCGAAACATGTCAAGGCAGAAACAACGCTTCATCGACGCCTCGTTTAGTATAGCGACACTGTTCCGGTACCCCATCGGCCAAGGCAAGGCCGAACGACCCCGCAATTTTCTGGTCGTAAAGAGAGCAGAAAGTAGGCTTCCACGCGAAGAAATATCACAAGAGCCCGCCAATTTACACACGCTACAACAGCAGAACATGTCACGCAAGCAATCACTCTAATGGGGCCCTATTCACAAAATGCTTTTGGAGAGCCTAAATTACGGGAAGCGTCTCACGAAATACACGGAAATGGTGCGGGAAGCGAGACCGCAGTTGAGAAGTCTTCGGGAAAAAGTCCGAAGTCTGTATATGCCAGAGGGTGCTGCGAAAATGAGGAAATGACTAAGCCATAATTCTTTTCCAACTTCCAACAAAAACTAAAGGTTAGCGTATGTTGACCACCGGCTTGAGTGACTGCATTGCTAACCTGCCATTAGTATCCCTTCTCCGCTTCCGCTACGTTCGGATGGCCTACAGTGCCTGAGGCACTGTAATGACACTAAAAAGCTACGCAAGCATTTGCTTTGAAGCATTCCAAGAGTGCCTAGACAGTGGTATACAGGGGAAACACATGCGATGGCAAAGTATGAGAACAGTGAGAGGAGGCGAAAAAGAAAACATGCCACGTGTTCACGCCATCGGGATCGACCTTCTATTTCCCGCAGCAGCGCACTCTCTTTCTCTCTTTCCCTCATCGCCGTTAACTCGTCATACAAGCGCGCTTGCCTGTATGCGTGCACCCATGGTTCAAAGTGCCGGGAAAGAACATCTAGGACAAATTTCTCAAATAATTCGTTCTGAAAAAGGTTATAGTAATGACGATTTGTTACTGATCCTCTATACTGGCCTCGAGGCTGTTGCTACAGAAATAATGATACGAATACTTGAAATAATAGTGCAGCCACATGAAAGCATTGCGCACGCCTTGTCGCGTTATGCGCTGTAAGTTTGCAGATTTTAGATTGCATTGTATATGATACCGCATATTCATAGTTTCAACTGTCCTCCGTATACCCGAGGTAACCAGCTCACTGTTTGTTTTGTGGACACGTGAAAACTGTTGTTCAAAGGTTTCACACGTTTGTTTAAAGCTCGAGAACTTGACTCCCTAATCCCTGTAAAGCCCAATGTCGAACGAAACGCTCATAACCATTTGGCTTTAAGCTTCAGCGCTGAGACCTTAAACGTGTAGAAATTGCAGTGCTCAAAAAGGTAAGATGATCCAAGGAAATAAATCTGATTTTCTTTTGTTCCGCTCAATTTTCCTTACAGACTTCTTGAAAAATTTACTCGGACAAGCATGTTGATTTGTGATCATATCCCCTTTCAAACTAGACGGTGGCATATAATCACGTAAACTGCTTGAGCCGACGACGTTTTCGTATATCTCGTGCAATTAAACATATCGTTAATTTTACAGGTTGTTTCTTCCTCTGCATAGAAAGTATATCGGTACGTTAGACGTTAATATGACTAAAGAGCGTCTTTCGCTCGAACGATCTCTTCCCTGCTTTATTGCACCAATAATCTAGGCAACCTGGCTTATGTCGACCTCTTACTGTAGTTATTACTTCCATCAACTTTGCATCTGAGCTCACCTGAAGTTGAGATATTTCCTATGCTCTTTGCATAACGAGTATCTAGGCTGCTGTTTTGGTATGTCGTTACACTTTGCCGAGTTGTCTTAGGAGTTTTCTTACGGCCCCAGTCAGATGGTCGTTACAGTGTCCTGCCTACAGCTCCTACATCTACCTCTAAGATTATTTTATTTGTCCATATCTTTTAGACAGCGTAATTACACTAGCTTATATGCATACCATTGCATTATATTAAACGCAAACGTTCTCCTTTCTTTTTGTTAGCACATGGTGCGACTCACCAAAATAAAATACTGTGTGTTGATTGATCGTACAATCGCGGTTGCTTCTCTCAGGGCATTACTTCCCTTAACATAGAGTCCGTACTAATTTTCGAGCCGCTTATATGCCTTATCCTCGTAGCTCCAGCACGAAACCCTCTTACCTTACACATAACTCGCTTCCTCCTCTGTAAGATGCAGCTGCTGAAGGAGTAATTATTTCACTGACTATTACCAGCCGTTCCAGCGCGGTAATCGGTCTCTTTCCAGCCGCTAACGAGGGATGATTTATTACCTAGGCGATGCCAAAACCTTAAGAGATTTGGCTCACGCGCCAATTGGCAATCTAGGAGACTCGTAGGACGCTAATGCAAATGAGAGGCGCTTCCAGAAAAAGAGAAATATCATGAAGGTTCTTTCTTTCTTTCTTTCTTTCTTTCTTTCTTTCTTTCTTTCTTTCTTTCTTTCTTTCTTTCTTTCTTTCTTTCTTTCTTTCTTTCTTTCTTTCTTTCTTTTTCTTTCTTTCTTTCTGTTAAGTGGTGGGATGAGTAGCTACCGAAGTTGCCAAAACTCAGACGTAGATGGCACTGTCCATTTGCCCGTGAGTGCCGGGAGAAATATCGCATGCAAGGACAGCCGTGTTTTTTACACAGTTATTCGCACAGACCTATTAATGGCGATAAACATCTAGTACAATTAGCGACAATCCGTATCAAAGACAAACGTGCCGTGTGGAGAGGCCCATCTGCGATTCTCCAGAGGACGTTAATTGATGGCGGATCTTAACGACGTAACCAAACTTGATCCCCGCACTAGTTGGAATGCATAGGCTTTAGGCATCCAGTCGTACAGTGGTGTGCCACCTTCCCAGCGTCCTCTGTAGCATTGAGTTTACTCGGCGGGGAGAAATAAGGCCGCTGAACAATTAAGTAACGACCGTTGGCTACCCTCTCAAGGCATCAGCACGCAGAAACGAGCCACAAGAAGGAATTACGAGACGTCGTTCCATTCATGTTATGGATGCAGTTCCTGAAAAATAACTAAAGTAGCGTCATTGCATCATTGCACAGGCAACTCCTGTGTCATGTGCTTTGTAGATTGTAAATAAAGTTAGCTGAGATGCGAAGCTCGCGGAGCATGGCTCTTGGACGGAAAGAGCGGACTATGCAATCCTTCCGCTACAGCGCACGAGGGCTCTGCTGTTCTGAGCGGATCAATGGAAAAGGTTCGCTAAGTTAGAATGCAAGAAATAACGATAACTACGGCCATGTGATGTATACAGACGCGAGTGGGGTATTTTCATGGTGTCCGAAAGTATAAAAATGTACCGTACGTAATCAGTGAGCAAACGAAAATATTCGCTCCTGATGGCAGCGCCACTGATAACTCGGCGCGGCAAAAAAAAATCACTGGTTTTCAAGCATGACGCTCTACTTTTTATTGCGATATCCAATATATAGACACTTCCACTTTCGTGCTGCAGAAAGTATGTAGGACAGACGGGACGCTGCCAGGAGCATGATTACACCATGAGACGAATAATCGCTAGACACATTGGTATCCATTGTAAGATTCCGGTTGCCTACCAATATTTCAAAACTGCTGCATTGTAAGCGAAAATGGCGAAAAATTGACGCGTGAGATAATTGAAGCAGCTGAAATTGCGTGCCTGGGCGACTTGTGCGTAAGCATGGCGTCAGTTGACTTAAGCACAAAAGAAATAGATTTCCTCGCGTCATAATTAGAAAAACTGTCCATAGTTCTTCATGCTTTCGCTTCACCTCGGTAAAATGATTGTGACTTGGCGGTTTGGCGTTGGCAGAATGTCACTTTGTGCAATATTGTTTGTTTTTCTTGTTTATCTTCATTCGCTCGCTCATTGCTCCTCACGTTTCTGTATTTATTCCGTCGGAAAAGGCAATAAAATTCATTGTTGAAAGTTAGCGCATTGTTGTGTGCGCGTCTTTCTTGTGTCCTGTCGATAAGTGGCGCTATGCAATCTACAGCCTAGATTGTTCAATATTATTCCAGTGTCCCCAACTACGTCGTGCTCCGTAAAGCTACAGTGGTCCTGGAGGAAATGTGACACCCCAAGACATCGTCATCGCGATCATGCTGAAGTGTGGCCAATAGAAGCAACGCCCGATCAGTTCTAACCCCTGTTGCCAACAGCTATTGCATGCAACGCCTAGCTGCCGTGGTGTCGCAGCGGTTACGGTGCTTGGACGCTGACCCGAAAGTCGCGGGTCCAATTCCGCCCGTGATGGTTCCATTTTTATGGAGGCGAAATAATATAGGTCCGTGCATACGTCGGCACAACCTTTGAGCTCACTCAGACTCACTGAACAAATATATTCTGCTCTGAGGGCTGACTCGGACTCAGACGCAGTAAAATTTTCCTCAACCGGAGTCACTCGTACTCTGACTCACTAAACGTGTTTTCAACTGGACTCACTCGGAGTCAAACTCACCAACATATTACTCAGCCGTACTCACTCAGACTCAGACTCACGGCTTGGCCTGAGTGTGAATGAGCCTGAGTGAGTCGACTCATGAGTCCGTTAGCGTAATATTAGCTTTTTCGATCATGGTGGCAATGCTCTTTAACGCCAATATCTCCATAGTCGCTGCTCTGCGATACACGATTTGATCTTTTTCCTTCAAGTGCGTGTTATCAATGGTTTCAATCCAGTAAGGCCATTGTTATTAAATACTCGGCTAACACGATATATTTTATCAAGAACTTCCCGTGATAGAGCTTGCGGGGTGAAGTAATGACACTCCCTAACTCACGCCTCTGATCAATAAATATTGAGGTGGCGCATGAACGCTCGTGCGTTGACATATATATGAATAGACTTGAATATAAACATAAGGTGATGTAAGACTCGTAGTAATGCTGAGAATGAGTAGAGAGGAGCCGCCCGTGTACTGTGCGATAATAGTGCGCATTAAAGAACTACTTGTGGTCGAAATTATTTGCAGCCCTGCACTACGGCGCCTCTCATAGACTGAGTCGCTGTGGGACATTAAACCGCATAAACCAACCAACGGCACAATGCCACTTGGTGGGTCGCAGAAAGATGTAAGCACAATATCAAAGCAGCGTAATAGCGCTGCTAACGAGAAGGCGACAGGTAGATGACAAGCCGGCGATATCCGAGACGTTCTTAAGCGGCGAGCGCTGTTTCAGTGCAGGACGTGCCCGCACTTCTCAGTTCCTTTTACTAATGTGCGTGTCCACTAGCCTCTGCGTCTTTGCCGGGCACGTATAAAACTTGTTCATTCTCCAGCAAGACCTGCCGTGTACGTGCACATTGTACTCAAGTATATGCTTGAAACGAGATGGCAAATCGATTACTATTCCCCCACAGTCTCTGTAAACCTACCATTTAAATCTCCCCTTTCGCGAGGCACGCAGAAGAATAATCGCTGCTGCATCACAACATATACACAACAAAAGAACACCCATACAGAATCAGAAGCGCAGACAACCGCGTGTAAAACCATACAGAAAAAACACACGTACGGAAACACAGAAACAGATACGCACGCTCGCACTATATGTTACTGCTAAAGCGGCAACACGGGGATTTCGCGCAGGCAGCATATACAAAGCACTCAGGAACAAGCCATGATGAGGGGACAACGTAATGGCGGCTCGAGTTTCATAAGAGGGCTCGCTTCGCCAACTGCATAGCTTGGGGCTACGGAAACTGAGGGCATTGTGTGTCCAGCGCTTTCTGTGGCTCCTAGCGGCACCTCCCCAGGAGCTCTAATAGCGGTTATTTTTGGGCGAGCTACTCAATGTCGCATGTATGCAGCGTCTCTGAAAGCCACGTAGCGCCGCTTCTGTGCTCCAGTGTAAGCATCACACAATCCCCCCCCCCCCCTGCTGAGGTGAGCAGTCGTGGAAGAGTCTCATCCTTACAGTTATAGTTATCGAAACTGTTACAGCAAATGGTGGCTAAACGCACTGGGGTCAAAGCACCGCTTCTCAAGAACGACCTTTCGAAACAGTTTCCCACGTTCATGTCACCTGTTGCGGCTGCATAAAAACAAATACGTGTGCTTAGCGGGGACGCACCAGTGCAGACGTCCCTCTTTTCGATGGGCTCACGTTATGCGAAGAGTAATAATAATAAGTATGATTGTGCGAGAAAACTCTCCAACGGTTCCTTGGCATCGAAGGCTTGAAGGAACAAAAATGTTCCCACAAAATGTTCCCTCAAAAAATGTTGCCTCATAAATTCCCTGAAAAATGTTCCCGCAGAATAAATGCCATAAAACATGCAAGTATGTGCACCTCGCTAGAGAAGCCCTGTGTGCCTAAAAAGAAAAGCATGCACCTCACCCTGACCCCATGGCATTGGCCCCCAATATACCAACGTACAGCAAAACAGCAAAACAGCATTATAATAACTGTGCAGGCTAATGGGGTAGTATATAAAATACTAATCACACCAATTATTTTTACCATTTGATTTCTAAATTCTGAATGCTGCTAATGAATTCATCGACAGATGAGCAGTTTTTACAACATCAGTAGGCAGTGTATTCCAATGGAAAATGGTGTGTGGAAATAAAGAATATTTATAGGTGTTATTATGACATGGTTGTTGACGTATTGTTTTATTATGATTCGTCCGAGTTGGGAGAGTGTGCAAAAGCGCGGCGAGAGAGCTATGACGTGTCAAACGAGCTTACTCGCTGGGCGGCTGAAGACAGCATGATTCGGTTTTTTTATTTACGTTTCATGTTATACCCTCAGGCTTTACACAAGGCGGGCCTTACAACAAAGAAACAACATCGAATAATGCTCGGCCCATCGGAAAATTGTCCAACTATTTACTATCTTTCACTGCTTTCAAAAGTACGGCGTGGAAACGCTTAAAAAGTATATTAAAGAACGGCGTCGGACACATTCAGTACTACCCGTATTTCGCAGCAGACTGATTCTAATGTGTAGACCAGGGAGAAAAAATATAGAAAGACATCGGCAACTTTCGAGGATCATAGCTAAACGACACCAGTGGAGCGCCAATCACCAAACTGTGCAAAGAGGTAAATGTATAAGGAGAGAAAGTAACTGTAATCGCGGTCAGTGTATCGAGAGCACTTTCGTCTAAACTTTTACGACGTTAACTTCAACTTACGCCCCGAAGTTCTCAGGCTTGCTTAGAGTACAGGAAATGCGCAAACTGTCAAGAAAATAACCAAAAATAATGGTGAAAATGGCGCCAGTAGGTTTAGATGACAAATATCAGTTATACATAACACTAGACAATCGCAATCGAGACAAAGGCAACTATATCAAAACACCAAAGACTGAACGGAAACGTGAATAATAATAATATCTGGGGTTTAACGTCCCAAAACCACGATATGATTATGAGAGACGCCGTAGTGGAGGGCTCCGGAAATTTCGACCACCTGGGGTTCTTTAACGTGCACCTAAATCTAAGTACACGGGCCTCAAACATTTTCGCCTCCAACGAAAATGCAGCCGCCGCGGCCGGGATCCGATCCCGCGACCTTCGGGTCAGCAGTCGAGCGCCGTAACCACTAGACCACCGTGGCGGGGCCAAACGTGAATACTTCTGTGATGATTATAAGCGCCGAGTTATCCTGCATGCACGAATCTTACAAGGGTGCCTCCTTATCCGCGTGCGGTTTTGAAGTAGAAAACTTGGCGATGATGGCTCAAATGGGCGGGAAGTACTGACCATGTTTTGTTATTATGCCTAACATTCCATGCAGGGTTAGATAAGGGCTTAATTACACTGTTAAGGCCTCGATGTTCAAAAAACAGTAAAATAAAGATAAATAAATCTGCCGATAAAAAAATACCTATGGTAGAAGTCGGCTGCACTCGTAAAGGCAATGTACGGACATTTGAGCAAAAGTTCTCATGATATAATCGAGCAAATATTTTTTTTGTAATCACGTGACTTGAGAAGGCATGCGGCACTGAAAGCCGAATAAATGTAAAAAGCGTTGCCTTATTCATTAGAGCCAGCTTTTGCGTTTCGACTATTACCACGGAGCATGAGAGCGAGTATTTAGTAGTCCATAGAAGAGGAAGAGCCCTAGCAAAGTTCAGTCTAGGTACTCAAATTTACACTGATATATATCGCTGTTCCAAATACTGCGTGTCTCAAATATTCAATATATTTTACTAGTACCTGTTAGCCAAACAGCAGCACACTGCATGACACGTGCTTCGAACATACTGTTCGAAGCTATAGAAAGCTATAGCAGGTACACTATAAGAAATGACTGGTCTGACCTTTCTGAAAGTTCAAAACTACACATGTGAAATATATTTAAGAAAAATAATAATAAAATTTTATATAATTGTTGTTATTGCCCCAGAATATCTGCCTTAGTCATTTGTGGTTGTCCATTACAAAATTTATCGCTGAAATGCGTGACCTTCACAAAACTTGCACCGCCCAAAGTTCCTCTAAAGTCTCAGTCATTAGTGCCAAAGGTGTATCTTGCATCGTAATGTACACGATACTTCGTATTGTCACGTGGTCGTGACGTCGACGAAGACAGCAGTCGGCGTTTGTAGGATGAAACTGTTTATTTGGCCGAACTTGTGGCCGGCAAATGAGAACTAGAACTACAGCAATGCACGCTGTACAATGATAGCGGCGAACAGGGCGTCGTCCGTCGATCAACTGACAAGCGGTCACGCGCGTCGGCTTTTATACAGGCGCTATCGAACTTTCCAGCAATATCGCTGGTGGCGGCGTAATCTCTAGACAAAGCTGGAACATTCGCGTGCGGGGCGCAATCTTAACAAACCGATCTACTACTCTCGATAAACGGCAGCGCACGCTGGGTTGAGACAGAAACACAAAACACGAAAAAAAGGACGACACAAGCGCTGAACTTCAACTGATCTTTATTGACCACCACAGTTGCTTAAATAGCATCTTGTTGCGCATGCGTGTAGCATCTGGCAGAGCAAGTTCAATAGACAATCCCATGAGCAATGAAACCCAGAAGCCGCGATCAAATCACAAAGCAAAAGCGAAAGATTACAAAATAAAAAACCCGATAAAAACCAACACCAAAAACCAAACCACATCACGTGTTAATACCTAAAAACTTCCGCTCCTTTTGAAGATAGAGCAACCGATGGGCAGCTAATGCAGTCTTCCCTCCTTTCCAAAATTTCTGCCGCTTCTAAAATTTCACGTGCAATTTTGCCTTTTTCCCTACACACCACCCTCGTGTTGCCCAACATGGGTGCGCAGCCGCAGTCCCTGCAGTGAATGGCAAGGTGGCCTGCATCTTTCTTGGAGCAGTGATAACTGTGCTCTGTGAGCCTCGCGTTGAGGCATGTACCCGTTTGCCCAACGTACACCTTATCACACGTCAGCGGTATAGAATATACGACACCTTCGGTGCAGGTGACGTAAGGGTTCCTGTGCTTTATCGAGCATGCTTCCCTCTGTTTGCTCTGCGAATTGGCCTTTTTGCAAAGGGCTGACAGCCGCACAGGCGCAGAGAACAACACGTCCAAACCAACCTTTCGGCCAAGTTTCCGTAGGTTGTGTGACACAGTGTGGACATAGGGAATCACAAGAACCTTTTCTGGGCGGAAGCGAGCGTCGTTGCCACCAGAGGCTGCGGCGGAACCGCTCCTGGAGCCTTTAAGCAGTACTTCCGCCACTGACGCCAGAAGGGCCATCGGGTACCCTGACTCACGAAGGCGGTGGGTCTGGATGAGAAAACTTGTCTCACATCGGTGGATGCACGATTTAACTAGGGCATGATGAAAACATGACCGCGCAATTGCTCTTTTTACTAGCTTCGAATGGGCCGAATGATATGGAAGAACTGGTTTGCTGCCTCTCGGTTCATAGCTCCAACACACATGATCGGCAGAGCAGTACAGACCAAGATCTAAAAATCTTATAAAATTATTCTTAGGTACCTCATGAGTGATCACCAAGGGCCTGAGGCATTCTGTAAACACTTCAATAGTGCTGCACATGGCATTGTCAAAACCTTCTTCGTCATAACATAACAGAACTAAAAAATCGTCAACGTACCTAAAAACACGGACAACCTTTTGATAGTCAAGGCGTTCTTTAAGTTTCTTGTCGCGTACAGCAAGGTACAGGTCACTCAGGATTGGGGCTATGCATGATCCTATACAAATTCCGTTTTTCTGTAGGTAAATGTCACCATTCCATTCTGCAAAGGTGGATTTGAGGTACATAGAAATTCATTCTAAAAATTGACTGCAATGGATCCCGGATTCGTTCTGAAACTTCGTAGCGCCGTGCCTGTCTAAGCATTCGCTGACACTTGTCATTAGATCATCATGCGGGATGCTGTAATACAAGTCTTTTATGTCAATAGAGAATGCTAGGTGACCTTGATGAGAGTGCTCAGTTAAAAAATGAATTACTTCTTCGGAGTTCTTAACTCTGAAGGGGTCATTAATAGGTAAAATCCTTAATTTTTCTTGCAAGAAGCTTGCTAACTGCTTCTGCCAGGTATTGCTCTCAGAAACAATGACCCTCAACGGACAATCAGGTTTGTGAGTTTTTGCAGAGAAGAATAGATCTAAGCTTAACTTTGAGCCTTCGCTAATACTTTTTTTAAGGGCTTCCAGTTTGAACTGGCTGCATAACTTAATCGCCCTTGATTTTACCTTCTTCAGATCAACCTCAGGGAACTTGGAAAAGACCGTCGAAGCCGCTGCTGATGCCTTTGTGTCGAAAAGTTGCTTAGGAAGCACCGCAAACCCTCCGTCTTTGTCTGCAGTCAACAGAAACAAAGATCTACTTTTTAGAAATGACAATGCCTTCTTAACCGGTAGATTAGCCCTTGGGCGGCTAATCCTTTCCAATAAGTCAACCCCTTCAGATATGCAGCGGTCAAACTCGGACTCGGGAGCTTTTCCGGCAACTTGCCTGACCATCGCAAGTTGCTCCTGCCTGGTTTGCCGTGGTGCCATGGCGAACTTTGGACCACAACTCAAGACTTGTTGCGCGGCCTCGGACAGCTCGGCGTTTCCCACGCAGTGAACGGGGTTTCCTGCCACCGTGCTCCTCTTGGGAACTTGTCTACGCAGCTCAGGTAGCACACAGTTCCACAACACATCGGTGCTCCGGTCAATTAGTCTGGTACACTCACGCCACTCTAGAAGTCCCGGCTTGACAAGGGTGAGAAGGAACAGGTGTTCTCTTAAAGTTCGCACTTGGTGCTGCCATTCAGCACGTAGAATCTTGCACATTCGTTTCCCATGGCTGAAGGAAGGAGGAAACCCGCCAAACAATGCTGAAACCTCCGGCGGTAGAATTCTATTTCTTAAGGAAAAACCTATGGCTCTTGCCTTGCACGAAGCAGCTGCTATGAGGGTCACGATGCGGATGGATTGTCCAAAGGAAGTACTGCTTAAAGGCTCCAGGAGCGGTTCCGCCGCAGCCTCTGGTGGCAACGACGCTCGCTTCCGCCCAGAAAAGGTTCTTGTGATTCCCTATGTCCACACTGTGTCACACAACCTACGGAAACTTGGCCGAAAGGTTGGTTTGGACGTGTTGTTCTCTGCGCCTGTGCGGCTGTCAGCCCTTTGCAAAAAGGCCAATTCGCAGAGCAAACAGAGGGAAGCATGCTCGATAAAGCACAGGAACCCTTACGTCACCTGCACCGAAGGTGTCGTATATTCTATACCGCTGACGTGTGATAAGGTGTACGTTGGGCAAACGGGTAGATGCCTCAACACGAGGCTCACAGAGCACAGTTATCACTGCTCCAAGAAAGATGCAGGCCACCTTGCCATTCACTGCAGGGACTGCGGCTGCGCACCCATGTTGGGCAACACGAGGGTGGTGTGTAGGGAAAAAGGCAAAATTGCACGTGAAATTTTAGAAGCGGCAGAAATTTTGGAAAGGAGGGAAGACTGCATTAGCTGCCCATCGGTTGCTCTATCTTCAAAAGGAGCGGAAGTTTTTAAGTATTAACACGTGATGTGGTTTGGTTTTTGGTGTTGGTTTTTATCGGGTTTTTTATTTTGTAATCTTTCGCTTTTGCTTTGTGATTTGATCGCGGCTTCTGGGTTTCATTGCTCATGGGATTGTCTATTGAACTTGCTCTGCCAGATGCTACACGCATGCGCAACAAGATGCTATTTAAGCAACTGTGGTGGTCAATAAAGATCAGTTGAAGTTCAGCGCTTGTGTCGTCCTTTTTTTCGTGTTTTGTGTTTCTGTCTCAACCCAGCGTGCGCTGCCGTTTATCGAGAATATGACCAACCAACTAGCCCACAAGTACGTTTTAAGCGATCTACTACAATCGCGACGCTTCTAGAACACTACTTCGCGGACAGCGTCGAGCGTTGATAACCGTCTCTGCCGCTCAAACCCGAATACATCAAAACAAGACAAGAAGTGGGCGTGGCAATGCCTCCCTCTGAAAAAGCATCGTCCCGATGCTTGTGAAAGAACATAGAAGAGAAAAAGCAAGTGTATACACAAATAAATTACAATAACAAAGGAAAAAAAATAGAGTCCCCAGGCTCGCTAACGCGCGAAAAACGGCTTAAGGCGCACGACATGGACGACTTCAGGTCGCGCACGGCGCCGCTGAGAGTTCGTAATTCCATCTGGGACAACCTCATAGTCGAGTGTGCCCAGGCGTCGAAGTACCCTGTACGGTCCGAAGTATCGTCGAAGAAGCTTCTCACTAAGTCGTCGTCGGCGTATTGGCGTCTATACCCATACACGGTCACCGGGCTGGTATTCCATGTGGCGTCGTCGAAGGTTGTAGCGGCGGCTGTCAGTCGTCTGCTGGTTCTTGATCCGTAGGCGGGCGGGCTGTCGTGCGTCTTCGGCGCGCTGTAGGTAGGTGGTCACGTCGATGTTTTCCTCGTCGGTCACATTTGGTAGCATGGCGTCGAGCGTCGTTGCCGGGTTCCGTCCGTAGACCAATTTGTATGGCGTCATCTGCGTCGTTTCCTGTACGGCCGTGTTGTACGCGAAGGTCACGTACGGAAGGATGGCGTCCCACGTCTTGTGTTCGACTTGGACGTACATGGCCAGCATGTCGGCGATGGTCTTATTTAGACGCTCGGTGAGGCCGTTGGTCTGTGGGTGGTACGCAGTGGTGCGGCGGTGGCTTGTGTGGCTGTATTCCAAGATCGCCTGAGTCAGGTCAGCCGTGAACGCCGTACCTCTGTCGGTGATGAGAACCTCTGGGGCACCGTGTCGAAGGACGATGTTCTCAACGAAGAACTTGGCTACCTCAGCGGCACTGCCTTTGGGCAGGGCTTTTGTTTCGGCGTAGCGGGTGAGGTAGTCGGTAGCCACGACGATCCATTTATTTCCGCAAGTCGACGTTGGGAACGGCCCCAGGAGGTCCATCCCGATCTGCTGGAATGGTCGCCGAGGAGGCTCGATCGGCTGAAGGAAGCCTGCTGGTCTTGTGGGCGGTGTCTTCCGTCGCTGACAGTCTCGGCACGTCCTTACGTAGCGAGTGACGTCGGCGGCAAGGCGCGGCCAGTAGTACTTTTCTTGTACTCGTGCGAGCGTTCGGGAAAATCCGAGGTGTCCAGCTGTTGGGTCTTCGTGCAGGGCATGTAAAATTTCTGGTCGCAGTCCCGAAGGTACAACGATAAGGTAGCTGGCTCGGGCCGGAGTGAAGTTCTTCTTTACGAGGACGTTGTTTTTCAAGGAAAATGACGCCAATCCTCGCCTGAATACTTTTGGGACAACGACGGTCCTGCCCTCCAAGTATTCCACTAGACCCTTCAGTTCCGGGTCGGCTCGCTGTCGTTCGGCGAAGTCTTCGGTACTTATGGCTCCCAAGAAGCTGTCATCATCCTGGTCGTCGGGCGTTGGTGGGTCGACAGGGGCACGAGACAAGCAGTCGTCGTCGGAGTGTTTCCTTCCGGACTTGTAGACGACAGTAATGTCAAATTCTTGAAGTCTTAGGCTCCACCGTGCGAGGCGACCTGAAGGGTCCTTCAAGTTAGCTAGCCAACACAAGGCGTGATTGTCGCTCACAACTTTGAAGGGCCTGCCGTAGAGGTAGGGGCGAAACTTTGACGTAGCCCAGATGATGGCGAGGCACTCCTTATCTGTTGTCGAATAGTTGACCTCTGCTTTAGACAGCGACCGGCTAGCATAACTGATAACCCTTTCCAGTCCGCCCGTCCGCTGCACAAGGACGGCGCCGAGTCCTATGCTGCTTGCATTGGTGTGAATCTCCGTATCGGAGTATTCGTCGAAATGCGCAAGTATCGGAGGTGTCTGCAGGCGTCGTTTCAGTTCATGAAATGCTTCGACTTGCGCTGTTTGCCACCTGAATTCGACGTCGGTCTTCGTGAGCTGCGTTAGTGGCTCGGCGATCCGTGAAAATTCTTCGACAAAGCGTCTGTAATGGGCGCACAAGCCGAGAAATTGGCGCACGGCCTTCTTGTCGGTGGGTGGCGGGAAAGCGGCGATGGCAGCTGTTTTCTGCGGGTCTGGAAGCACTCCAGTCTTGCTGATCACGTGACCCAAAAACAAGAGCTCCTCCTACGCGAAGCGGCACTTTTCTGGCTTCAGGGTGAGTCCGGAATTCTTGATTGCTTGAAGTACGGATTGAAGTCGCTGGAGGTGTTCGTCGAAGTTCGAGGAATACACAACGACGTTGTCCAAGTAAACAAGGCAAGTCTGCCACTTCAAACCAGCTAACACAGTATCCATGACTCGTTGGAAAGTCGCAGGCGCCGAGCGAAGACCGAAAGGCATGACCTTGAACTCGAACAGGCCGTCCGGTGTTATAAAGGCGGTCTTTTCTCGGTCTCTCTCGTCGACTTCAATTTGCCAGTAGCCGGTCTTGAGGTCCATCGACGAAAAGTAATTCGCGTTGTGGAGTCGATCCAGGCTGTCGTCTATTCGTGGGAGAGGGTACACGTCCTTCTTTGTGATTTTGTTCAGGCGACGATAATCGACGCAGAAACGTAGGGTCCCATCCTTCTTCTTCACTAACACCACGGGAGACGCCCACGGGCTGTTGGACGGCTGGATGATGTCGTCGCGTAGCATTTCATCGACTTGTTTCTTAACGGCCTCCCGTTCCCGCGTCGAAAGCCGGTAGGGACTCTGACGGAGTGGCCGAGCATTTTCTTCTGTTATGATGCGGTGCTTAGCAAGGGGCGTTTGTCGGACCCGCGATGACGACGAGAAACAGTCCCTGTATTCGTGCAGAAGGCGTCGGAGCTGTTGCTGTTGGCGAGCGGAAAGACTTGGGTTTACGTCGAAGGGTGGCTCAGAATCGTCGTCGTAGCTTCGTCAGAATCTGAAAAGGCAAACGCATCGCTGACGGCCAAGATTTCTTCGATGTATGCAATCGTCGTGCCCCTGCTCAGGTGTCTGTATTCCTGGCTGAAGTTCGTTAGCATCACGCTTCCTTTTCCTTCATGCAACCGAGCAATGCCCCTTGCGACGCAAATGTCACGGTCTAGCAGCAAACGCTGATCGCTCTCGATGACACCTTCGATGTCTTCAGCTTTTTCGTTGCCGACGGAAATAATGACGCTGGAACGCGGCGGAATGGTCACCTGCTCTCCTATCACATTCAATGCATGGTTCCCTGGCGTCGCGCGGGGCGGGAGCGCTTTATCTGAGGTTCGTGTTATCGACTCGGACCTCAGGTCGATGACGGCGCCGTGTTCACTTAGGAAGTCCATTCCAAGTATTGCATCCCTGGAGCAGTTTTGTAGGATTACAAAGCTCGCAGGATAAGTCCGGTTATTGATGGTGACTCTCGCCGTGCAGACACCAATCGGCGTTATCAGATGGCCTCCAGCGGTGCGGATTTCGGGGCCTTCCCAAGCGGTCTTAACTTTCTTCAACTTCGTGGCGAAGGGCCCACTGATGACGCAATAGTCGGCTCCAGTATCGACGAGAGCGGTGATGTTGTGGCCGTCGATGAGAACGTCGAGGTCGCTAGTTCGTCGTCTTGCGTTGCGGTACACTCTAAAAAATACCATGCTTAATGTCACTCTAAACTGTAAATTTAAGCGTGATGCACATGTAAATGAGCCGTGGATGACGTTTCAAGCCCCACGTGACCAAAAGTAAGCGTGCGGTTCCTTCAGGTCAGCGTGAGGGCAAGACTGCATGCCGTGGTTCTGTCATGTGCAAGCGTGGGCCAGCCGTGTACGCGTGTGCAACGGATATCACACGCTTACAATCCCGCGGCGAACACGCGTAAACATTTTCCGTCACGCATATAGAAATCCTAACATGGGAGCCGCGATAAGCGCCGCCGTCTGCCCGAAGGGCGAGCGTTCTCAACGATGAACATGACGAGGTGCATGCGCATTCGCCTTCTTCCCGCGCCTGTTGCGGCGAATACGGAACTTTACTTTGGAAGGCTCTCGAAGGGCGCGCTTCTGAAAGACTGCGTTTGTTGCGGGTTCTTTGGGTTGTAACACCGTTCAGGCACTGCAAGGCAGAGATTTGTGCCATTTTTACTTCCGTAGACATTCTTGGCCTGCAACGCGGCCGTTGCAAGCACACGGATTGTGATTGTGCCGAGTTCATGCGAGAAAACCCGCCACGGTCTGATGGTTCTGGAGCAGCGATTCCCCACGGATGGTGTGTATACTGCGGCCACTCACCTGCGATTCACGGACGTTTGGAGTATATAGGTAAGAACGTTAATTATCTTTCTGTCGTACTCAATGACAGCAAACATTAAGGATTTGCAACGTTTTCTTGTGTCAGCTTATCACATGAGTTGTGCGAAAAGTGCATTTTTTGTTTATTGCCTATCTGCCAAAATGTGCCTATTTTGTTTAGCGGGGGGCGAGAACTTCCTATGGGAGCAATAACTGTGTTCCAAAAATTATGATCGTCATCATGCTTTTGTAAACAGTTTCAAGGCGGAACCAGTGAATTCCTCAGAGGTGTGTTTGTTGTAGTCAAGTACCGAACGGAAAAGTAAGAAAACAGCGCGTTAAGGCACTTTATTTCCGAAAACGTGTGCTTTTTTTTCTTTTTTCTTTGTGTCAGTATTGTGTTGCGCACATGTCACTTGCCTCCTCGCTCATTGATATCTGCGATTTTAATAACAAGTTGTCTTTTGGAAGGCAGCACTTAAAGTATCTTTTTCTTTTGTAGTTCGTGCCTTGTCGCGACGTTATTAGGTTTCACTATGGTATAGCATGCAACGGGCTCAACGTTCCGTCCTGTTCAAGAACCCAACTGACACGATTACAACGCGAGGTTATTTGAGAAATTTCTGAAGTCAGAATGCACCTTGCGTTACAGGCTCGTTCACGACTCGTACATTACATGCTCTCTTTCATTAATTTTATCCTCCAGCTCTCCGCACCCACTGCCATTACAGAAAGGGTTTTGGTGCTGAGGTCAGAGTTACTACTGTAAATTCTGTACTGTGTTTATTCTAACGATTTATAACCCTGTTAGTGGGGCGTCAATGCTGTTACGGCGTGTGCATCTTAATTTAGAACAACACAATCGACGCCACAGTGCAGGTGTATTCAAGCCCGCTCTTCTTTTCGCTTGGAGCGCGACTGTGCCATCCGTGGAATCCTTGCCGTGTTCGATTGTGACGCGGACACTTCTGAATGGTTGAGTGTATAGGCTTTAGCGGTTTGGTAGTCTTTTTTTTTTATTTTGGTGCTCTTGTTAGTAAAACAGAGGTCTGAAGAACGTCACGGACACAGCGCACGTGTGGACATAGCGCTGTGTCAGGGTTGTTGCTCTATACTGTGCTCTGTTTTGTTAACATGCAGGCTAAAATTGAATTTGAGTAAATTTTAACCAATACCGCTAGTCGGTGTCACGTGTGAATGCGCCGATCTCACTGACAGGGGACAAGGAGTGATCTTTCGGGCTTCCATTTCATTTGCGACGGTTACTCCCCGTAATAGTGCTTATTGCTCTAGCAGTAGTATATGTCGCTTATAGTATGCTGCTGCCGGTGAAGGAAGAGTCCATATAATTTGTTTAGCTATTTGCCGACTGGTGTAGCCTGCATCTCAGAAGCTACGCATGAATAGCGCTCTGGATAAGGATGCCCCTTAGTGCTGAGTTCGCATTTTTATTTAGAACTTGGGTTTTAAAGAAAGTAACTATACGTGTTACCGCACTTAATGAACATGAATATTCTATGCCCGTGATGATATGTTTCGATAGCCTAAGCCTAGTTTTCAGTATTTTCCAGTATAGTTTTATCATTTGTGCTGTGCTGCGTGTACATAAGTGCGCATAAGACTGTGTTTGTTCTCGTCAGTTTTGCTATGTGATGTGATTTTACTCTCTGCTGAAACGTTAAGCCGTAATTGTTTTTTATGTATAGCTTTTGTGTTGCATGCCGTTGTTGCATTGTATTTAGTGGCTACGTCTCAGTAAAACTGCTCGTTACAGCCTTTTGAGTGTCTCCCCAGACCATGTAGTTCTTGAGGCAGGTTATTATTATTATTATTATTATTATTATTATTATTATTATTATTATTATTATTATTATTATTATTATTATTATTATTATCTAGCTGAAAACTCCACTGTTCGCTATGCGCAACACAATGAGTAGCAGTTCAATGCTAATGACCCACTCATTTGTCATGATGGCACAGCAATGGCCGAAGAACATATTAGTTTGCCGACAGTGACTTTTTGTGGTAAGCAGTCTGATGAATTCTGATATAGACGAGTTGTTTTCTACATTTGACACTTCGATAAATTTCTCATTTTTAAATCTCCAAATTGTATGGCTATAACACCTAACGTTTCCCGCAGGACCTCAGCCTCCACTCCTGCTCAATGCTTAATGCGAAGCATTACGCACGTGCTTTGTGCCTGCTTTAGATTTCAGTGTGTTTTAACACATTCGCCAAGGCGACGGAGGGCAACAGGTACGCAAAAAGGTGGGCAATAATCTCATTGTGTGCGCCTTACATAATATGTGTGTGTTCCGGACACTAATGGACGTGAAGTTCAAAACAACCAGGGAGTAGATATTGTACAGTAATTCAACGTGGCATCTAAGCAACGAACAAATAAACATGCCATCGTTCGTCAGTATTGTGACATCAATGAACGGGTTTATTAAGTCGTGGCGTAACGGTAGACTCGTAGGTCTTGCGCGGCACGGAGGTTCAGCTATCGCTACGCCAATGTCTTCCTCCCCTGCACCTTCATCAACCGTGACCACAATACACTTAGGTGCCCACGTCTGTAACATTATGCTGCCGCTAAAACCGCATCTTCCCTGAAGAGGAACCTTGCGCACGCCTCCTTGCCACCCTTTCCCACATTTCACACTCACGCAGCGTCGCTTCTCTGCCCTTGAACGGACCTCTTTGAGTGAAGTTTTTTAGTAAATAACATGAAAAGATCACGTGTGGCACAGTCGTGGAAGAGGAACATTGATGTCAGGATACATATGTGCAAAGAACTTCTGATGTTAACATGGCATGGCCTTGATATGCGCAATGTGACCGATAGGTTATTTCTTCGCCAAGGCACTTGCTAATTTTGAAGTATGTAAATAAAATAAAGCAAAAATGGTAAAAAAGAGGCCGCATAAAGGGAGCTAGAACATGTATTATTCAGCACATCCGCATTGTAAATGCATATATCACTGCAACAGAAAATGCATGCGATTGATATGAAATTTTTTTTTTTTTACATTTATAGTGACATACAACCGTGTGCCATCCATTTTTACTTCCTGCACATATCTTGTAACTGAAGAAATGCGTGTTTTTCTATAAAAACGGTAATATTACACTATGTAAGTAACTTTAGTCTTCGATTTATTGTGCAGGCAAAAGCTCAACAGATGTCATTCAGGGCTCGGTTGATGTACAACCTACCACTAGTGGCCATGACAAGGAGAGCCAGCACTGCAGCACTAGTGCCCATTGTGACGATTGCCATGCCGAAGACGCAACTTCACCCGTGTGTGAAAATGAACTGGTCAGCCATTTAAGATGCCGTCGCTCCAGCCGTTGATTGCAGATATAAAGCGACGATGTATGCCAACTTCAGCATCCTCAACAATATGAAAATGTTTCAGCGCTCACCTCTAACTATACTTGAGCCATCGTTTATTTTAGCCATCGTTTCGTTACATCAGATTTTTGGAACAAATAAAAGAAAAAAATATATATATATATACATTGGTCGCATTTCTTCTGTTATTCATAACCTTCGCGTTTCTTTGAAGAAAACGCCAGGGAAAAATAATCTCCAAACGTATTTTTAGTCAAGAACGCGAGAAACTGAATGTTTAATGGGAAAAATGCTGTAATGTCGTCCGAGACATAGTGCGCATGGTTCGCTATCTTTGAACGCGCAGCGTGTCACAGCGTGCACATGTTTGAGAGGGCATTCGCCCCTTCGGACAGAAAAAAAAAAAAAAAAAAGGTTGGGGCTTGTTCACATCTTATATTGTTTTGCATCCTTCAAATGGACCACGGCTTACCAAAAGCGCTTGTTAGTAAGTTAGTTTCAGCATCCTTCGCGGTATTATCTCGCGCAATTTCTCTGCAGGACGTTCAGCACTTGTCAGGTTCACAAGGTGGAGAGGAAAGAACAGCTTTCTGAGCAAAGCTTGCTTCGAAGAAGTGGCCCTCGCCGGCATCGACCGGTGCTTCAAGCTGATCGCAAGGGAGAGACGGGAGAGGGAGTGGCGTCACTCCACCACTCCGTCTCTTTCCTCCTTTGGCGAGGATAATCGGCGCCGTTTTTAAGCGTGCACAGCCGTCACGCCATGATAAGCGTGGGAAAAGTGGTTCCTATGTCACGCCTGCTATGCGTGAAGAGTATGGCGCTCATCACTCTTAGTAGGCGTGATCGGTAAGCGTGGAGAAATATCACGCATACTTTAGGCGTGTAAAAAAACCTTAAAACACACGCTTAGGTAAGCATCGGATTTTTTAGAGTGTAGGGTCTCGGCGTCGGGTCACGGCTGCGTCGGTTTGTTCCGCTGCTTCCATGTTGCGTCGTCGGGTCTTCTTTGGTCCGCAAGATCTCGTCGTCAGGGGTCTGTCTGGTTCGCGTCGTGTTCTGAAGGTTTCGTCGCGACGTCGTCGTCGTCGGCGGAGGATCTTCGGTAGTTCGTCGTACAGCAACCGCACCTCCATCGGTTGTTGCCCTTAGTTTTCCGGATACGGGCTAGGCGACCGGCCCCGGTTTGGGCCAGTGTACGGCCGGCGGTGCGGTGACATGTAGCGGCCGGGCGACGGCGAGCGTGAAGGACGTCGTTCTTGCCACTGCGTTCCGGTTAGGTAGTCGTCGATGTCACGAGGCCGTTCGCCTGGCTACGGTCGCGGCGCGTTGATGGCGAATCCTCGTAGTCCCATCTGTCGGTACTGGCAGCGGCGGTACGTGTGGCCGGCCTCCCCGCAATGGTAGCAGAGCGGGCGGTTGTCAGGGGCGCGCCAGACATCGGTCTTCCTCGGGGTGTAGCGCTGGCCGACAGGTGGGCGGTAGGGCGTCGGTGGCGGCGGCGGCGTATGGCCGACAGGTGCACGGTAGGGCATCGGTGGCGGCGGCGGCGTCTGGCGACGGTACTGCGGCGGTGTATCGTCTTGGCGTGGGCATGGAGGAGGAGCATGACGGCGGGCTGCAGCAGCATAGCTCATAGCTTGCGGCTGCGGCTCTACTAGCTGAGGCGCACCGAGTGAATGCTGGATCTCCTGGCGCACGAGGCCGGCGATGGAATCTACTTGAGGTTGCGACGAAGGTAGAAGTTTTCGCAGCTCCTCTTGCACGATTGCTCGAATCGTCTCACGCAGGTCGGCGGATCCTAGCGCTTGAACGTCGGCGTAGCTTGTGGTCGAGAGGCTGCGGTTGTATTGCCGTGTTCGCATCTCAAGCGTTTTCTCGATTGTTGTTGCTTCGGAGACAAATTCTTGGACGGTATTCGGCGGATTCCTCATAAGGCCAGCGAAGAGCTGTTCCTTTACTCCTCGCATGAGGAAACGAACCTTCTTTTCTTCAGGCATGTTGGGGTCAGCGTGGCGGAACAGCCGGGTCATTTCTTCCACGAAGATGCTCACGTTTTCGTTCGGGAGCTGAACCCGTGTCTCCAGCAAGGATGCGGCCCTTTCCTTTCGAACGACGCTCGTGAACGTCTCCAAAAAAGCACTACGAAAGAGATCCCAGGTTCGAAGCGTGGACTCCCGGTTCTCGAGCCATGTCCTTGCTGCTTCTTCCAGGTAGAAGTACACGTGGCGCAGCTTGTCGTCGGCGTTCCAGTTGTTAAATGTTGCGACCCTTTCGAACGTCTCCAGCCAGGTTTCGGGGTCTTCACATGGCGAACCACGAAATGTCGGCGGCTCCCTGGGCGGCTGCATCACTATCGCGGCAGGGTTCGCTGCGGCCGTCATCGTGCCTGTTGTTCTTGTCGCCGTGGCTTTTGGCTTATCAGGTAGGAGTCCGTATTGGGGGGGTAGTCCTTTCTGCCGGCGGCTGGTTCGAGGATCCGGGTTGTCCTTAGAGTCGTCTTCTTCGCGGCTTGGGCTTGGGTCAGCGCTCCGCGGTGGAGTCCGGATCATGAAGCAGCACCTCCACCAGATGTCACGTGGTCGTGACGTCGACGAAGACAGCAGTCGGCGTTTGTAGGATGAAACTGTTTATTTGGCCGAACTTGTGGCCGGAAAATGAGAACTAGAACTACAGCAATGCACGCTGTACAATGATAGCGGCGAACAGGGCGTCGTCCGTCGATCAACTGACAAGCGGTCACGCGCGTCGGCTTTTATACAGGCGCTATCGAACTTTCCAGCAATATCGCTGATGGCGGCGTAATCTCTAGACAAAGCTGGAACATTCGCGTGCGGGGCGCAATCTTAACAAACCGATCTACTGCAATCGCGACGCTTCTAGAACACTACTTCGCGGACAGCGTCTAGCGTTGATAACCGTCTCTGCCGGTCAAACACGAATATATCAAAACAAGACAAGAAGTGGGCGTGGCAGTATGATGTATCGAAAATATAGGTACTGGTACACCATCTGCCTAAAGTATCGTGATACAGATATATGGTTATCAAAGTCCATGTAAGATAGTACCTTAGATACAAGTACCTTCAATACAATGTGTGCCTAAAGACAGTAAATTTCTTCTAAGTGCATTCTGTATTTTTAGACGTCTGGATGCCTCGCGAAGGGGACAGCTAGGCCTTATTCCGCACCGTCGAAAATGCAGCTGTCGTAGCAGCGAACCCGCCTAATGACTCCCCATGCCCCTCAGCACAACGTCAAAGCCGGTGAACAACCATGGCGTGTGTCCCTGCATGCGTGCTGCGTATGTAACTGGAGATTAATTTTACGATCGCGCCTCGTACACTGCTCGCGTGTTTCCGGCATATATTGGTGGCTGTAGCTTCTGGCTAAAATTGTGCGTTCAGAAGACGTTATGCTGTATACTCCGGATGAATGTACGAGAAAACAGCAGCCGCTGGCGTGACTGGCTGTCCTAAACAATGCCATTAAAGCGCGGTGCGTGACGCAGGGACATTCTTCGCTTTCGTTGCCGCTTGTTCTCCGTCAGACGCGTACATAAGGTTGTGCCCGAGGGAGAATCACTTCCAGTTCGGCCGAGCAATCGACAGTGATGTGCTTATCCAATGGGTATGCTAGTGTTCCTCTCTATGCACTTCCAGTTGAAGCATTGTAGCTCGATACAGGTTAACGAGCAACGATCACGCTGCGGAGTCAGTAATATATTACGTGCTTCTACCTGGAAGCTAAATAAGCAGAATAACCGGCATTTAGACGAGTTGGTACTGGTTGAATATCTCGATGGTGTGTCACAAAAAAACGAAGACATAAGCAAGAAACACCGGAAAAGCGCTGCGCCGTGTCCCTGCTTGCCACGTGTCTTCTTCTTTTGCGTTATTTCCTCAACACATTCGGGCAAGACAAGGCTAAACAAGTTGTTTCTGTTGCAAATCGGTTAAGTTGGCACTTCATCAGTGCATTTACTCGTGTTAACTTCACGCTTATTCTACAGGTATGTGGCCCAGTGTGATTGAGGACGAAATGGGCGACTGGACGTAAGCATCAGCAGGAATGACTGCCGCTGTGACAAGGAGTGAGTGTGGCTTCAGTGAAGCACGCACTAACATGGCTCACGTGAATAAGTTGGCATGTTTTATTGTATATTGACTTTAATGGTTTCGAAATAATGCGTCACTGTCCTGTTTTCTTCGATTTATGGGCTTCGTGGGTTTTCAATGTTCTGCATAGTGAATATGATATTTTTTTTTCTATTTGAAGTTATTTTGTTACATAGCGTTCTTGACTTTTTCTGCGTCATTGCTTAGTTCTTTCCACTTTCACAGCCGCAGATATCTTCCGCAAGCCTGGACTGGTATATGGGTGCTAGTTGAACACTAGTGAATTGGCTCCCTCGTAACAGTAGGGTCGCGAATTTCGCAAATCATAATATCTTAGTAAAACGTGCGGCCCTGGTTACTCCCGGCTGTTGGGACTTCATGCATCATATCAAAAATCACGACGAAAATTCGGTGTCATTTAGCATTCAATCACTGACCACTATAACCGTGGTCGCTGAAAACGAGGTACAATGTGATCTACACATACGGAACCGAATTGTACGTCAGTCCTCATTGCCTCTGTTCTCCGAAATCATGCAAGTTGGCTGATAGTGATAGTTGGTGATTCATACTCACCGCAGATGGCTCGAAAACCATGGCGACGAAAAACAGTCACGCAGGAGATGTGCGATCTTTTGTGTCTGTATTCCACCGCCATGATTTCGGTCGCTGTGTACTATCCGCCGGAAGCCCGTTCCTGAGAGGTGAAGACGACGGTTACTCACTCACTTCTGCAAGTCATCCGCGCAAGTTGGGATGTGATTGCAGCATAGGTAATGTTGATTTGGTAATGAGAACTATCATTTCATAGGAAAGCAAGAGCCTCCTGTTTCTAGTCCAAACGTAACAAATGGTTGAACGCATTCCGATAAAACATCCCGAATTTCAAGGTTATTAAAAATCTAAAGAGGTATAAAAGTACGAATTGTTACCCCACGGAAAAAAAACTTGAACCCGAGCTTGACTATAGGTATCAGCTCACCTATTTTCAAAGCAGAAAACAGCGGTACGCGAGAACCTCGCATAAGGCCAGCACATCATTGACTATCACTGTCACAAGTGCATTAAGTATACCGTCAAGAACTGGTTGCAGACCTTAGCAACCTAGTAACAAATGAAAATATAAAAGAATATGTTTTGTAATATCAATTAAGCGAACATCTTGGGCAGCTCAGTAACATTCAAAGTCGTTCAGGTTCCAATCTAGAAGCAATGTCAAAGACATGTTTTTGTACGCTGAAATTATCTGCGACAAACACTGAAGAAAACAGGTTGCACTTGACTTCACGAAAACAAGCGATCGTATTTGGCCGCTGCGTTTATACACGTCACCCTTCCGTGCAACAGCGATGCACAATCTGCTGCATTCTTTGGTTGTCGCCGATTATATAGTTACACCTGATGCCATGTATTGTGTTTTCTAGGATATGCCTGCCAGGGACGCGCTAACATGCAGCCGTCCATCATCACGAGTTAGCATTAAACTACACATGTCGCCCAGGGATACTGGGTTGGCCTGATGCATGACATGGAATGCTGCCGCACACAGTGCAATCGAGCTAATCTTGCTGAAATATCGTCGTGTAACACAACCATTTCCCCAATCGCAGTCGCGGCGAAATGTCGGCGAATGTCAGAGCCAGTGGTAGTTGAAGCCGGCAAGAAATAATCACTCGAAGATAATTAGCTTGTCTCTCCACGTTAGCACCTTGGGAAACCAGGGTGGTCCCTGCAGAAACGCCTCGGGATCTCGTTACTGAGCGAGGAGGCACAGAGCTTTCTTGCCGCCTGTTCTTTCCGTCATCACTCATAGTCATTATGGATTATTAGAATTGGCCGTGCTACTCCCGGACACCATCAGGCCATTACAGACAGTGCAATGACATCGCCTTTTTCTCTGAAGTAGGCAAGAATTCTGCGAAATATTCACGTAACATAGAAACATGTCAAGGTCAAATATTATGAGGATCAGCTAGGAGTGAAGCGGTAAAAACAGTGTTGCTATATTTCTGACGTGTATTAGAGGTCATGCGTTGGCTTTAGAAGTATTTACTTACATGATAGACCCTTGTGTGGTCATGCAACTATATTTGGCAATACTTCTGATGAGAGAATATTCGAAATTTCGTCTATATGAATAGCACATTCGCTGCTTTTCAATTTTTAGTGATTGGAGTGCATTGAACATTTATATATCTCGTTATACGTTTCTGTGAAATGCAGCAGGGATAAGCGCTGTTGTCCTAACCTTGACTCAGACAGAACGGTAGATGATTGAAGTGTGCGGACGATCCTGCTGCAGAATAGGCGGCTGCTACTGCTCTCAGGCAGTACTCTCTGACAGAACGCACTGGGCTGATAACATCACCTCTAGGAGTTCACAGTACTTCTATAAGAATCACTATATTTTAGGCAGCCTGTTTTGAAGTTTTCAGTTTTTTTTAATAACTATGTGACCTTCTTTATACTGCTCAGGTGACCTACCGTAGAAGCTGAGTGCCTAATGTGTTCCTAAGAGAGCTATTTGATGGGCAAGTTGATATCTGTTCATATTAAGTTGAAAGCCTGAGATGTTTCATCAAACGCGAAAAATCACCGTCAGCGCCGTCCGCGTCCCGCGGCGTTGGCGTCAACGCGTGTGATTCAAAAAAATGCCCCCACCTCCCCGAAGGGAATCGTGAGGAAATGCGAATGCATTTCTTGCGCCGACAGTACACGGCGTAGTAATTTTAATGCGTAAATTAATGACGAGACGAGGATTTGTACCGTAACAATTTATTTACACATTCATCAGCACCTGTTTGTGCTGTCATTGTGCCTGACGGCCATAATCTCACCCTGGTGGTCGCTAAAGTGTACAGTCAAAGGGTCTTTGAGAAGCATGCGCACGTCACAGTTTCTGGTAAAGGCGAGATCAATGCAACTTCCGTGAATGGTAGTCGGACACTTGTCGGACTCGGCGGAGGCACACTGCATAGAGTACTGCATAGAGTCCGCATGTACTCCACCAACCACTCGCCGCTCTTCTTTCTCACGTCCACGTTAAAGACACCAACCAAGACGACGGGGTCAGATACTTTGGAGCGCACACACGCACTTTCCATAGCCGCGTCCAGTTGCACGGCAACGGCGTCAAGAGCGAGGTTGGGCGCGAGGTACACGGTCACCACAAAGACTCCGTACCGTTGCCGTCAGACATTCGCCTTCACCGACTTCTGCCATCGCCTTGAGAGGCGCCCAGCTCGGCGCCTTGAGAGGCGCACGGTCGAGAGTAACGCGCGAGCGCACGGGAGAGTGGGGCGCCAGCGTTGTCGGCTCGGCGTTGGCGTTTCACAGCGGCGTCTCGAGCACACATTTCCGGATGTTCTTGAGAGGCGCCCAGCCAGCGAACGGTCGAGAGTGAGGCGCGACCGGACGGGAGAGTGTGGCGCGGGGAGGAGAGAGAGCGAACGGCGAGAGAAGGAGCGGCGAAGCACTGCACCTACCCTCTCCTACACTCTCTCGCACCACATGCTCCGATTGCTAGGGGCGAGGATAAGCGCCCGCGCCCGCAGCTGTTGCTATGGGAGAGGGCGGCGCTGATAACGCCGGACGCCTGACATAGCCCGACTAAGAAATGCATTCGCATTTAAAATCATCACATGATGACATCACTATTCGACCTCACGATGACGTCACATATCGACAAGACTTGTGACATCGTTATGACGCATCACGTGAAGTCGTCACTTGGTCAAAGGTGGGCCGATCACGGAGGCAGTGCAAAACCACGTTAGGTGCAGAAAGCTTTCAGAGGGGGCCGGGGCAGGATCAGTGAATCTGCCGAGCAAGAAGACGACGGCTTTCGCCTTCGAGACGTCTTAGGGGAATGCATAAGAGTTTTATAACTGCTTCAGGCACTGAATACGCACACAACAGAATAGCATACGATGGGAGAGAACGCTACTCAGAAGCGATTTATTTTACGGAAACTACGCAGAGGGTCGACCACAGCTAAGTTGGCCTCATTAATATTCAAGCTGGCAAAACTAAAACATCCATTCTACTTCATGAGATAAATATACGCTATATGACACCTAATGGTGGTGTCGATAAACACAGTAATAGTTTTCCAAATTTTCTATTAAACACAAGCTTTTATGCGGTTTTGAATAATGTGCAGTGTTCACCTTAGATGTGTTTCCGCAGCGCTGGAGCATTGGTAACGGTGATATGCTGCTGACCCGAAAGTCGTGCGTTTAATCTCGGCCGCGGCAGTCGCATTTTGATGGAGGCGAAATCGTAGAAGCCCGTTTACTGTGCCATGTCACTACATGTTAAAGAACAACAGAAGGTCAAAATTTGATATGATTATGAAGCACTACAACGTGCTTCATAATCATATCGTAGTTTTGGCACGTAATACCCCAGATGGGTCCCTTAGATGTGCACGACCCTGTACATCAGCACCCTCGAGCTTGCGTGAACATACCTTCAGGCAGCAAAGACGATACGATAACACATATTCAATTAATTTCTTGTCTGCCTCATAGTATAATGCCACGCACGTAACGCTGACGCTCAAGCTACCTTTCTTACCGGTATAGGGAACTTCAATCAGTTGCGTAGTTTTCATACGTTTGCTTCTCACCGGAATCCGAAAATCAGAAAATCAGAAAAGCATCAAAGAAATGTACAGAAAAATAAAGAGGGCCCAAGTTTGCCTAAACACTTTCGCAATTACCCCTCACGCTCGTACGGGGCATATAATTTTTAGCCTTCTAGTCGTCTTCAGTGTATAAGGGACCTAGGTAATCTTTATAGTTTTCTTGAAATACCGCAAGAGTAATTTACACGGTATAGAATAGGACAAACCTTGTATGTCAACAGTAAGATCAGCACAGTTTCCTGATAATAATTAGTTCTAAAACTAGCTAAATTCTTTTCTATTTTCCAATCTTGATTTTACCTTTGTGGCCATGACAGGGTGATCGGTCTGTAAATAAATGCTCATAATGAGCACTGATAAGACAACAGATGTCGGTCCTCCATCGGCCTGCTGCAAAAATAAAACTATCTTTGAAGCTCGCATGATCTTACCATCGACTGCTAGAGTTAGCCTATCCAGCTGTTTCCACAGCACACAACCAAAAACTTGGAGTACGCATGAGCTTCGCCTTTAAGAGTAGAACGCGGTAGCGTAATCGGGCCCCGTGCGCATCGTCTTCTGAACTGCTAGCCTGGCTTCGGTTCTCATTGTATGCCTCAACAATGCCGCAAGGAAACGAACGAATGTGGGCGTAACATTTACCGTTTCAAACTATCCTAGCATGCCTACTGCAAGTATAGTTGTTAAGTGCCCACAACGCCATAATTCTTCCTTTTGCGAATCAGCGAAGGGCCCACTACGCGTCCGTAAGGCAACACGCGAACCTACGCAGCTGCTCACTTTGTTGATGCTTTTGCAGCTGATGATGATTAAATAGCATACCTATTTGCAATGGGTGGGCCTTGAAAACACGCACCCATTGCGCAATTCACACGTTTCGACGCCTGGCTGATTGTACGCTTCTGTCACGCAATATTCCACTACATGACATTCATACAGTGTTTTTTTCCTGTTTGCCACGCGGACCGAACATTTGCTATTATTTATCATATTTGCATCTTTCTTGATTTTTTGGTCATGTACAGGATGATGATTTATTGCTCACAACCAAGGACGCTGACACCGACGCCGCCACCGGAATTTCTGAGAAACGAGCTCTTCAACGCTGTCGCGTTAACACAGCGACATAACCTGTTGCATGCTCCGCACGGGCCACCCTAATTTCTTGCTGTAGGTGCTTGCAGCCCTCTACGTAGCACGTCCTCGATTAACCGCTCCGCTTTGCCAACCATTCGGTTACCCAAAACAATTTCGTGTTTCGGGCCATGAACAAGCTATTAATGTAACGCTCTTCCACGGCGGCAAGCAGGGACTGTCTATGCAAAATTAATTTCGCCTCCCAAGTACCACTGTTATGGCCTTAGGTGGCGTAAAAATTGGGTCCGTAGGAAAACAGAAAAATAAGATGTAGACGGTCCGCTCCAGGGGCTTGCTTACGCGTTTGCAGCTTATTCTAATGAGTCCTCTGCTTAAGACTTTGTTTTCTTTTTCAACTTCCGGTTTATATACCATCGCATTTAATGCTTTGCTCTGGGGTCTTACTTATGAAAGCCTTGATTTTCCTTACTTTTGTCTATTCGATAAGCTTCACCCAGCAACTTTTGTTAAAACCGCGTTGATTCTACATTAGGTTATTTTTATTTTCATGGATAAGTGTTTTCAGTCGCGACTTTACACCAAGAGCACGTTGCTATGCCAAAGGCGGGCTTCGGGATACGCCATTTTCAGGCTCACATTTTCAGCAATTTGTGCCCGCGTACATCCGCTAACATGCTCTATTCTTCAAGCTTAGCGCACCGCGCCTGAAGCCGAAACGACGTGTATGTAAACATTACGGTGTTTATGTGCATTCCGCGCCGTCAGGCTGAGCGGCCTCGTTTAGTGCTCAGTCCCCGTTCCCCTGTACCTGCTTTCTAAGGGCGCCTCGAAGCTAATATTTCGCCGGCGACTGCTGCTGCTACAGAAGAGGCCTCCAGGTACGCACTCATCTCTGTGCGTCGGCGATTAATGCAGCTTCCGTTTTAATCATAATGACTTCATTACGGCGCCGGCACGGTCTTTAATGAAGTTGCTGGAAGCGGTCGTCCTTCTATATGCTTGTAACTTGTGGGTACACTTATAGCTTCCCTGCCGTGTACAGTTGTTTCAGCGCTGATCTTTCCGCTTAGTTCTGCACAACGCAGAAAATGCCAGAGCAGCTCGTCGTCTGTCCTGCGTGAACTATATCACATGACGCCCCCTGCCAGCGAACAAGTGCTACTCCGCTCTTTAGTTGTTCACCTCGGACTACCCTGCTTCCGTGATCCTGAAGTGAAGGTAGTTTACCGAAAGATGTGATTTGTGAGTGCATGGTTTCCGTGGGAATCTCTAGGCTTCCCATCAGTGGGTTGCTTGCCTCCTTGCAAGAGACCTCCTAATAGCGCCAGAGATTTCCTACCGAACAAAAGTAAATGTTATCTGCTGCAGGAAACTAGCGATGTTCAGCAATGTGTGCTGTAATGGGTGACATCACAGCGCCGCGTACGAAAATGATGGTACGAACCCAAGAAGAATAACTGCTCGTGAATTAACTATGCTTAGGGAAGGGCCACCGACTTGCGCGTTACGTGAGATGGCCGCGCATGACCTGGTCGGAAAAGTGAGGTCCCGCGACGCTCCTCCAAAGAGCAACTACACAGCGGTACATTGAGATATCACGTGCGTTTTCTAGCACTTATGAAAAAGACACTGTGGAAACAATGGAAAGACACCTACTCACTACAGAAAAAAAAAATTATTTATCTATCTGGCGTGTACCTACCCGTATGCATAGGAATATACGCGACGAAAACGAACTGGCCTGCCGGCGTACCATCTATACGCGAAATTTCAGTTTGCGATTTGCGATGGACAGTTTCTATGGAATTAAAAAAAAAGGTGAAAGAAGGGAGAGGGAAGAAACAAGCGGAAAGACAGGGAGGTTAGCCAGTTCTTAGACCGGCTGGCTACCCTGTGCTGGGGGAAGGGGTAAGGGGGATAGAAGATGATAGAAGAAATCGTAGTTATGATAGTATGGGAGATCGTGTTACAGTGATGTCTTCATAATACCCCGGGAAATCCACATAGAGTGCACAAGACTTCGAGTACACTGGAGTTTCGCCTTTAAGAGCAGAACGCGATAGCGTAATTGGACCCCGTTCGCAACACCTTTTCAATTGCATACCTGGTTTCGCTTCTCGGTGGACGCCTCAACCGTGTCGTTTTGCTGTGCGCGCAACATTGGCCTTTTCAAACTACCCTATGATGCCTACTGAAAGTGAAGTTGCGAAGTGCTCGCTACGCCATAATCCTCCCTCTTGAGAATCGGCGAAGTACCAGTTACGCGTCCGTAAGGCAACACGCACACCTTGGCAGCTGCTCACTTTGTTGTTGCTGTTTCTGATAATGATGATTAATTATGCCTGAGCGCTATGTAATGGGTGGGCCTTCAAAACACCCACTTGTTGCGAAATTCACACATTTTGACGCCTGGTGCGATTCTACGCTTCTGCCAAGAAATATTTCGTGCGTTAAGGGGACTCTTCGCACTACATGACATTGGTATAGGTTTTTTTAACACGAAAGTGTTTTATGCCGGGGTCCATCAAGACTTTTATGACCTATTTCCGTCACGGAAATATGTCAGCAAAATGAGCGCCATTAGATGGCAAAGAAAAAAACTATAAAAAAAGTTCCGCTGGCAGGAGTCCAACCCACGTCCTCTCGGTCCGCGACAATGGGTGGCGGGCATTTAGCCCACTGAGCTACCGCCAAACACATAACCGCACCTACATGAACGCGCCTTTTGTCTTTTACACTTTCCTCTCACATTCCTCTTGGATGGATGGATGGATGGATGCTTTGAGCGTCCCCTTTGTAACGGTGTGGTGACATGTGTGCCGCCAGGGTCCGAAAAAATAGACTTCGTTGCTTCCGCCATGAGTTCCTGCAACACGCAGTTGCTACGAACATCACATTGGGTGTATTTCCAATAGGACAAGTGTAATATCGTCAACGCTTTAACACACCGCGAGGTGGTGTCTTTAGTCCAAGCCTCGCTCATAGCATTCATCAATATCGACAAATAGCTCTCCGTCGCTCGCCTGCCTGTCGCACCGCATTCCCCGCTCGCCCTGTGAGAAATAATGGACATGTTATATGGAAGACACGACGCTCGTCGCCTTTCTCTTCGCGTTTCACGACGCTTTGAAGGAGTGCATATCGAGTGTGAGTGTTTACTATGAGCTTGTTGATGCCATCTTTGCACGGGATTCACCACAAGCGGTGTCCAGGTATATATTGAGGACTTCAGCTACCGCAAGGGTTAGAGAGTTTGAGAATTGATGACGGAAGACGCTGGGTACCCAAGCTGCGTTGGGTAGGCTGCTCTTGCGTTCGGAGGAGTTATTCCGCCTCTTTTGTGCCTTCTTGCGTAAGTGACCGCAACGCACCTCGCCGGCCGACCGTTTTTTCTTCGTTGCACGACGGCAAGTAGCGCACGCACCAGTGAAGTCACTGCAGCAACTGCGGCAGTCACAGCGGCTTTTGGCTACACTCTTAATCATGTCCTGTTTAAAGTTGCAGTTTATAGCCCGGAAACGAGACGAAAAATCTAACGCCTACAGACTGTTTGTTTAGCCGGCACAACCTGTAGCCGGCGCCGCCCGTAGCCGTCCCGCGGCGTAGTAGTTTTCTCAGCGGCTCATATCATAGGCGGGACTCAAATAGGCCGGAGATTTTTCGTCTCGAATCCCGGCTAGTTACAAGGCCGGCTATGGAGATCTCCTCGTTCCGCGTGAGCCTAGCTACGGTGTGTCCCAACTACGGCACGTCCTAGCTATAGGCGGTGTATGAAGCGGCGAAACAAAAAATTGATTTTAAGCCACCTTTTAAGCTCTAATCGGGGATTTGGAGGCTTAGACACATATTTTATGATATACATAATCCATATACACATATTACACTCAGAAGTAAACCACAGAAAAATTCACAACAAACACTCGCGGATTCGAACTCGTGAACACTCGATCAGCAAGCGCATACGCTAACCACTACACCACATCACGCCGCGGCGTCAGCGTTGTAAAAGAACGGGGGTTTATATGTACCAATAGGTCGCTACACACTGGCGTATTAGTGTAGTGGAGATCGTTTTATACATGCAGCGTTCACTGATACGTAAGGAGACATTTTTTAAATGACATTCGTGAAAATATATACGGGGTCACTCAAGTTATTGTTCGGAGCATGCTTGAAGTGATTTGCGTGTTTGGTATAAAAGGTAAAACTGTTCCGCATATATTTGGCACTGGCACCTCAGTGACATTTAAGGAATCTTAGCGTTCATAATACCCCTATTCTATTCACGTAAGCCGCCAACCTGTTGCCTTTCGTGGATTGAACGAGTTTTCAACGTCAAGATTCGCTTGCCGTGGGACGGGAGCTCGGAATCCATCCGTGCCAACCGCACAGCGACGTAGCCGTAGCAACGACAATAGCAACGACGGAGATTAGCCGTGTTCTAAGTAACGTCGCTGGCCGCTTCACCGCCGATGGTTACCGGGCCGGTAGCCGATATTGTCACTAAGCCTATTCAGTTTATTTTGACGCTGTAGTCGACGGTGTTCCAGAACAAAGCGCTCACGCTCATATGCCAGGATCTTTTACTTCTTACCGTTGTTGGCTCGACCCTCTCCGCGTAATAATTACACACTGAGATGAACTTGCGCTGATAACCGTGGTATTGTCGGCAATATGTATAATATGCGAACACGCTCGAGCAGGTGCGGTGTGCCGCGCACGCAGTGCAGATGAACTTCACTTGTAAAGGAACTCATCTTGGTTCTAAACGTTGGATAGTGCACGTCGCTTCCCCTCAAACGAATGACACTACTCTAGCAGATATTATTTTTGCTTCAACAGAAAGTGCGGTCCACGTTTCGGTCGACCATGGAAGCGAGGAGGTAGAGCTGACTGCATGCAGCTTCGCGGTCGCTCGGCGGACTGCGCCCGGAAGAAATGCCTCTCACATGCGCTTACTTTGGACGACACTCGCGCGACAGACGTGACTCGTGAAGTGGGCTGTCCACGCTAAAGACATGGCGGCTCGGCATTCGCCGTTGTCTGACAGGCAGTGCGCAGGCGGGAATTGGCTGCTAACATGAACAGGATCTTATATCCGGCAGTAGTTATCGCCGAAATATTTGCGACGTTCTGTTACGACTCCATCAGTGGCCATATTTTTTAGAACATCTCGATTCATGCGGGTATAGCGGTCCCGCCGCGCAAGTTAAATCACCTCATACTGTCTCAAAGCGGAGAATTCGCTAAACTCACACTGGATGATACAATATTTTTCACATAAGTTTACTAGAATATTTTCTGGAAGCCGAGTCCATGCAGTGTACTATACGCAGTATTTGTGCGAAAGGCACCTTCATAGGGGTGCAGTGCCTAACTCTATACAAGTTTCACCTTTCAATAACTTTTTGGCATATTTCGCAGCGATTAATACGGCGGTGCACGCAAAATTGGCGAGCTACATCCACACAGCTGCATTTGCATGTGCACGCGACTGTTAGTTTGTTGTGCTATAGAGTGCATGGGATAGCTTTCTTGGGTTTTTTAAGTGTACACGCGACTGTTAGTTTGTTGTGCTATAGAGTGCATAGGATAGCCTTCTGGGTTTTTTTACGTGTACACGCACTTAATTTTTTATGTACGGATTACTGAGAGGTGTTGCGCACACCAGAAATCCAGAACGTAGTATAGTGGTGCATTAATAGAAAATCAATTTGACACCATCGAGTAATAGGTTCTAGTGTTGCAGAGCTATGCGCAGATGCTAAAAAGACAACGTATGGTCTATGAAGGATGCAACTTTTGGTGCAAGCTGGATTCTTAATTTTTTTATTGCGCACATACAAAGCGGTTTCGCCTCAGTTTGGCAGTCGTCACGAGGAACTTAAACTGCTAAACTATGATATATTATCCCAAGAAAGTTAACGTAGAGTGGCCATTTGTCGAACATGAGGGTGTTTGACGATTTCCGGACTTTTTAGGCCAATGAAGCGATGTTATTACGAGGTACACCCACCGGCGTACGCACTTCGCGCTGGCACATATGTACGTTCCAGAGGACGGTAATTTAAGTATGCAAATATTGTTTCCCAGACTTAGGCATTGCTTAACATGAATTTAGGAGAAAAGCGTAAACGGTTTTGCGAAATCTAGAAACCTCGTGGGAGCTCTACTGCTCGCACTTGATTTCGACAGCATGCCGTTGCTTTTAATAGAGCATTAAATTAGATATGTACATTTCACGGCAAACGATTCGCGCATTTGTCCAAGGAAGCATTTTGTTTTTCATCATTACCAACCTATTTTGTGTCCACTTGAGGACGAAGGTCTCTTCACTAATCCCCCATTGATCCTATCCAGCGTCTTCATTACTATTTTTTGTGTGTTTGTGGCATGCACAAGAACCAAGAATGCAGTCAGGTTGCGGTATCCCTAATGCGGACTCCCTTGACGTCAAATGGCACGCCGTGTAGTGGTTGATTGTTGGCTAATGGAGTTTTAGAATTGTGTACGCAGACATTGCGTTGGCTGGGCACATACGCTGTACTGTATTCGGAAAGTAACGTGCGTATACCAGTGTCTAGTCTTTTACAGATGCGCAGTGGCAACAAACACAAGAAATTGTGCACACGAAGCTCTGGGTACCGAGTTTTAATAGTGCTAATTTTAACCACTTGGGATTTTTTTTTTAACGGGAACCGACTACATCACATAGGAGAGTTTTTACGCTCAGTTTCCCCTTGATGGTTACCTAGAGTAACCACTACAAGGAAATTGGAAACTATAAGCATGAAGTGTGTTTAGACATGCGTATAAAACTTCGCATTCTTTTTTTTTTCAGTAACGGCGGTTAAAGCATGGATGCACCATGTTCCTCGTAAATGTATCGTTCAGCGGAATCACTTTCGTTGAGAATGGCTTGACTGGCCCTATCAGCTTCATAGTTCAACAGTACCTGCTGTGTCTAGTCGAGTCGAGTCGAAAAAACTTTATTGCAAGGGAATTCAGGACCTCCCAGGCCCCCTGGGTCCCCGCGCGACCCCACCACACTCAAGCGTTAATGTCTAATAAGTCCATGACGCTGGCAGCCCGGCGGGCGGCGATCTTCTGCCTTGCCTAACGTGTATAAGCATGCGAGAAACAGGTACTACTCACGTGTAAAAATAAGTATTTATTGTAAAAAAATACAAACAGCGCTATAAGCAATGCTCAGCGCTGAAGGAAACGATAAACGTGACATCCGATATTCTGGTGCTTTTGATCATTTCTTTTGATCGTTTCAATGCTTCTTCAGCAGCTTACCACCGGCAAAACACCTGGGAAACAACTGGGCATTTCTCATTGCACTCTGCAGAAGACGAAGCATTGAGCATACCCAGTTGGGTACGTGAGGACCTTAATATAGTACATTGTCAAGCACAAAATAATCGTATCGTACATCGTCAAGCACAAATTTTTCTAGAACAGTGCCAACCGAACGTTTCAAATTCTCTTGCACTTGATCGCAGTAGAAAGCCTTGTTGTCGTACTCCCTCCAAAACTCCGGGGTCAGGCGATGGGCGGGCTGCTGGCATGTCATCCTGACGAAAAAAAAAAGCAAGAAGACACATTCGACGTTATGTTCTTAGATCACCTGCCCTTTTCGCCCATCACAAAAAAACTTCTACTTGGGAAGCGGTTGTTCTCATTCTGTTGTACACCTTGTCGAATTCTGTTTAAATAGATAGTGTCACAGAAGTTGGAAATTACAAAAGTGTTTTCAGAAGATGCTAATGAAGCTTTCTTATAGTATTTTAACCATAAACTTACCACAGTTATGAAAGAAAGCTTAACATCAGTTCCTCAGAAATACTCGTCGACCTCCACGAAATAAATACATGTGGGCATTGAACGTCTGACCGAAGATGACTGACTTTGTTGAGCTTCTCCATGAAACTTCCAGTTTTTTAGAAGTGAAGCTCTGTTTCGAATGTCGGCTGCAAGTGAAAACCACAGCACAGTCGCAATTTGATGAGAATCAGGTACAAGGAAAGCAGTTTTACAATAGACTCACGATTCATTCGTTAAGTAAATAAGATTTTTAGATGGGAGTGAAACGCAAGAAAAACAAGAAAATGAATAAAAAACACAAGAAGAAAGATCGTATGCTCAGTTACGGCATTGTAAACAACACCACGGCCGGTGTTGCTGCTGCTGCTGCTGCTGGAGACCCTGCAAGGTGTGAGCTCCTGGCCAGTTGCTCAATAAAACTGCGCCTGGCTCTTGTGTCAGATGGTTTTGTCACCTCCAAACGTATTCAAATTCTGTGTATACTACCACGAGGATGAACAACAATTATATCCCTTATTACGACTGCTGTATGAACTTCACTTCTCTGTAATAACATTAATAATGAGCAATCCAACATAAATAATAAGCTGCCAACGAAAACAACAGTACTTTTATACAACCACGGTTATATGTCGCTATTTCATCGCATGAAATGATAGATGAGAGAACAAAAATGCCATCAACTAGCTAACGCCTAAATTACATATGACGCATTACTTTACCTTCATCGAGATCAGCAATTTGCACAGGCACCACAGCTGGTGCATGATGCACTGATGTACTTGTCCACACTTCACTTGGCACTGCATTAGACCAATGGGCAAATGTGACCCGAAACCACAGAAATCAGTGAAGGGGCAGAGTAAATACGCAAATGTATTCATGAGCATGAATGAGGCTGGCTTTAAAACTTGTTAGAAATTAGCCAGCAAAACGCGTTTTAAAGATTGTCGCTATTCAGAAAGTCAAATTGCAGATTTTTCCTCCTAAAACCAAGAGATGCCGCTAGTCGTATCTATGAGCGCCTGATCCAATGAAACGGTACTAACGTCTTCGGTACTCGTAAGTGCAGTTTTATTAATTTTTGATTGGGGGAAAGCTTTTCCGCTTCCCAAAGGTAAAAAAAAAAGAAATGTAAATGCGAAGTATAAGACCTACCATGAAAGGACGTCCTATCATCATTCAACTGCTAGCAAAATATGCTTCCTTTGATTGCCGCATTGTATCATTGACCATAAAAGCAGAGGACAGTTACTAGCCAAAAGATAAGAAGCCATGCGAGAGCTAAAATTACACAGCTTGTCAAGCAACACGAATTGATTATCTCAGTGACACCTGTCAAGAGCGACGAAAGCCTCTGAACTGTACAAGAGTTCACAATAAATGCGATCAGCACGACAACACGTGCGCGACTATAGAGACGGATCACGATTACAACAAAGATAAGTACTCGTATACTCGTATAGTTACTCGTACGCATACTCGTATAGTTATTTCAAAAGCCGGCAATAGAATATTCTGGCAGCTCAATACCATCATTCATATATATCAGCGCAAGCATGCAACAATGTGAACGCTAACAGCACGAGCATAAATGTGAAGAAAGAAGAACACTCACCCAGGCGGGTACGATGCGCCGGGCTGTGTCCGCAGTGTGGGCACCAGCGAGACAGAAATGGCGCGAAAGCGTCGTGTAATCCTGCGTCAACTACTTGCGTGTAGCCATGGCACGTGCAAGGGGATGTCGCTATGTCCTCGCAACACCCCCTTAATATTGAGATAAGAGAATTTTTCCATGGCGGCCGAGTACCGGCTCACGCGGCACGCTCAACAAACCACACCAACCTATTAAACATCCGCCGTTGTCGTGGAATGCGCTAAAACTAACCACTCGCGCCAAAAACGCAACCCCCTTCCCGTCGCACAATATCTTCGAACTCTCGCTTTTACCTCCTTCCTTTCTTTTCTCTGCGCAAAAACAGCAGAAGCGGAGTGCAATGGAGAGTGTTGCAGCCCCTATTCTCTCTCACGCACGCAAGAGAGAGCGCGTAGTTAGCTCCATGCGCATACCTCCTCGCAGCATAGCTCGCCTCTGCGGCTGACGCTGTCGGCGCATGAGTATACACCGACGCTTGCGCCGACAAGTTATAACACGCGGGAGCATACGCTGAGCTGTAGCCAGGATTCTCACTTACGCGGCCCACACCGACGCGCGACTAATACTGCAGGCCGTCTATAAGGCGGCGGTGAAGGGTGCACATTTTTTATATACGCTTGTCACGGCTAACTTCTGTTCGAAGGCCTACTATAGCCGGGAGTTTTCCTGAGTTTTGAAGCGTCCCGCCTACAGGGCATGAGTTAGCCAGGACTTGATTAAGAGTGTACCGCGCGAAACTAAACGGCCGACGACAGCGCCACCGCATTTTTGTGACGTATGTCCGGTGGATCCAACTCGTCTATATGTTTAAACTGAATCTTGACCTGCAATCCAGTGAGGGTGGGAGATTCCTCATGTGCATAGTTGAACAATAAAGATTCGCAGCGTGCACGTTAAGTAGAAGGGGACTGCAGGTCTCTGTGTCTAATCTTTCTTCTGTCTCTCATTGCCCATTAGCAGTGATGTTGCTGTGGGAAACACCAGCGCACACTGCATGGTTCGCGCCTCCACAGGTTTTACGTTAGTGGAGCTGAAACACCCTTCCCTACATGCTTCAATCCTCCCCAAATTTTTCTTTGAAATGTTCGAGGCGTTGCGACAAATAGTCATCTGAAAGCGGAAAGTACAAAGATGACACTCACAATCATTGATCGTACTGCTAAACAGTATTGTCTGCCGTATCGTCTTCCGAAGCTTGTGATGTGCACATCTCGCTTTTTTATCTAAATAACACATGAATGTATTCCGGTGTTGCCTTAACTACTATCGTGTAATTTCTAATGGTCAGGTTGAGCAGCTTCTCGTGAAATTCGAAGGATCCGGTCACGTGCATAGTGAACCTAAGCGGATAAGCGATAACATTTTCTACTGATATGTTAAGGAATTACAAGTACTGTTTTATCTTTCTTTCATGGTTTGGTTCGGAACAGACGAGCGGGCTCGTGGTAATTCCAGACTTGTATGATTCCTACCTATCTCAAGGTATCTTTCCAAAGTTCAAATGCACGAAAGAAACGCGGAGTTGTGTCCATATAGGGGTTGCTTTCCTTTAATTTCATGTCATGTCATTTGATATTCTAATGCACTTTCTTGCATTGGTTAAGGTAGCACGCGCGGCGATTATCAGGGTCATTCGTTGCCTTCTTCTTGCTTAAGATTACAAAGCGCTCTATATCGCCAGGTAGACAAAATTTACGTTAGTTTCATTCGAGACAACGTTATTTTAAATGCCGCTACCGCACGGGAACATTGACAGACTGCGATCACCTAGTGACCTATGCATCTTGCTCCTAATAACTACGTCGTTTTAGGCACTCGCTAGACGTATTATGCTTTGCCAAATGCAGGAATCCTGAAGGCTCCGATTATGGAAGTAGCGTTCGCGGCCGGGTCAATCTACACCAAACGACCCAGCCATTTTGGTGACCATCGCAAATGTACTTGAAAAAAAAAAAAAGATTGCTGATTCACTTCATTGAAAACATTCAATTGCTAGAATATTTCGGATAGAAAAATTCCGAATTCCTCCCAAATTTCGCAAAATGTCATCAGAGTGACGTTTGTCGGAATTTCATTCGGAGAGAATCCTGTCTTGTTTCAATATCTAATTTAGTGTACATATTAAGCAAAGGTTTTTTTTTGTAAGATGTCTGAATATCATTAACATTACAGCAATTTCTCCGCTACAAACTCCTCCAGATATTTTGTCAGGGTGTTATATATTTGTATTTTTATTCGTGTAAAATTGCACTATGCATGAATACCTGAGTAATGAATACTTACTCGACGGAGGGTACGTATTGTGTTAACAATATTTTCCCACCACCGAAGTTTGTAAATCTTACGCAAAAAAAGAAATAAAAAATTCAGATATCTTCATTTTCGTCAACATTGAGACGCAATTAACACAACGTGGTGCCCCTATAAAAAGCAGCTTTATACATATATCGAATGCAAATGAATAGCTCATTTTACATGGCAAGTTTTATCATTGCGTATTTTTGTTCTACGCAAAAAATAATAATTTTTTTTCCTCAGTGGCGGCTACCTTCCCATTTCTTCATACGGCAGCTTCGTCATTTAAGTTCTTCGCATCTGTCCATCTATTTGAGGCTAAAACGAGACCATCCAGCCAACCAGTCAAAGCGGAAGAAAATCCCGCCTAAGGACCGCAGCCCTTTGTATAGGACCGTATAAAATGCTGCCCAAACACGTTCCAGAAATATTGCTTTCCAGTTCCTCTTGATGTTTGTTCACAATATTGTTACGGTACCCCTTCAGACGGGTGTCTTGCTGGGCGAGTTGGTACGATAACATCAATAAACTCAACGCAAAAAACACGGACACAGAAAAGGAGCACACTACACAGCGCTATCAAATCAGATATATTGAAGCGTGTGTGTTCTTCAATAAATCTGAGTTGATAGTTAGCGCTGTGTAGTGGGTTCCATTTCTATGTCCGTGTTTTTTGCGCTGCGTTTAATGATGTTAATACCACTCAAGTTGTTATATATTGTCACGTGGTCGTGACGTCGATGAAGACAGCAGTCGGCGTTTGCAGGATGAAACTGTTTATTTGGCCGAACTTGTGGCCGGAAAATGAGAACTAGAACTACAGCAATACACGCTGTACAAATATAGCGGCGAACAGGGCGTCGTCCGTCGATCAACTGACAAGCGGTCAAGCGCGTCGGCTTTTATACAGGCGCTATGGAACTTTCCAGCAATATCGCTGGTGGCGGCGTTATCTCTCGACAAAGCTGGAACATTCGCGTGCGGCACGCAATCTTAACAAAGCGATCTACTAAAATCGTGAAGCTTCTCGAACACTGCTGCACGGCCAGCGTCGAGCGTTGATAACCGTCCTTGCTGGTCAAACTCGAACACATCAAAATAAAAGAAGCGAGCATGGCATTGCCCCCCTCTGAAAAAGCATCGTCCCGATGCTTGCAACAGAACATGCAAAGGAAAAAACAAGTGCATACACAAATAAATTTTTATTTATTTATTTATTTTATTTAGAAATACTGCAATAAAAAAGGAAAAAGTAGAGTTCTCAGGTTCGCTAACGCGCAAAAAACGGCTTAAGGCGCACGACATGGACGACTTCAGGTCGTGCGCGGCGTCGCTGGGAGTTCGTAATGCCGTCCGGGACGACCTCGTAGTCAAGAGCGCCGTGACGTCGAAGCACCTTGTATGGGCCGAAGTATCGCCGAAGAAGTTTTTCACTGAGCCCACGTCGGCGTATCGGCGTCCAGACCCACACACGGTCACCGGGTTGGTACTCCATGTGGCGTCGTCGAAGATTATAGTGACGGCTGTCGACCCTCTGCTGGTTCTTGATGCGCAGGCGGGCGAGCTGTCGAGCTTCTTCGGCGCGTTGCAAATAGGCGGCAACGTCGAGATCGTCTTCGTCGGTGGCGGTTGGTAGCATTGCGTCGAGCGTCGTTGCCGGGCTCCTTCCGTAGACCAGCTTGTACGGCGTCATTTGCGTCGTTTCTTGCATGGCCGTGTTGTATGCGAAGGTCACATACGGAAGGATGGCATCCCACGTCTTGTGTTCGACGTCGACATACATGGCCAGCATGTCGGCGATGGTCTTGTTTAGCCGCTCGGTGAGGCCATTGGTCTGTGGGTGGTACGCTGTGGTCCGGCGGTGGCTTGTTTGGCTGTATCTCAGTATTGCCTGAGTTAGGTCAGCAGTAAACGCCGTACCTCTGTCGGTGATGAGGACCTCTGGGGCGCCATGACGCAGGAGGATGTTCTCAACGAAGAACTTTGCTACCTCGGCGGCACTGCCTCTGGGTAGGGCCCTTGTCTCGGCGTAGCGGGTGAGGTAGTCGGTAGCTACGACGATCTATTTGTTTCCGGTATTGGACGTCGGGAACGGCCCCAGTAAATCCATCCCAATTTGCTGGAACGGCCGTTGAGGTGGCTCGATAGGCTGCAGAAGTCCGGCTGGCCTAATCGGCGGTGTCTTGCGTCGCTGGCAGTCCCGGCAGGTCTTGACGTAGCGAGTTACGTCGGCGACAAGGCGCGGCCAGTAGTACTTTTCCTGTATTCTTGCGAGCGTGCGAGAAACACCCAGGTGTCCAGACGTCGGGTCGTCATGCAGAGCCTGGAGGACCTCTGGTCACAGTGTCGAGGGCACTACGAGAAGGGAATCGGCTCGAAGCGGCGAGAAGTTCTTCTTAAGGAGAACACCGTTGCGCAAGAAAAACGACGTCAGTCCTCGCGTGAATGCCTTGGGAACAACGGTGGTCCTGCCCTCGAGGTATTCCACAAGGCCCCTGAGTTCTGGGTCCGCTCGCTGTCGTTCGGCGAAGTCTTCGGCACTTATGGTTCCCAAGAAGCAGTCATCCTCCATGTCGTCCTGCGGCGGTGGGTCGACGGGGGCGCGGGACAGGCAGTCAGCGTCGGAGTGTTTTCTTCCGGACTTGTAAACGACGGTTATGTCAAATTCTTGAAGTCGTAGGCTCCACCGTGCGAGGCGACCTGAAGGGTCCTTCAAGTTAGCTAGCCAACACAAGGCGTGGTGGTCGCTCACAACTTTGAAGGGCCGGCCGTAGAGGTAGGGGCGAAACTTCGATGTAGCCCAGATGATGGCCAGGCACTCCTTTTCTGTTGTGGAGTAGTTGATTTCTGCCTTTGATAGCGACCGGCTAGCATAACTGATGACCCTTTCGAATCCGTCGGTCTTTTGCACAAGGACGGCGCCGAGTCCTACGCTGCTTGCGTCGGTGTGGATTTCCGTATCGGCGTATTCGTCGAAATGCGCAAGTATGGGAGGCGTCTGCAGGCGTCGTTTCAATTCTTGAAATGCTTGAACTTGCGACGTTTCCCACCTGAATTCGACGTCGGTCTTCGTGAGTTGCGTCAGTGGCTCGGCGATCCGTGAAAATTCCTTGACGAAACGTCTGTAATAGGCGCACAAGCCGAGAAAACGGCGTACGGCCTTCTTGTCGGTGGGCGTCGGGAAGTCAGCGGTGGCAGCTGTTTTCCGCGGGTCCGGGCGAACACCATCCTTGCTGATCACGTGACCCAAGAACAAGAGCTCCTCGTACGCGAAGCGGCACTTTTCAGGCTTCAAGGTGAGTCCGGAGGTCTTGATTGCTTGAAGTACAACTTCAAGGCGCCGAAGGTGTTCGTCGAAGTTTGAGTAAAACACAACGACGTCGTCCAAGTACACGAGGCACGTCTGCCACTTCAAGCCCGCCAGTACTGTGTCCATAACCCGTTGAAAAGTCGCAGGTGCCGAGCAAAGACCAAAGGGCATGACCTTGAACTCGAACAGGCCGTCTGGTGTTATAAAAGCAGTCTTTTCTCGGTCTCTCTCGTCGACTTCTATTTGCCAGTAACCGGTCTTGAGGTCCATCGACGAAAAGTACTTTGCGTTGTGTAATCGATCCAGGGTGTCGTCTATCCGGGGAAGGGGATACACGTCCTTCTTCGTGACTTTTTCAGGCGACGATAATCGACGCAAAAACGTAGAGTCCCATCCTTCTTCTTCACTAGCACCACCGGGGATGCCCACGGACTCTTCGACGGCTGGATGATGTCGTCGCGTAGCATTTCGTCGACCTGTTTCTTCACGGCCTCGCGTTCTCGCGTCGAAACTCTGTACGGGCTCTGACGGAGTGGTCTGGCGCTTTCCTCTGTTATGATGCGATGTTTTGCCACGGGAGTCTGCCTAATTCTTGACGACAACGAAAAGCAGTCCTTGTATTGCAAGAGCAGGGTTTTGAGCTGTTCTTGTTTGTGCTTCTGAAGGCTGGGATTGTTGTCGAAAGCTGGTTGCGGCGCTTTATTCGTCGGAGTAGGCTCGGGAGAATCGGTGAGGCCGAAAGCATTGCTGGCTTCTACGATTTCTTCGATGTAGGCGACCGTCGTGCCTTTGCTCACGTGCTTGTACTCGTTGCTGAAATTCGTGAGCATAACTGTTGCTTTCCCTGCCCGCAGCTCTGCTACTCCTCTTGCGACGCAAATGTTGCGGTTAATCAAGTGGTGCTTGTCGCCTTCAACAACGCCTTCGAGGTCTGCTGATTTCTGAGTGCCGACGGAAATGATGACGCCGGAGCGAGGTGGAATGGTGACCTGGTCTTCCAGCACATTCAAGGCGTGCATTCTTGGCGGAGTGTGCGGCGGTAGTGCCTTTTCCGTGGACAGTGTTATTGACTTAGACCTCAGGTCGATGATTGCACCATGAAGGCCTAAGAAGTCCATACCAAGGATGACATCTCTCGAGCAACGCGGCAGGATTACGAAGTTCGCGGGATAAATCCTGTTGTTAATGGTGAGTCTCGCTGTGCAGATTCCCTCTGGCGTTACGAGGTGACCTCCAGCTGTCCGGATTTCGGGGCCTTCCCAGGCTGTCCTAACTTTCTTCAGCTTCGTGACGAACGGTCCACTGATGACAGAATAGTCGGCTCCGGTGTCGACGAGGGCTGTGATGCTGTGGCCGTCGATAAGAACGTCGATGTCGCTAGTTCGTCGTCTTGCGTTGCAGTTAGGCCGCGGCGTCGGGTCACGGCTACGTCGGTTTGTACCGCTGCTTCCACGTTGCGTCGTCAGGTCTACATCGATCAGCGAGGTTTCTTCGTCAGGGCTCTGTCTGGTTCGCGTCGTGTCCTGAAGGTTTCGTCGTGGCGTCGTCGTCGGCGGCGGAGGATCTTCGGTATTTCGTCGTACAGCAACCGCACCTCCATCGGTTGCTCTCCTTAGTTTTTCGGATACGGGCTAGGTGACCGGCCCCGAGTTGGGCCAGTGTATGGTCGGCGTTGGGGAGAGACGTAGCGGCCTGGCGACGGCGAACGGGAAGGTTGTCGGGGCGTCCATTGCGTTCCCGCGAGATAGTCGGCGATGTCACGTGGTCTTTCCCCTCGCTGTGGACGCGGCGCGTCGATGGCGAATCCACGCAGTCCCATCTGTCGGTACTGGCAGCGGCGGTAAGTGTGGCCAGCTTCTCCGCAATGGTAACAGAGTGGGCGGTGGTCGGGGGCGCGCCAAACGTCGGTCTTCCTCGGCGTGTATCGTTGGCCGGCTGGCGGGCGGTATGACGTCGGTGGCGGCGGCGGTGGTGCCTGGCGGCGGAACTGTTGAGGCGGCCCGGCGTCTTGACTTGGGCGAGGAGGGGGGGCGTTGCGTCGGGCTGCAGAAGCATAGGTCACTGCTTGCAGCTGCGGCTGCGCTGACTCGGGGGTGCCCAGAGACTGCTGGATTTCCTCTCGGACGATGTCGGCGATCGACGCAACTTCAGGCTGTGGTGAGGGTAAGAGCTTGCGTAGTTCTTCCCGCACGATCGCTCGGATCGTTTCGCGCAGGTCGTCGGAGCCGACAGCATGAACAACTGGGTTGTCTTGAATCGATCGGCGATTATACTGCCGGTTGCGTATTTCAAACGTCTTCTCAATCGTCGTCGCCTCTGAGACGAACTCTTGGACTGTCGACGGTGGGTTCCGCATTAGCCCAGCGAAGAGCTCTTGCTTTACCCCTCGCATGAGCAAGCGGACTTTCTTGTCCTCGGGCATGGCTGGGTCGGTGTGTCGGAACAGTCTGCTCATCTCTTCTGCGTACAGCACCACGTTCTCGTTGGGAAGCTGCACACGGGTTTCCAGCAGAGCTTCGGCCCTCTCCTTGCGGACGACACTCGTGAATGTGGCAAGGAATCTTGTGCGAAAAATGTCCCACGTCGTGAGGCTTCGCTCTTGGTTCTCGAACCAAGTTCGGGCAGAGTCCTCCAAGGCGAAGTAGACGTGTCTTAACTTGTCTTCATCGGTCCACTCGTTAAAAATGGCGACGCGGTCGTACTTCTCCAGCCAACTTTCCGGGTCTTCAGCAGATGATCCGTGAAAGGTCGGTGGTTCCTTTGGGCGCTGTAGCAGCACGGGTGCAAGCGGCATGGTTGCTGTCATTGTCGCTGTTGTGTTGGTCATCGTCGGGGTCTTCCTGGTCTTGTCGGGTAAAGGCTGGTATTCTGGAGGTAGTCCTTGTGTCCTGCGGCTTGCTCGCTGTTCGGGGTAAGCGTCGATGTCTTCGTTGCGGCCCGGACTGGGTTCACGGCCTGACGGGGGCGACCGGAACATGAGCGAAGCAGCACCTCCACCAGATGTCACGTAGTCGTGACGTCGATGAAGACAGCAGTCGGCGTTTGCAGGATGAAACTGTTTATTTGGCCGAACTTGTGGCCGGAAAATGAGAACTAGAACTACAGCAATACACGCTGTACAAATATAGCGGCGAACAGGGCGTCGTCCGTCGATCAACTGACAAGCGGTCAAGCGCGTCGGCTTTTATACAGGCGCTATGGAACTTTCCAGCAATATCGCTGGTGGCGGCGTTATCTCTCGACAAAGCTGGAACATTCGCGTGCGGCACGCAATCTTAACAAAGCGATCTACTAAAATCGTGAAGCTTCTCGAACACTGCTTCACGGCCAGCGTCGAGCGTTGATAACCGTCCTTGCTGGTCAAACTCGAACACATCAAAATAAAAGAAGAAGCGAGCGTGGCAATATACTACACTGAAGTTTTGTTTGCAATTCTAATAGTGACGTTCCAAAGGCGGATACAGGGCACCCCACACTTGATTGTCAACTTGCGGCGCTGAGACAGGGTTGACTGTGCTTCTTTTAACACCAGTGGTCTGTAAGTATCGCGGCACCGGTTTTGCACCGCCTCCTTCGAAAGATCACGCCACACGGCGACCACGCCGGCAGCGTGTGATGCACCGTGGATGGGATTTGGCCAAGACGAGGATTGCTGCGACATGGTTCAAGCCAAGATCATGACGTTAGTCGTCGGGATGGGGATGTGCCGCTAGGCGTCAACGAGGGTGCTTCGGCGTCAGAGAGTGCTACAGCTGCCAAACACCAATAGACATTGTACGAGCTCTCCTACATCAATGTACAAAGAACAATCAGCTACTCCTGTGAAGATACAGTTCACTTTCATGTTATACCGATTTCTACGACGGAGGGATGAACCATGTTTTTTATAGGTTATGCACAGCCACTTTACACCTACCATCAGTACTTGAATATTTCAGTGAAATTTGCTTGGCTCTACGCGTCCCACCTGCTGCGTTTTGGTGTATTTATGTGCAGACCAAAAGAATGCACAATAAAAATATATTTATAGGGTTTTTCTAAGTTTTTTATTGAACACGAGCGATATTGGAGACTAAGTTGAATAAGACAGCTTACAGTTTGTGGACAACTTTGTCTTTATTATCTTACAATGAGCCATGATATTGCCGCCATGCCGTTTATATGACGGGCAGCACCTGATAGGGGTGTTGTCTCACCACGCCAGTTTGTAATCAAAGACTCCAAGACCTCCGACATCGAACTCATGAACGAAGTACATGGGTTGCTTTTTTATTTTTTGAGCACTGGTAAATATTAATCTGGGTAGATGACAAACTGCCACCTCAGGAACCAGCCAATACAAGAGGTTACTATCGTCACGCTTGAAAGCGTACGAACACACCACAATATTCACAAAGATACTGTCCACACGAACGCGAATGTTGGTTTGGCAGAATCTGAAGCTATCTTCAAGATGCGAGCCATCTGTACCGTTGTAGGGAAAATAACATGACAATTGTTATAGCACGAGCTCAGGACGAGGACAGAAGGTACACGAAAACGAGCCATATTGTACCTTCTGTCCTCGTCCTGAGTTCGCACTATAACAATTGTCATGAGCTACCAACTAGCCCAAGCCGCCACCCTTCTCAGGGAAAAGAAGTCCGTGCGTTATGATAGCGCTGAGCTATAGGCGCACAAATATGCTCAAGTTATTGTTCAAGTTGGTCTCAATATAAACACTTAAAACAAGAAGAGTTCAGGAGAATTCCCCAATGAAAGCAAACCATGCAGTTAGCTTGATGGCCTAAAAATGCTTATATTATATAAACGTCAGCACATTTTTAGACATTATTTCCAGTCAAAAGAGTCACACGAGCATATGAGAACAATGAATAAGCATTAAGGAAGTGTTAAATATAAAGGCTAGAGTACAAGTGCAGTGGTTGTGTTCATCGTAAACTGTATCAGTGTTAACAAATGTGCATATGACACATGACGATACATCAACCAGCGGAAAATGCAGAGCGAGAAGTCGTAAACACGAAAAAAGAAACAAAACTAGACAAGAGGGGCCACGCATACTCAAACCGGAATGAATCTCGAGAAAGAAGAAAAATCGCAGAGGCGTTACCCAATCTTCATTTAACACCTCTTGCCACCATTTCTTTTTTTCCCATCCCTGGCAAGCGGCCCTTTTCATGGCTGCTTGCGTCGGGGTCGCTTAATCAGCGGGTGGCTCTAGGAAATGAAGTCTGTTACCATGCTGCAAATTATTTAGGCTCATGGCATTAATTACTTCATTCCTGGCGTCACCTCTAGTACATTCTGTTCTCTCGAAGCGGGAAGTGATAATTTAGCAAGCGCAGTAAAACGACTACCTTTTATCTATCACGTGATCAAGGTGTTACAGAAGCAACGAAGACATAAGGGCGTGACTTATACATCATTAGGCCGGGGCAAAGCAAGAAAAGACCTCGGTGTTAGGAAATGAAACGTTCCACAGCTCCCGGCCATGCACGTCCATCAGCTCGAATGAAGTAAGACCTGCCTCTCCTATAGACATAAGTGACAAAATAATGAAACAGAAGTCACGTAAAATAAACGGCTCCTTAGCTAATGACCAGCCTTGAAGACCAAGTAAGCCTGCTTTAATGGCCGCCACAGGATCCACAATTTAAGCATCAACGCATGCCACTTCATTGTGCGGCCTTTTAATTCCATTTCGCAATCAATAGCTCAATGTCTACGAGCGGAAAACTGCACCGAGAAAATTGCTTCGAGTCTTCCGTGCATCCCGCGGGTAAAGCTATCGGCTACATCACTGAAATGAGTAAAAGTAAAAAAAAAAAGGACAGAAGCCTTTTGTTTCTCCTTCGAACTCTGATTGGCTCATCATAGAGGATGCTGTTAAATAGGAACGAGCATTCTTAGAAGATGTTTGGCATTCTTTTCCTGTCTCGCTTTTTTTTAAGATAAGCCGGATTAATAAACTGAAACTAAACCATAGTTGACGGTAATGTCAAGTATGTTGCTTTCATATCGGAAGCACATCAAGTCAGAATTGCTCAATGAGCGATTGAAACGCGCACTAAATGTCGTTTCGAATATAAGTCGGAGAACTAGATATGACTGTTCGTAAAAGCGAGGAATTACTGTATGAAGTTTCGAGGAATGGAGGAACGACAAGGTAATATCTAGGTTACTTTTTCTGATAAGGGTAGCGGGAGCGCGTTACCATAAATTATGCAACGTAAGTTACTAATGCGCATTCTTCTTTTATTGGCAGCAGCAAACCATTAGCTCTCTTTTCTTCAATTCAATCGAAAGTGGATTTACTTGGCTGTCTAAAAATACCTAGTTTATTCATTTTATCACTTTTTCTTCCCGTAGTCTGGAAGATTGCACATTTGGCATTTCCTCTGGCATTGTTGTTCGAAGTGCACAGCAAGGGAGGGCTGTCTAGAACAGTTTAGCACTGTTGCCAGTCTCTGATTCTCTGTTACTTTTCTGCTCACATTGCTCGTTTACTTCGGTTTTGAGAAATGTTTTCATGGATTTTAGGCATCTATACTCAAATCGAACCTGGTATGTTTCGTGTAGGGATTGCGGCTCTCGGTATCGAGCGTACAAATGGCCACATTGTACCAAATGGTAATCAATCGCCTCAAAAGGCCGTGCAACGAAAGAATTAAGCAAAGGGGAGAGAACTATGGGTAGAGAAAGCTGAGTGTTCCCATGGGCTTCCATAGGGGGCGGGGGTGGGGTAGGACGGCCAGCACAAAGAAGGGTGGTGGCACGTGGATAGGAAATGGGGATCACAAAGGATAACGTGTCCCCTTCTGTTAATCCGGTGCTTATCAGGTCGAATTAGAGGTGGGAGCGTAACGCTTCCCTCGACTTGCCACGTGACCTGTGCGAACTACTCGATATGCATCGCCCTCACCGTCTCACCTCTGCATTTTGGCAGCGCGGCGTCCTGTGTTCCGGAAATAGCGGAACGCGTGTCGTCTGCACTGGAAAAGGCATATGCCTGTCGTCTGCTCCGCTTACGGGTGTGGTCTCTGCTGCTAGCTTTCGGCTTCTCTTTTGAAGTCTCCATACTTTATTATTATGAGTACTTAGTCGTATTGATTCTCAGCGTTCATGCGATTCACGCGCAATGCTCTCTCCCAACTGTTTCTTCCTCCACGTAGGAAATCCGACCGCCAGTCACCTGTTCAGCAGTCCAACACTTCAGTGACTACTGGCGACAACGGTGGCCATGCGCTCATACCTAGGCAAGAATGAAATGCGGCAGCATGAAATGGCAGGTCACCTCGATAACCTCGATGAGATATCAGAATTCCGTATCAGAAACGGCTGATCGACGACAAGCACACGACCGAGAAAACATCAGTTACTGGAAAGCGGCGCATACAAACACGCGTGTGAACGGTTAACTTGCAAGGTCTATTTTGGTACACACACGAACTATGTGGCGGCCGGGGCATAGTGCGCGAATTATTCCGCCGCCACTGAAATTAAAAATGTGTTTAGTTAACCTTCACTTGCCCGTATATCGGTTGTTCATGACTGCATACTTTCCGAGTTCCAGGATCAGTGAGGTTTCGAAAAATATTAGGTTATCAGCGCTTTAGGTTAGGAATCAGCGCTATTTCATTGTAGAGTAGTGGGCGCCAAACAGAGCACACAAGGGATGCGGGCTGTTTGGCGATCACAGCACCACGCCCGTTCTGCACAAGCTAACCCAAAATTTAAGTTCATCAATATGGTTGTTTCGTAAAAGCTGTCCCCTGGTGCACATAAAGGCCAACGTGGAGAAGTCAAGAAATATCATTGTGATTTTAAATGGCAGTGTGACGAAATTAATACACGTAATCAAATTACCTAAGGTACCTAAACAAGCGCAACGTCTTAAAGATGAATAAATCATTTCATTTGTGCCAATAAAATCATGATATAGCTTCCATGCATGTCTTGCCATTCACGTCATCACCTATCGTTCATGTTTTTCATGCAAACACATCATGAAATGCCAATGGTATACCAATGATACCATCACATCATGATGACATGCAGACGTTTATGTCATGACACACCTGATATGCATATTATGTCACTGATATCATGATCTGCGATACACTGATATCATGCCATGCGAATTTTGATACATACCAAGTGAACAACATGTACACGAGAGCACCAACACGTAACAGGGTAGATAGATAGATAGATAGATAGATAGATAGATAGATAGATAGATAGATAGATAGATAGATAGATAGATAGATAGATAGATAGATAGATAGATAGATAGATAGATAGATAGATAGATAGATAGATAGATAGATAGATCTGATTTCCCGGTCCCTAAGTAATTTCCACTTCTCCAAAGCTGCCCACAGGTTTCAATTTTATCATTAGCCCGTATTAACAATAGTAACTTGACACCAAACCCGATTTAACAAAGTACCTCCTGAAATGAACCAGTAAACAAACGGGTCATTCTTTCTAATTTTGACAAAGGCGTGGTGTTTCTTTAAATACGTGATCTAACGCTATCGTATTAAAAGATCTGACCGCTATCTTAAAAAGCTAGGTTTAATTTTACGTGGCTGCACCCTGCGCCCATGCACGCAACAGCTGAGTCATCAGTAGGTAGCGCTGTTACGTACCACATTGTGCTGGGGGCGACGATGGTTTACTGTCCTTGTAAATGCTCCCACAGAAAGAATAGTGCGGTTGCTTTCTTGTGTATGCTATCGATGGGACTGATCGTCTCCTGGCAAATTTCTTGCTCAGCCGGCTCGCTCAAAAACTGAACTCGCATATCGTCAGCCTGTCATTGTCTCACCTGTCTGTCAGCCTGGCCCGCATCGACCTGGCCAGCATTGCCGGACATTGAGAGGCCTTAGGTCCGGGCTGCCCTTACGGAGATTTCACACGCGCAGGAGTTGGTTGGCGGTGAACTTAACAAACACATTTACAATTAGGGAAACAGGAGGCTTGGTTACCCAAATATTTGCGAGCCGCAAGTGCGCATGCGCAGAAACTACGCCAGTCATGGGTCCTCGTGTTCGCGTTGACCCAAGACGCAAAGATAAATAAAACTAGCATGGGTCCCGAAGGCGTCTTGTGTCGCCAGAGAGACGACGCAGACGGAGTGCGGGCAACCACGCAATTTGGCGCACGTCATGTAGATTATTAATTTCCTTACGTGTGGCATCCCGTGCGTTTCACCCAACGCCGCCTGCGTTTGACCCACCTCCCGAACTCTGCTGCTCCCGCGAAGTCAAGAGCAGCTTACCCCAACGCAGCTTGGGGACCCAGTGTCTTGAGTCGCCAATTCTAAAACTCTCTAATGTCTTCGTAGCTGTTGGGTATCGCTACGTTACAATTTTAGATTTAGAACGACAGAAAAATTCGTTCATCGATTGTTCCAGCCTCCTGATCTATATAATTAATTGGAGCGCGGTCATTGCTTCGGTTAATCGAGTTTGAACTCTAGGTAGAGTCAACATGTCGCCAAATAACGACGGACACAAAGTTCTATAATTCATCTCTGTAACATGAGCGTTCAGTAGTCGTACGGTCATCCTGCTGGTGCACGAGGTTGAACGGTGTACCCGTCCTTATCAGCAAATCGCCAGTGTCCACCCTGTTGGAGTTCGAAGGAAGAGAAACATCACGATAATCCGCACCACGCTGTCGTCATCGGATCAGCTGGCGTCGACGCCCACGGCATAATCCTCGAATGGGGCGTGTGACTCACAACCCTAGATGGCGTCGCGATTTCGGGGATCTAACAGGAAGCATCCGAGCGGTCGAGAGAGAGAGAGAGAAGGAATGTAGGAAAGGCAGGGAGGTTAACCCGAGCGGTCGAACAAAGAGTATAGCAAAGGGCATGGTCATAAATTTGTGCACATTTATTTTACGTCTCAGCAATGACGTGGGAGACTATGAGCCTGTCATAATATTCCTTAGGAAGTAGTCAGAATGGTGAGGCCCAATTGAAGATGTTTCAAGTTCGAAATTTATCTTGGTTATTTGATAATTACTTTTGCTAATGTCTCGGCCATCATGAATGGTTCAAATTTTGTTTTAGTTTTTGTTCGTCTTTCGGCTGTCATATCGAAAGAAAGAAATAAAGAAAGATTGCCCTCACGGTACTTGCATTTCCCAGATGTGTGATCTGCGTTACCCTAGTGTTATTAATAATGCTTGTTGTATAATTACTCTAAACATGGTAGTACGCGTGGCGATGAGACTGCGGCGTTACTCAGCAGGAGATCGAAGGCCGCATTTTTGGTCGTAGTGCCGGCATTATAATAATGGCGGATTGGGAAAACACTGCAATGTTGTGTTGACTGGCCAAGTTATAAAGCCGCACGATAGATAAAATTCTCAGAAATACTCTAAAACAATATCCTTCATGCTATAGTGTAATATTTTGGGACCCTAAAGCATAGAATGTATTTGTGGCGCTTTTTTCTGAAGGAGCCACATCCAGAAACCGAAACTGGGCGAAATTTCACGGGAGCGTAAAGCGCCCCTAAGTATCTTTCACTTTTAAAACGATCGTAATTAAAATGGGGAAATTTCTCATCGCAACGTGAGCGTAAAAATGCAGTTTCGAAACAAAAATAAGCCAGAACCTGCATCTGTTTGCTGAGGGAAATGCGAGAGCAAGGGTAGCCATTGGAATTGAGATGAATGCGACGCCTCTCGGGACTAGTTCCGTTGCCGAGGCTTCCTTGGCTCTCGGCTTGCTCGGCGATGACAATTCCCGAGACGCCTGTCCCCAGGTCAAGCGCGAACGGGCGCGTCCCTAATTGGCAGACGACACGCGTTCTGTCCGAGTGCCCTATAGCTTACCGTATTTTCTCGGACATATCATGCACACTTATTCTCCAAGTATGAAAAATGCTTATTTTTGATCGCCTTCGAGTGCTAGCACGAAGCCAAATAAAAATTTGCAGTGCATTGAGCTAGCGCTAAGAAGAGCAGATGTGGAAGTGCATGCTCTCACAAAAAACTGATTAAATTATTTCGATGTCTTCAGTTCAAACAAATCTGTCCCTCAAGCCATCTGAAACTTTCTGCAGCTCAACCGGTGTTGCGCTACCTCCCTCGGTTGGCCCACCTTTGCCCAGGTGATGATGACATGGGATGAGAGGTGCTGATGACGTCAGAACATGAGATCGAAATAGCGTAATGATGACCTCTCACGTGGCGTCTTCATATGTGACCACTTCGTCATATGACGTTTGTTACCATTCGCGTTCGCACCGACGGCGGTGGATGGCGGGCGTAAAAAATGAGGCAATAAATGAGCTGTTCACCCCAGCAAACAAATTTTTCATACTTTTCATAAATTTTCATAAATTTTTCACGCATGTATTTCATACCTGCATCGCCCCAGTGGGCCTTACAGCAATCAATCAATCAATCAATCAATCAATCAATCAATCAATCAATCAATCAATAAGTTTATTATCATGATATAAAAGAATATTACATGGAGTAAAATATACAGACGAGGATCCCAAAGTACACGACTGCAACGGGACCCTCGGTGATGATTACAAATAAATAAAACAACAATGAGCAGCTGTTAGAATCGCAGAAACAAAGAATACACAAAGCAGATTGAAAAACAAAAGGGCATGGCATCAAAAATACAAATAATAAATACATTGTGAAGTAACAAAAAAAGACCGATCAACTATTTAACAGATGCTCTGTTCATGAGTTTTTAAATGAAATAAAAGAAGCTTTACATTTTAGGGAAGTGGGCAAGTTATTCCATGTGGAGATGGTACAGAAGAGAGAAGATGATTTACCATAGTTAGTATGAACCTTAGGAAGTAAAAAGTTATTGCTAGCCGCAAACCTGGTTGTGTTAGTATTAACTAACATCTTGGGATCAATGAAATTAGCAGAAAGTTGATTTTTTATTTGTTTATGCAGAAACATAATTAGATTAAACCGAAATAGGTTGCTAACCGTTAAGATGTTATTGCATTGAAGAAGGGGAATGGCGCTACTGTCGCGAGAGCAGTTAAAAATAACGCGAAGAGCTCGATTTTGTAGATGTTGTAAGGATGAAAGATGACACTGGTAAGTATTCCCCCATGATGCGATGCCATAAGTGATATGAGAATGAATGAATGCGAAGTAAAGAGAAAGGAGTGCTTTATGAGAAAAATATGAGCGAGCTTTGAGTAATGCGCGAATGCCGAATGCTGCCGTTTTTCTAATGTGAGCAATATGGCGAGCGAAGGTACGGTTAGCATCGAGGTGAACGCCAAGAAATGATACGCTGTCGCTGACATTAATCAAATGAGAGTCAACTGTGATTGCTGGTGAGGAGGTTAACTTGCGTTGAGCTGATCTAAAAACCATAAACTTAGATTTATTTGGATTAATAATTAAAAAGTTTTCGTGGCACCACTTTGACACGCTACGAAGTACAGCATTTAATTTATTAGTGACGGTATCAATACATCTATCGGCAAAGAAAATGGTAGTATCGTCAGCATATAAAACGCAGTGAGCCATGTGTATAATGACAGGAAGGTCATTAATGTAAAGTAAAAAAAGTAAAGGACCCAGTAATGACCCTTGAGGAACCCCTTGATTTATTGTTTTACTAGAGGAAAATGAGTCCGATATGTAAACAGTATGCTTTCTGTTAAGGAGGTAACTGTTTAAGAATTTGAGGGATGGACCTGTAATACCGTATGCTTCGAGTTTCCTGGACAGAATGAGGTGATTAATGGTATCGAATGCCTTTGTGAAGTCCAAGAAAACTGACCCAACTACGAATCCTGAATCACTGGAGTGTTTGATGAAGTCTGATAGGGAAAGAAGAGCAAGGTTAGTAGAACTTCCAGCGCGAAAGCCAAATTGACAGGGCTTCAGTATATTAAATTTATGCAGGTACTTGTTTAGCCGAATTATAAATAGTTTTTCGATGACTTTACTCAGGGAAGAAAGAATACAGATGGGGCGATAGTTGGAAACAGATTGCTTATCACCCTTTTTAAAAATCGGAAGAACTTTAGCTATCTTTAGAGAAGTAGGGAAACTGCCATGCTTGAACGCAAGATTTATAATTACAGAAAGTGGTTCAGAAATAATGTCTACTACAAGTTTTAAGTGTCGTGCTGAGATTTTATCTATACCAGGGCCGGTTTCTTTGAGACTTTTGATTGCTGAAGACACGTCGTCAGGGCTCAGGGGGAAAAGAAAAAAAGAATGATTAGAACGTTGCAGATTACAGCCAGAACTGCTATGTTTTTAACTGAAAATTTCGAAAAAATAATTACTAAAAGCATCAGCAACACTATCAGGGTTATCATGTGTAATGCCTTTATATGTCACTTTCTGCAAAGGTGAACTATGTGATGATCGATTTAGGAAATCGTTTAAGAGTTGCCATTGTCTTTTAGAGTTGTTTTTTTCATTAGATATTTGGTCATCATAATATTTTTTCTTGGCATTTTTCAAGAGACATGAAAGAACATTCGAGTATTTTTAATAGCGTGAAGCTAAAGCAGTGTTATATGGTTGTCTTTTGACTTTTCTGTACAGGTTATCTTTTTTACGCACACTTTTTAGCAATCCCTGAGATAACCATGGGTTCTTAGGATATTTGTACTTCTTTTTACATTTGACTGTTTTAGTACACTCTTCTACGGCTTTAAGGAAAATGGAAGAAAACTTGTTACAGTACAAATTATGTACAAATTGATCACACACACAAAGCGCGGTAAAAGACATCATTCTCCAAAATGTTTACAATGTCAGGCGCTAGAGCATTCCATTCTCTTATGGTTCTTGCAAAAAAAGAATACCTGAAAACGTCACTTTTGAAAGGATACTCGCGGACTTTCAGTGCATAGTCGCGTCTCGACGACACATAGGTAGGCAACTTTATATATCTTTCTCGATCAATGCCGGTTTTAGAACAGAGTGAAAAAGTTTGAGTCTTAGGTTTTTCCGACGGTCTTGTAGTGGCTGCCACGATAATTTATGTTTACTGTCTGTCATGCTTAATGTTCTACTATAATTGCCCAGTACAAACCTTGCCGCCTTGTTTTGCACCTTTTCAAGCTGGTCAGTCAGAACAACTGTGTGCGGATCCCAACACATACATCCGTAATTAGGTATACTGGGACATAACTAAAATACAGCTGCTCTTTTAATTTGCCCGGCAACTGACTGAAATTACGGCGGAGAAAACTCAGCGAACTTATTGTCTTATTCTTAACGTAAGAAATGTGCCTATTCCCTCGTAAATCAGACGTTGTATAAATACCTAAGTATTTATATTCTTTAACTATCTGTAAGGCCATATTATTTAATACATATGTGCAAGACTGAAATGCGCGTTTCCTTGAAAAGTTGACGTGAACACATTTAACAATTAATGACATTTCCCATTTATCGCACCATGTTCCTATTACGTCTAAGTCAGAGTGCAATAAAGTAATGTCACTCTCTTTTTTTCTAACTCTATAAATAACACAGTCGTCCGCAAACATCCTAAATGAAGATCTGACATCACCAGCAATATCATTAATAAACAGCAAAAACAAAAGGGGACCCAGAACCGAACCCTGAGGAACACCTGAAGTTACCAGAGCATATGTGGAAGAGAAACCGTTGAGCACCACAGACTGCCGCCTACCACGAAGATATTCGGCAACCCATGCTATGACGCTATCGTCCAATTTGTAGGCTCGAAGTTTTGAAATTAGAAGATCGTGCGCAACTACGTCCAATGTCTTTCTAAAATCTAAAAATACGCAGTCTGTTACCTGCGTTTTATCTATTGCTGAGGCCAGATCGTGAAAGAATTCAACTAGTTGGGTTGAGCATGAAAAGTCCCGTCGAAAACCGTGTTGACTAGAGCTTAGAAGGTTATGTTTAACTAAGTGTGACATAATTGACGTATAAATTATGTGCTCCATTAGTTTGCATGTTATATTTGTCAAGGACACCGGCCTGTAGTTTTCAACGCTATTCCTCGATCCACCTTTGTGAATGGGTACTACACGTGCCACATTCCATTCATGCGGCAATGAAGCTTCAGATAAACATTTCTGAAATAAACGAGAGAAGTAAAGACATAGTATTCCACAATAGTTTTTAAGAATTGCCGCTGGAACATCATCCGGACCGCATGCGGTAGATGGATTCAGTTTCTGTAGTAATTTGCGCAACCCTTCTACACCAAATACAGCTTCAGGCATAGGAGTAATGTCAGTTTTAAAAGTCACACTGACGGTGCGAGAGAGTTTAGGTCTAAACACTGACGAGAAAAAATTGCTGAAGGTTTTTACTTTATCTCTGTCACCGTCAACTATGGTTTCAGGTATCTTTAAAGCAGGAATAGAGCTATTATCTTTACCGTTAGACCTAACGAATTTCCAGAATTCTTTGGGATCCCCTACAAGTTTTTCGCCAAGATTTTCAAAATATGCGTGCTTAGCCTCTTCAGTTAAACGTTCAAAGCTGCTTTGCAAACGTTTCAGCTCCAACCAAGCATCCTGAGATTGCCTTTTCCTATACCTTAAGTAAACTCTCCTGATTTTTCGCAGTAGTGAGCGCAGCTGAAAATTAAACCAAGGTTTGTCCCTTGATTTTCTGGATGAAATAACACGAGTCGGGACAAAGGCATTATGCAACTCAAAGAGCTTGTCTTTAAACAGCTTCCAGAGCTGTTCACTTGTGAATTCATCAACTAACACCTCAAAGGTAGGAAAATAGGACTCAAAAGCTGAAGTTATAGCACCAAAGTCAGCCCTTTGATACAGGTATATTTTTCTAGGTTCCCTTTTTGGCACTGACACATTTTGCGCGTTTACGTCAGCAATGAATGCACGATGGTCACTTATACCAGGCAGAGTATTTACGGTCGTTACAACTCCAGTAACATTACATAAAAGCAAATCGAGTATGTTTCCTGTCTTGTCATCTCGTGAAGCATCGTGAATGTACTGCCGGAACGCAAAATCACTGACAAGATCAAAAACTGCAGAATAAACAGAGCCACTGACCGATGCTGCGGGGTCACTGCTCGACCAGTCTATATCTGGTAGATTGAAATCACCCCCCAGTATGATGATATCATCCTGAAGGGTATCAAGAAAGGCAGACAGTTGAATGAACTGGTCGTGTGACGATCCAGGGGGCGCAGGGGGCCGGTAATGCGATCCAATAACTAAACTTTTTCCATTACGTAGCCTCACTTTGCAAAAAACAGTCTCGCAGACAGCTCCGGAACAATCTAATGGTACACATGACAGGTCTGAACGAACCAGGAGAAATACCCCTCCCCCTCTTGCTCCTCGATCGCGTCTGAAACAATGGTAGCCAGCCGGAAATACCTCAGAATTTAAGACAGTCCAATCAAGCCACGACTCGGTACCGATAACAATTGTAGGTTCCACTGATATTACGAGAAATTGGAAGGGATCGACTTTATTCCTGATGCTCCTGCAGGTTATCACCAAAACATTAAGGTTATCACCAAAACAAAACCGCTCACGTTTTCTTTACTTTGTTAGTTGCGCTATCAACTTGATAACTTTTGTTGCCCATGTACAGGGTGTCAAACTTTAGCTCTGCTTTTATACCTTCTTGTCTATTCTGCTTTGCGAAGTTCCACAAGCGATTTCTTTTATCCCTCACAACACGCGAAAAATCCTCCGAAATGTTGTAGCTCGTGCCTTTTAACTTGCGCGCGTTTGTTAGTACTTGGCGTTCCTTATAAGAAGAAAACTTCGCGATAACAGGGCGTGTTCTATCTTCTCGATAGGTACCGACCCTATGTGCACGTTCGATACTAACTGAATTAAGCTCAAGTCTTGTACTGCAAAGATTCAAAACCAGTTCACCCACGTTATCGCCTGTTTGCCTGTCAGCTAGACCATAAAAAAATAAATTGTACCGCCTTTGACGATTCTCAAGATCGTCAACTTTGGAACTTAAACCCGCCAATGCGGCCTGATCCCGATGCTGCTGTGCCTCAACGTTAGCCATTGCTGAACGGATGTCGTCTACTCCAGACATTGTTTCCTCCAACGACCGAATACGGACTTTCAGTTCTTCGATTTCGGCGGAGAACTTGTTCTCCATTGCCGACGGTTTATTTAATATTGCGTTTTGACCCTCTAGCAGGCGATTCAACTGCGCAGTATTGGGCCCTGGGTTTAATTCTATGTCACCACCACACAATAAAAGAACAAGCAAATAGAAAGCGGCGCTCTTCCAAATAACAAATTGGCGTCTTGTGTGCGCCCTAGGCGTCTTTACCGAACACTGTTTCGAACACAATAAAAAGAGAGTTTGGGGTCGAACCGGCAAAACAATGCAAACATTCACGGAATAATAATTCCAATGACTAATCTGTGAAAACAGTAAGCAATAGATAAGCATGGAAGCCATGTTGCCGGTTCCACGCCCCATCGGTGCAGTGACGCTCCGTGGTTTTTGTAGCTGAAGGACATCACCAGCGTTGGCCAGGACGCACAGTTGCCAGCCTCCGTGTAGAAGAAAGTCGAAATCGGAATTGGCTAGTGCCGGGCAGGTCTGTTGGTCCCACTGCCACTCCAATAGTAATCCGTCACTTTGAAACCATAAATGAGCATCGTCGTCCGCACATGCTGACGCCCACACCTAACTCGGCACGAAAACGTCCACGAAGCCTATCTGTGAAAAGAGTAAGCAATAGATAAGCATGGATGCCATGTTGCCGGTTCCACGCCAGTATAACACGAAAGTGAAACGTTTCCACGCAAACGTAGTTCAATGGTTATTGTACATTGATATACGAGAGCTTGCACAATGTCTATTTGTCTTTGGCCGTTATACCACCGTTTGATGAAGATTACCTACATTGACGCCTGGTGGCACATCTCCGTTGCACGACAAACGTCCATGATCATAATTAAACATGTGTGCTATCGGTAGTAAACATACACCTGGACACGGCATATGGTGGATCCGGCGCAAAGATGTCGTCAACATGCGCATAATAAACACTGGCAATCGATATGCACACTTTCAAAGCACCGTCACTTGCGTAGAGAAAGGGCAAATGCTTGCCTTCTCCATCAATAGGCGCTTAGCAATGCGCTGACAACGCTGCCTGTCGCCAAGGCTCGGAAGCGTAGGTGGGCTCGGGTGACCAGTGGTGCCGTGAGCAGTGATGCCAACCCTAAAGAGTTATCTCTAGATCTAGGTGTTTCATATCTCTTTCAGGAACTTGGCGCCTTTCTTTTGAGTCTAGGGATTTCTGTAAGCCTCTGAAATTGGTGCCTTACGCGGCCTGATGACAGGAGTTAGCGAGTAATCACGCGTTTTCGTCCAGAAGGGATTTAAAAACGATAATTTTTCCTATTTACCCGAGTGAAGGCGATGGCAGTTACGTAGTGCGAGATACGATACGCTGAATACTAGGGAAGAGGCGGGACTGAAACATCCTTCGTTAGTGTTTAGACGCGCGTAGCATCATGAGCGCGCTGAGTGATTGCTACTTCATGAGACTAAGAGCAATTTTGTCTTTTAGTGCATATCAAAACAGGCCAAGTTCATGCTCGCGGCGGGCCTTCACCGTGCAAGGTTGCTCCATGTCAAATAACTTCTGGACCAGGATACTTCGGTAGAAAGAGAGCGAAAGTAGGACTAAAAATTGAGCGAGTTAGTGCAGATTCATCATCATGGAAGTGGTCTGTCGGAAAGAGGCGAAAAGACTGTTCGTGTGTTTTCCGTCTTTCAGAGCCAAATTACTGACAAAGCAATTGGCCTAGTCGGAAGCTGATCGAAAGTATATAGCATGGCTATTATTCAGTAAAAAGGGACCCGGTACTTCTACTGGAAATCATGAAACGCTAATTGCAAACGTAGAAAATTATAAATTCACCACCACCTCGCAAGCTGCAAACACAAGAAAAAAATTACACCATCTCCCGCTAAAGGGGACCATGAGGCGATGAGAAGCCGGAGCACTTGCACGATCGCGTTCCGTTGGCGTTCGTTGGGCATACTACCGACCTCGGATCGTTATTAACGGTGTTATTAACGTTGTAGACGAAGGTGAAACGGTTAACTGCGAAGCTGCTTCGAGCTGGCGACGTTCACGGTCCCCCGCTCGCTTGAAGCGTTTGCGTTCAGCATCGCGTGCCCTTTGCTTCGCAGGTTTGTCTTGAGAGGATGCAATCGGGCTGATGCTGACGCGTGCTTGCGTCAGCCCACTCACTGACGGGACTGTTGATTCCATCACGCTTCATCGGAAGCACCAATGGAGTCAAGCGGAGTCAACCAAAGCAAGCGCTGCACTGAACGCGCGCTGCGCTCTAACCACTTAGAGGCTGAGAGTAGCGCAGAGAGTAGCGCATGCGCCGCGAAAGCAAAAGCGAGAACGCAGGAGAAGCGCAAGCAGGTGCTGGCAGAGAAGTGGAGAAAGTAACGCGCAGCTGTCGGAGAGAGGGAAGGAGGAGAGGCGCGCATGCGTAGTGTGAGTGCGGACAACCACGGTGCGTGCGGATTACCACGCCGCGTTACATACCCCCGAGCAAGAAATGCGTCGCATCTAAAACCCTACAGACTTGCAAGCGACATGGAAAATAACATCCATAAAGCGAAGTTCACAAGTCTTCCTGTCTCTGAAGCAAGTGGCGCCATCCGCAAGATGGCTCCACTTGTTGCGCAGACAGACAGACAGACAGACAGACAGACAGACAGACAGATAGATAGATAGATAGATAGATAGATAGATAGATAGATAGATAGATAGATAGATAGATAGATAGATAGATAGATAGATAGATAGATAGATAGATAGATAGATAGATAGATAGATAGATAGATAGATAGATAGATAGATAGATACGTCGGGCAGTCATGTCCAGTATATATGCCAAATTCATAACGTCCCCCCGCGCATCGTTTGTTCTACTGTGGGTAAAAGCGCGCGAGTGGTGGGAGGAAGCAGACATCAAACGAGCCGACCCATATCCGTCGCTCGGAGGGTGCAAGCAGCGAGGAAACGCCCCGCCGGTCTTGAACGAGCATGAAAAGAAGCGAGAACTGGGGGAGAGGGGTGTTGTCACTCTGGCAGCAACTTTGAACTTTGATTCTAAGGGCGCGGCCGTGTTCGCTGGCGTGCGCGCTATCTGGGCAGCCATCAGCGGGCGGCTCGTATACCCTCTACGTGCTGCGCTCTCAACGCAGACTGTGCGGATAGAGCATCTCTCCTTGGAGCGCCCGTATTCTCTCACACCAGCGTTTCCTAGAGTTACGCGAGATCGGATCCAAAAGAGCTAGCTGCCAGCCCTACTACGTATAACATTACAATTTGTTGCTATCCCATTCACTGCTTCACCCTTGGGATTAAACTGTGACTTTTTACTGACGTCATTTCCGTCACGAAAATAAGTCAGGGAAATTTTGGGGGACCCCGCTATAAAACACTTTCGTGTTTTAAATAAATCAAAGTAACCCATGTGTTATTCTGAGCTGCAGCTCGACGCGCGAACAGTTTTCTCGCTTAGCCAGCCTAGAAATGCTTACGCGTTTAAAAAGTCACGGAATCCCTCATGTATTCGCCTAAGACGACTCGAAGGCGAAAGCCATCGTCTTTTTCTTCTCAGTGGGTTTATTAATTCTCCTCTGCCCCCCTGCGAAAACTCACTGTGACTAACAAGGTTTTGCAGTGCCTTCAGGATCGAAGGCATTGCTTCTGCACCTAACCTGGTTTTGCACAATTGCTTCCGTGATCGGTCGACCTTTGACTTAGGGACCATGTCATGTGATTAAGTCGTCATGAGACGTGATATTATGGGACGTCATGATGACGTCACAAGTTTTAGCGATTTGTGACGTCATGATGACATCATCCGGTTACGACGTGACGATGATTTTTTACAGCTCTCTTCTTGACGCCGCCTACGCGGGACGCTGAGGCCGATGGTCAGTTTTCGCGTTTGGTGAGGCATCTAATGCTTTCGCCAGAATATTTATGGTACACATTCAAAACAGTAGTACGCCGGCCTTTCATCTCTTACAGAGAGCCGTGCAAGCTGGCTTGGTGCGCAGCACTTTATGGGCCCGGCTTGTCGTCCATATATACATCTCATGGGCGTGATCACGCTCACAATCAAGCGCTCAACACAGGTCGAAAACAAGGCTAGCTATGCTCAAAACCGTGTTAAAATAAACGAACAAGGTCAAAAGTAGTATAATTAACAGAAATAACCAAGCACTATTCACAATAGCTTAAGGCCACTAAAAATATATCGGAGACATGCAGCTGACTCCGGCGCGGTTCAAGAGAGGGCGTCACCGTATCGCCAAGAGCCCGATTGCTTCTCCCGCCGGCACTTCTCCTGCGTCGCTACATCTGCAGAGGGAAACAGCCTGACGGAAGTTGCTGCAAACAACGGATATCTCAACTGCTGTAACAAGCCCGAAGTCGTTAAAGCGCAGCACAAGGTAGCGTGCATGTCACGCACTCAGTTTGCGAATCTCTGTAACCAGATTCCACTCGTGCCGTGAAAACCCTACATGCTTACCTCAAACATTTACGTCATCGATGGTTTGCTAAAAGGAGCAGTGGGAACTCAATGAACGGGAATCGCTGGGTGCCCATGCTACGCGCTTTCTCGGGTTTCGCAGCTGTGGAGCTGCATTTAGCGCAGCATTTAAAACTACACCACTCGTTACACAAGCACATTTTACTGCCCTAGGGACAATTGCTTTTTGTTTTTGAATTTGCATCGCTACGCACATATTAAAATACTATTTCACAGTTTCCTTTCTTAATATTATGCTTTGGCGGAGTGTAAATGAGATTATTCGCGATGAAATTGGCTGGTGAGCTGAAGTCTTCGACATAAAACCAGCGATACACACCTATGTGCCTATTAAATATGTAAAAAAAATACGGCAGATCCCACGAACTGTAGGCAGAGAGCTGCTACATTGCCTTGATTGTCTTGGCGACAAATGAAGTCAATCATGCCGTGGCATCTAGTTCACTATATATCGCATGTTTGACTTGCATGCATGCATGCATGTGCAATCCTGTATATGCCATGCTAATAAAACGTATATTCTGGAATATGCAATGCATGACGTCTCATTTATGTTCATGACGCACTAGTGTCCTGCTATACCAATTTTGGTATATATCCAGTTTCATGACACTTTCATGGTGCGCTTCCGGCGTTTTGTTAAACGCCGAAAGCGCACTATGAAAGTGTCATGTAAATCATGTCGTACATGACATGCATGTCATGATATTCATGTTACCACCTCTCATTGATGTTCGCCATGCATTCTCGTCACGCAATACCAATTTCGGTGTATATCAAGCGAGCGAAATGGCCGCGAGGGTACCATGAGGGTGGCATGTAAATTACTTCGTACATGATTTGCCTGTCATGATTTTCAAGTTTCCACCTCTCATTTACGTTCATCATACAGTCGCGTCGGGCAATACCAATTTTGATGCATATCGCGCGAGCGAAACGGCAACGATCGAACAATGAGCGTGGCATGTAAATCATGTCGTACATGACTTGCATGTCATGATTTCCACGTTATCACTTCTGATTTACGTTCATCATACAGTCTCGTCGCGTAATAGCAGTTTTTGTGCATATCAAGCGAGCAAAATGGCCGCGAGGGCACCATAAGCGTGGCACGCAAATCATGTCGTACATGACTTGCATGTCATGATTTTCATACTACCATGTGTCATTTATGTTTGTCATACAGAAATGTCTCACCATACCAGTTTCGGCATGTATCCATTCATTTAAATGGCCACGAGCGCCCCGATACCATATAATGTAAATCATGCTGTACATTACATGCTTGTCATGATTTGCACATTAGGACCTGTCACTTGTGTTCGTCATACACTATTGTCACGCCATACCAATTTTGGTCTATATAAAATTACGGAACGGCCGCAAGAGCCCCAATACCATGGCATGTAAATCATGCTGTTCATGACATGCATATCATGCTTTTCATGTTATGACCTGGTATTTATGTTTGTATTACGGTCATGTTATGTCATACCAATTTTGGTATACATCCCATTAACGAAACGGCCAGGAAAGCTCAAAGTCGTAGGTGGCTAGATAGATAGATAGCGAGATAGGTAGATAGCTCAATATCACAGAAGATAGCTAAGAAATGCTTCGCATTTAAAAATATTTGATGCCCACAAAAATGGGCTACATACCTGTATGCGCTCTTTTTCTCAGCGAAGAAACACGCTCTCCCGTAGTAAAATGCGTAGCGCTCTAAATCGGCTTTATTTGTTCCAATGACTACTGTGTTGTACGGTAGTTAAAGCTGGGCTAGTTGGCACTGACCGAATGCTTACGTAGTACTCATAAATGAATGAATGCATTAAAAGAATGCTTCCGTAGTACTTACGATTAAAAATTAGTTGAAGTCTAGCGGTTGTCATGTGTAGTCTTTGTGTCTGTTCGCTTGTATTGTGGAAGTGTCGCACGGTTAAGTTTTATCGTTCAGCTGCTCTACCACATTGTAGTCCGTTACAACCTAACAACAAGTATAAGTTCAGACCACAAAACTGCTGTTCTGCTATGCTTCAGCTAAGGGAGTGCAACCAGCTGGTATTTTCTTTTGTTCGAAGCGCACGTACACCCTACAGTAATGATGTGAGTGTGATGAAATTTGTCGAGACGCTCAAGTTTTCCATCTGAAACCATCTTTTCCAAGTTTTCCATCTGAAACAAATGAGTTTCTGCATGGTAAAATCCCACAATCTTACTTACGTGCAAATATTTGACGTCACGAAAATAGGCGAGAATGGGCATATTCAACGTTTTGGATAACTGGCCTCACGCAAAATAAAAATAACAAAACACAGACGTCTCGCCACTTATGTGGTTATCATCACCAGTACACAAATGACAACAGATGAAAGAATAGATCCTACTTGATGTACAGCCTGCCACGCAACCGGCAGGGGGCCACGATATCGAAAACGTTGAATATAAATTCCCTTGGCTTTTGGAACATTTCAACGCGATAGCGTTACAGAGCCTGTGTCGCAGAAGTTCCGGTGTCGGTGTCGTTGGCTGTGAGAGAAAATAATCATTCTCCGTGACCGAAAACTCGTCATGGAGGCAAATATTAAAGAAAGATATAAACGAAGTGGAATCGAACCCAGGCCGACCTCATGGCAAGCAGGTGTTGTACCACAGAGCCATGCCAATGCTCGAAACTGCACTGAAAGTAACTTTCATGCTTCACAAACATACGCGACCTCTGTACAGGCGTCACAGTACAAGATGTAATATAGCAGTAAAACGTGGTACAAGCCTACATTGCCATCGCGCGTCACACCATGTGAATTGCTGCATGAGTTGGTTTAAAGCCGGCCACCCACTACAACGGCACGCACATTACTGCGCGTATTGCTTTACGAACGCGTAGTGGGTGCATCGCAACTTCCAAAAAGTATCACCCGCGTAATTGCTGCTGGTTTAAAGCATGCCACCCATTACAAAGGGCATACACATTAGTGCGCCCATTCTGTTAGACGCACTTGGTGGGTACACTGCTGTCATAAAAGTGCTGTTGAAGAGGGCGGAAACCTTTATCTGTACTATAGGGATGTCGTGTGTGTGTGTGTGTGTGTGTGTGTGTGTGTGTGTGTGTGTGTGTGTGTGTGTGTGTGTGTGTGTGTGTGTGTGTGTGTGTGTGTGTGTGTGTGTGTGTGTGTGTGTGTGTGTGTGTGTGTGTGTGTGTGTGTGTGTGTGTGTGTGTGTGTGTGTGTGTGTGTGTGCGTGTGTGTGTGGGGGAGGGGGGCGAGTGAGCATAATGACAAGCGAAACAGAGCGCGATGAGGATGGGGCCGGATATAGCTGTCGCTATCGCGATAGCGTTAAGGTCCCCCATTTTTTTCATGAGAATGGACATACTATTTTTCCATGGGATCGTGATAACACTGGGCGGCGCTTATATCTATTGCTAGGTTGTAACAGACTACCGAGCACTTAGTCCTATAAATTGCCCCAATTTTCTCTTAAGGCACACTTCGCAACGCGTCGTCGAGAGAAGTTGAAGTATAGGGAAAGCTTACCGGTCTCCCATCGAAGAGTATCCAGTACTCTACAAATAGTATACAGTTCCTTTAAAAAGAGAACTTGATGCAAAATCACTTTTGGTGTGACGTCGATGGCGGTTGGCGTTAACTTACCTTTTTCCTCTAGGCTCGAACCAACTAAAGGCAATGAAGACCTGTGTTGATGCGAGGATTACGAGTACTCCTTCATTAAATTGTTTCCGTTCGCCGTATGCTAATAGTTTCTTCATGGTGGAGAAAAATAAGCGCTTGGCTGTCGGTCGTCTGTCATTGTGAGATCGCGTTTTAAACAGAACTCAAGTACGGACTTAGGCGTGTGAATGGATCCTCATTAGCAACGCAAAGTTTCACCGTAGCGCCAGAATCGGTTGTTCTGATCTCATAACGGCTTTCGCTATGTTGGATGCGAAAATGAAAATGAAGTGATTGCATGCTTCTCGCAACGGCCTACATTTGGTCCCTGGCTTTCTAGGGGTAAAAGTAAACACTGTTTGGAATGCAGCATCAAGTGTCCTCATCCGTCATTATGGTCAGAAACCTGCATGGTCCATAACCATGTACTGTAAACAATGACGGCACAGGTCCGACTGAATAAAGGCAAGCGGCACACTTGGCACTTCCCTTAGATGATTAGGGGGGTGTTGTCGCTCCACCTGCCCCTCCTTCCTCCCTCGCCTCTGTTTTCACGCCTGTATGTACGGAAGAAGAAGACCATACATTGAAATCCAAATCGCAAAGCCGAGGACCTTCTTAGCTCAGCGGAAAGGCCGCACACCAAGCGGCATATCCCGAGGGGAAGGTGGGCGCTTACTGTGCCACCACTAATCCCGATCATATCATCGCGAAACAAACCGGATTAGATCTACAAATTGAGTATCGTAATCCGCCACGGGAACTGCCTCACGTACACAGCTATCCCCAGTGCGGTACACATCAGGTCCCACCTCGACGTCCTTCCTGTCCCGGTGGGCTGTCCCTACCATCAGAAGCCAATTTGATGCCATGCCTGCGTACTCCCCCTCGTTCTCAGCTTGAACGCACCGTCTGGCACCGCCAACCTCACTCTACATCAAACATGAATACCTCGACTATACGAATTCTGCTTACGAAGAAAAAAATGCTTCACAAAATCATCGTTACGTGTACTTCTCAGTCCGTCTGCGGACTCTCCCCAATATCAGCTCCTTTGCTGTCATCTGCTCGCGTCTGCCCCCTCATACTTAAGCCGTCGTCTGCCAGCGGAGGGGATGCGCTTGCAGACTAAACTCATTCCCTATTTCCCCCGACCTCTCTATCCCTAATCCAAGCTGAAAATCAAAGCAATAAATGTAGTCAGAAATCAAAGCTTACGCTTCCTTCCTCTGCCCTACCGCAGCGCTCAGCTCCGTATATAGAGATAGAAGTGGCAGCGGATGTGCGCGCATTTAAGAACCGGTCTAGGTGAATAAAGTATCGGACAAAAATCCCGCACCACGTCAGCTTCAGACACCCACTACGCCCCTGCGCTCCGAAAACCTCCTCCCGATCATTCTTCCCTCCCTGTCCTCGTTCCGTCACGTGCTCCTCACACTTCTCATAACTGCCAGCAAAAGAGCATGCACATCCCATCACGGAGTACTGCACTAGGCCCACAGCCACGAGGCCTTTCTTCTCTCAATGCCCCCAATCCCGTCCAGCGCCCTCCCCTTTTTCCACCTCACTCTATTTGTAGCATCTGCGATATCATCCTTCAATTTTGAGTTTGTTTTCCTTTCTGTCCTGTGTTCTCAGCTGGATCCTGACCGCCCCTCTATTGTTCTACGTGCTACGTATTTCCCCGTCGTCCTGTCGACTGCGTCAGTTCTTCCCTGGCCCCATGCCGCCCTACTTGTCCCGCTTCCCGGCTCCGCTCCCCAAACCTAACGCCCCTTAGCTTTGAATGGAGTGATGTCGGTGGTAAAGAGGGGAAGCTACGAGAAGTGTAAGCAATGTAGAAGTAGAGGGGTGCTCGCTCTCGGGTGGCTGCACTTGAAAAGGCGCGAAGAGAGCTAGGGTGCATCGCGTGCTCTTTGTGGACTGCTTGCGCGTGGCACATTGAAGGGACCAGTGAGCGTATACGCTTCGTATGGAGAGGGCCACGACATCCCGTGTGTGCATGGGTACAGCGTGGAGGAGCAAAACTACCGGTGCGGAGAAAATATAACTGAAAATTTTTAAGGTTGTGCTAAATATACTCATGTGTACTTGATCACACTGACATATCTCCACCTTTTTCATTGTATCAATTTCGCTTCAGAAAATAAAGAAGAATTCAAACTAAAAGTCTTAAAGGAATGTGCTGCTTCTTGTGTCATTTTCGTTCAGGTACATAGTTATAACAACGCAAAAATGTTTAACAATTTATTACACCATTCAAACGCTGAAAATTGATGAACATTGTCAGTCCACAATGTGTCATATTGCTGATCCTAATTTCTGCGTGACCTTTAAACTATATTTGATAGTTATTCCTTCGGTCTAGAAAACATGTGATGTGAGTGCCACATCGGAGCTGCGGCTCTGTTAGAGGCCGTTTAAAAATTTAACACGTGCTGTGAATGTGCAAGCGGATGTAACCACCTTCCTATTTCCTCGTGCTATTATCGTTACCATGTAACGCATTCCGTATTCCGCATCCGTGGGTGTTCCACTTCTGCGAAAGAAATTCCATGCTCACAGCATCAGAGAATCATGAAAGCAATATTCCTATAAAACGACCCAAAAAAAGTCCACCTTTTAACAAGTTATTGCTTGTTTCGTTTGCCGGACCTAAAGTGGCCCTGCAACACTTTTTCAACATGGTCAGAAAACGCTGCCGATCGGTAGCGCTCTTTCCTATCTCTCCCGTTCTTTCCTGCTGGTTGCCCAGCAAATCGAGTTTACAAGGTAGGCCAGGCTCCTGGGAAACACGTGAGCCGAACATTATAGCGCCGCACGCGGCCTGGAATTTAGAAATAATTATCAAAGTCAGCTACAAATTGCGCCATTTTCACTTCACAAATGGTGCCATATATTCTAATGACCGCATCATATACCCAAATTCACAGCCATTGGCTGATTTGGGCGTCGCTGGCTGTATAGTTACTGCGCCCGCCGCGGGAGGTCGCCACGTGCCCTCGCGCTCGCGATCTCACTGAAGGTTAACCGCGCGTTCAAAGAAAAAAAAAGTGCTTAAGGTTATGACGCGTGCGTCACGTGACTTCTTTCCCCGTGCCATCCCTCCCTCCTTAGCCTCCAACGCGTTGGTGGGAACGAGAGCAAGAAGAGAGAAAGCAACCACAGCGTGCGACAAATCTCTGTACCTTCGCTCGTACTTGACGGATTCTAAAAATTTTTGTGGCTGTCGAATCATGAGGCAATAAACTCATTTAGTGAAGCCATTCGGTGGTTACTTGGAAATGCGTTGCAGGGTTGCTTTAAGTATGCACGAATAATGCGGTATCCGTTGTTTAAAATAGGCCTCCAGAAACCACAAAGGACCTCAGAAGCATGTTTTACGTTTAACTATCTTGAACTTTCCTATTTTAGATTGAAATCATTAGTTATACAATGCTGAGATACGCAGTTACTTGTACTTGGAAAACACCTTAATTGAGTGTTTTTTTTTATTCCTAATTACTTGCAAATTCAGTGTGTCTGCTTTTTACAAGCTATTCCCCAAGGTAATGGCTAACAGAATTAGGAACGCCTTAGAAGTCAATCAACCAAAGGAACAAGCAGGATTTCGTACAGGCTACTCGACAATAGACCATATCACACCATCAATCGGGTGGTCGAGAAATGCATGCAATATAACCAAGCCCCATACGGAGATTTCCTATATTGAGAAAGCAATTGATTCTGTCGAAATCTCAGGAGTCATACAGCAGGGCTGGGCAGTATCGCGATACAAGAGTATCGCGATAGTATTTCAGAGATACTTTTGGGTATCTGTATTTCTGTATCGAGATACATTTGAAAAATGTATTTGTATCTCAGTAGTGAAATACTTTTATCATGTATCGTTTGTATCGCGATACTATGCAGGACACGGGTATCTCGTTACATTTTTTTTTTTTTGACGGAAATGAGTTGAGGCGTGTTTTCAACGGGGGAATGACGTTTTTTTGTGCCAGGACAAGCAAAGGCGCGCCGCCGGTCGTCGACAGATAGAGCGGATATGGTTTCCCCTCAAGCACAGAATGGCCCATGTGGTAAAGGGCGCGACGCCGCAGATGGCAGAATCGCGGAGGCAGTGTTGTCGGCCTCTGCCGACGAAAGTCGTTCTCTCTCAAGGCCAGTGCAGCACGCCTAATTTTTTTCAGGTGGCAAGCCATTACTTCGTGCCCCCCGCGCGGATACCGCCTTGGAACGGAGGCTTTGCAATGCTTCGCGTGCGTTCAGTTCTCAAAGCGGCGGCATTTCCAGAAGCAGTTCCCGTAGTCGCGGCAAGTGACTAGAAGATGGCTATCTTTGTCGCGCTTTCAGCCACCTCTCCAACGTGCCAGTGTGCGTTCCTAATTGATCACAAGCGTGAAACGGTCTTTTGTGGTACCAGGCCGCCCCCACCGCCGGAGCCGACTTGCCTGTAGCGGCTTGCTGAAATGGGTGCTGGTAGCGTCGGTGGTGGTGACAGCTTTATTGAAGAGTGACCCTTTCGACACAGGCGACGGGTGCTTGCTGTAGTTTCTGATGGGGCGCTCTCAGCAGCTGTCCCTGTTTCCACGTCTGTTTAGAGAGCTGGCAGGAGCAACTTGGGAGGGCTCAAACCCTCTGACCCCCAAATAACGTGATTTTAGGAAGCCAATGTTTGAATCGTGCAGTTTTGACATATTGGGCTCCATTGCACGTAGGAAATTACGACCAGCGGAATCCTCAGCCGTCTGACCCGGCGCCGACAGGGCCACATGGCTGAGGATTCCGAAGAGCTTATTTGAGACGCTCACAACGCAACTTCCTCAGCAAAACAGATCTTATGTACAAAATAAATGTATACTTTTTCTCAATTCACTGGTGTTCATTAGTAATTCGAGTGATTTGCTTAAACTCTGCTGTTTCTAGCATGTCTCATTTTGTTTTCACCAAGTATGTCGATTTCGGTGTCCAATGCTTGTTACTGTTGCTGTGAAATAGTGTATTTTCTATTGCAATTGATAGGTGTGATTATGTTATTATTACTAATTATGTACTTTGTACCCCCCCCCCCTCTGTAATGTCTTAATGGCGCTGACGGTGCTGTAATAAATAAATAAATGAACTGAAAGTTTCAACGCACTGCAACTTTAATTACAACATTATGCTGCACTAATAAATGTCTTTGCGTAGTATGAGGTCCTTGAAATAAATAAAAGTATTCCAGTATCTGTATCGCTGTATCTGTATTCCGGAATACTTTTTTCGTCTTATTGCAAAAGTATCTCCGAAATATCCCGTTACGTTAAAGGCAAATGTATCTCAGTATCTGTATTTTAGGCTTCCAGTTCATGTATTTCGATATCTGTATTCCGGAATACTTTTCTGAGTATCTCTGCCCAGCCCTGTCATACAGTCATTACGGCATAAGGGTGTAGACGAACCATATCTATAAATACTAGAAGAAATATGCAACAGCTTCCATAGTCTTCCATAAACCAATAAAACTCCCATAAACAAGGGTCCGAGGCGCGGGGATACGATCGCTCCAATGCTATTCACATCGCGTTTACCGGTGCTTTGCCGAGCCCAGGATCCGGAAAAGTAAGTGATAGGGGTTAAAGGATAGTACCTTAGGAACCTGCGATTCGCAGATGACATTGAGTATCTCAGTAAGTCAGGACATGAGTCGCAAAGTATGATTAATGAATTGGATTTTATTCTACGCTGATTGTGTGTGTGCGTTTGTGTATGTGTTTATCTCTGTATATTTTATGGATACTGCGTCTTCTACGTTGACTAAATTCGAATTTCGATGGGTCATGGTGCAATCGCATCCCTTATGATTGTTTTTTTTACCACCAGAAATAGCCGCGAAAACTGAGTTACGAGAGTAAATAAATACTATTACATCAACCACAAGAAACTATCGACCGAGAAATAACTCTCAGAAATCACCGGAAAAACTTTGTAAAGGCACTAAAAAATTACTCAGACTATTCTCGGTGAAAACCTCAGCGGGGTAAATAATTACTATCCTCTCTACGTTCAAGAACTCAATAGCATGAGCGTAAATTTTCACCTCAAATGGTACGTCGAAAAAAATTTCAAAAAAAGAAAAGAAAAGGGAATTCGCTAGAGGACAAGCAGTTCACTCCCTTTTCTGGTTATTTTTGTTTAGTGTGCGCCGACGGAAAGGGCGATTTTTCGTCGTATTTAAGTCATCTTCAGTTTTCGTCACAATTGTCTCTTGGGTTCGTTAGGTTGTGTCTAACACCGAAAGGAGCCCCTCGAAAAAATCCCCTTCTGTGCGGATGGATGTATCGGGTGGTTTATGATTGTTAATTTCACGTCATGGCATGCAAAACTCGGAAAGCACTAATGTAAAAGTGCAAGGGGGTGGCGCGAGTCAATATAAAATAAAATCTTATACACGAATAGCTGTGGATATACGGCGGCTAATGGAATCGGGCTGCAATGATTTTTTTTAGTTTGTTTAAGCAGTCGCGCACTCCCCAGACACGCCAGGGCTCGTGCGGGAAGGCTGTAACGGGTGAGCGACGCTCGGGCTGTCACGACCAATCAGTGAGCGGTATCTCGAACGCCCTTAGGAAAGCAGCCAGCCAAGCGAGGCACGAATGATGGGGTGATGTGCGGTGCTTCTGCAGACTTGAGCTCTCACTGGATGTTCTTCTTTTGTTATTGCTGTTGCTTCGTTACGTACGTAACGTGCAACTGATTCTTTGATGTGTTTATTTTGACTTCTCGTGCAAAGTATATACTCTGTGATATCAACGCGATGGACGGCTAGATGGCATATCTCGAATTGGATAGAAAACCAGCGGGAAACGCAAACCACAGGGAAGAAAAAATTCGTAAACAGAGGGTGGGTGCTCGAGCCGACGTTTCGACAAGTGGACTTGTCTTCTTCAAGGCTGGAACTGATTTCTTAGCTATCGTGTGTATACGCTTCGTGCCCTCTCCACCACAAGGGAGAAGGGGAGGGCAACTGCCAGAGTGGGGGTGGGGGAGGGAGAGGCCGCCATGTCGAACGGGGTGAGTCATAAGGAAGGAAAGAAAGGAACAAAAAGCGGGGGGAGGGGAGATGGGAGGGTATACGTTTAGCCCAATGATTGTCAGTGGAACAACAATAAACAACAAACAACAAACAATGCTATTTCTTTCGTTTTTCTCGTCCCATATCAGCCGAACATTTGGCCTACGTGAAGCTGGAACCGCATGGTGCAATTTGAGGTGCGATTGACGTGCGCATGGTGCGACACGCGCCATGTTGACGCGCACCAGGCAAGGTCCATCACAAAATCGTGCCAATGGTGCTTTTGCGCATTGCTACTCGCAGTACTGGAATACAAAAACACGCGTCGTGAACTCGTCGGCGAATCAGAGTTCGCGATTGAGTCACGTGCTGTTTTGGTTTCTTTCAAAGCCGCGAGAAGGTGCTTACAGGACACGCAAATACCGGACAGTTGGCGGAAAACTAGAATGAACTTCATCAATTAAGGCAAGGGAAGAAAGGTTAACATTCGCTCGTATAGATCGCTAACCATTACATCGGTACTATACGGGTTGGCGACGCAGGCAATAAAATTAAAAACTGAAACCTGGGCAGAACATAACGATATTTTGGGAGAACTTCAGAATGTATTTCGAGTCGACGGATGGTTAGACGATAACCTATTTGTTCTCACTCAGTGTATAGAAATATCTAAAATAGAAAACAGGCCCTTGTACGTGGCTTTTCTAGACATCACTGGGGCGTATGACAACTTTAATCAGGAAATATTAAAAGGACAGACTGGTGGGCTAGTTGGTACTGCATAACTCGGAACAGTAGCAAGACGGTGAGCGCATATACGCTCACCGTATTGGAGGTGCGCGCATATTATATGCGCTCACCTGCAATAAACACTGAGTTGTTAGTTTAGCGATGTGTCCCGTCTTGCTCCGTCGTCGTCTGTGTGATTTTTTGCGCTACTGTTCCGAGTCAGGAAATATTGTGGGATATATTGAAAGTAATGAGCATAGGCGATGACTCTGTACAGCTTTTGAGGGAGATATACCGAGCAAATACAGTTTGCATAGAATGGGAAGGAATGAGTAGCAAAGAGAATGTTGATATTAGAAGGGACTGTGACAGGCATGTCCTTTGTCCCCGCTGTTATTCATGCTGTACATGGTGAATATGGAAAAAGCGGTAGAAGGTAGCAACATTGGTTTTAATCTGTCACACAAACAGGGTGGCGCGATGATTGAGCAGAAGCTTCCAGGTTTATTTTATGCTGACGATATTGTCTTATTTGCGGACAGTCGAGATGATATACAGCGTCTGGCGGATATATGCGGAAGGGAAGGTGAAGCTCTAGGACTAGTATTTAGTGTAACAAAATGTGTATTGATGGTATTCAACGACCCTTGGATCAGGCGGTGTCAATACAGGGTCAAGAAATACCGAGGGTAATCGAATACATGTACCTCGAAGTATAGATAAATGAGAGTGATAGATACATGGAGGTACAGGAAAAAGCCTCGGCAGCAAAAAGAAAGAGGAATGCTGCAATAATGAAGCACAGAGCATTGTGGGGATACAATAGGTACGAGGTGCTTCGAGGTCTGTGGAAAGGTGCAAGGGTTCCGGGGCTTACTTTTGGGAAATCAGTGGCGTGCATGAGGGCTGAGGTGCAATCGGGAATGGATGTAAATCAAATGACTGTGGGACGCCTCGCGTTGGGTGCTCACGGGAAGACGACAAATGAGGCTGTGAAGGGCGATATGGCATGGGCAGGTTTTGAGGCGAGGGAAGTTCAGAGCAAAATAATGTTCGAAGAAAGACTAAGGAATATGAAGGAGAGTAGATGGGCAAAGAAAGTGTTCCGTTATTTGTATAGGAAGAGCGTGGACACACAGTGGAGGAAAAGAACTAGGAGGCTCACCAGTAAATATACGGCTAGCAGTGAGGGCGATATGGCAACAAGGAGCATTAAGCGGAAGGTCAGAGAGGCGGAGAGGACTCATTGGATGACAGCGATGGAAAAGAAGCCGGCTCTGAGTAACAACCGAAAGGGAAAAAACGAAATAATTAGGGAAAGGTTTCATGATAATTCAAGGGAAGCGCTTTACTGTTTGAAGCAAGGTCGGGCTGCCTTAGAACGCGTAGTTATAAAGCGAGATTCAGTAAAGAAGAAGAACAATGCACATGCTGTGGTAAGGATAAGGACACGATGGAGCATGTTCTGATTTAACGTGGAGATACCCAGCCAGGTGCAGGTTTGGGCACGAGCCTACATAAAGCCTTCGGTTTTAGGGACCACATTGCAAAGCTGAACAAGCCCGCGATAGAGATAAGTAAGAGACAGAGTAATGGTGGCAGAAAACTAGAGAGAGGGCGCAAAATAAGTAGTGGGAAAAGCAATGACATTCTGCCGTAAGGGGAAGAGAACTGGGTTGTGAATTTGTTTTTGTTTTTCCCTATAGTAAGGTTGATATAATCGTAGTAGACAAGGCATTACGCCAACGTAAAAAAAGGCGGGGGAGGGGGCTAAAAAAATGGAAAAAGCATTTTTTTTTGTCGAGCCGGTGGCACACATGTCACCACCCCATTATAAAGGCAATGCTCGTAGCATCCATATATCCATCCTCGACGGAACTTGTTCGAAGCCAGCGCGCGCATTTGACGAAAACACGTGTACGCCTTTCGCTGCTGTGGAGTGTTCAAAACTGACAAAGCGGTCTTCCACGAGGCAGAGAAGCAGGAAAGCGCCCCGTCCTGTGGGTGGTATGCGACCGCAGCTACAAGAGCGCCTCCTTCCACGTGAAATTGTAAACAACCAGCGAGCCTCAGGATACGCCGGGGCGTGCTCGCAGTTTCGCACACAATCTCTCTGTTTGAAATGAAATTTGATAAGTACACTCCGGAAAAATTACGCAGTCGAATTGCACGGCAGTTATTTTTATTGTAGTGTCTTTTCATTTCAAGATTGTATTATTTGTGTGGAAGCACGGACAGCTGATGTCGTTGGGAGCTATGTTGCCTGGAAACCCGGAACACGCGCCGTTAAAGAAACGCGGCGTTCTTTTTCTTCTTCATTTAAAAGTGCGTAGCGCATAAGGGGCCGGACTTATCGTATAGTGTCTCATGTCGCATGGTCACGCTCAAAATCAGGGGCTTAAAACAGACAAAAAATCAGGTATAGTACTGGCTAAAAATGCTCAAAACCATGTTAAAATAAACGAACAAGGTTTAAAGTAATATAATTAAGAGAAATAAGGAAGAAAGAATGACAATTTAAACTCAACTGTCGTTATCGGAGCAACAAGTTTATATATGTACGAATACTAAAGAAACACGAAAACACGGGAAGCATGTGACTAGGATTATATTATAATACTTAGCAATACAAAGAATAATTTTTATCTAATTTAGGATCTTTCTGGTATATCTGTTTCCTCTAAAACTGTACTACTGCGCGTGCCGCGATATATCGAAAACATTCCGCCGGCCATGGCCCAAATTTTTTTAGTGGCCGTCTATCGAAACCATTTAATTTTTGGAAAAGTTTTTTTACGGGGAAAGTCATAAATTTTCCAGTGTACAAGAAGACGTTCTATGTCTTCTTCTGCCTGTTCACTTGCCAATTTACCACTCTTAGTCATTCTTATGCTTTATAGCAAGGTCTTAGTATAGGCAGTGCCTAGCCGACGCCTACGAATTGTTGTATTCTAAATAAAATTACCCGTATGGCCCTATTTTCATTTCGGTGTGAATACTTGGCACGGTAGCCTGGTTTAGAGCCGCAATTCCACAATCACAAATTTATGCACTAAACTAACTGCGCTCTGTGACGTCGCGATCACGTGTTTCGCCGACACCTTCCGGCTTCAGTCGTGTTGTGCTATGTTCTTTTCTAATTTTTCTTTCCTCGCTGGAAACAGCAATGGGATGGCTTCCCCTCTTAACTCTGTGTACCAGAAGAAAAAGTAAAATGGCCGAACAGACGGCAAAACAATTCTGTCGGGTGGTTGAAAGCAGGTGAGAACTGCGCCTTCCTTTCGCGTGACCGATGGAGGCATGCTCGTACGCCTCCATTGGTCACGTGATGGATGTTTTCATGAAAGGCCCTCGTGCTTTACACGCCTTTCTTTTGCGTCCGCACGCACGTCCGGGTTTGCGCGCTCGTTTCAATTAAGCCCGCGTGACGTCTTCATCACCCACCAGGTGGCGCTGCTCACGCCGCCGTGACAGCAGACAACTGGCGGGGTGCGGGAGGTTTTCGAGTGAAAAGTACCGTACACGAAGCGGCCCGCTTTATAAAACAACCATTACCCCGTGGTTTGGAAGCGCTTGGCGTTCAGTGCACGTGTGCGTTCACAGGCCGCCCTTCTTTCCTTTTTGGAACAGCTCCGCAACTGCTATGTTCTATAGGCTATGTCAGTATTGTCTTTTGTTGTTATTGTTGTTATTCATCGGGAGCCATATCGTACTTTCGACGTGTTAGAGCATCGTAGGTGAGCACGTTTCCTTTTTGGTTTTTCCCCTATTGCAGACGACACAACAGGGTTGTTTGCGTGCCTGGATGTATAAGAGGCTGGCCTAGGTCAGCATTCCCGTAAACACTGCTCAGCAGTTTTGCTGAAATGCGCGTCGTCTTAAGGGCATGCAAGTGAGAAATCTCTAGCACGCACACTCGCGCGCTAGGGCATCGTTTCCGGTTCTGGAAAAAAAAACGCGAGCTTGCAAGGTTGTGAAGACGCTAATAAGGGAAACGCAATAGCAAACAAACATAAAAGAGGCAATTGCTAGGAGGCCGTCATCGTCTTCGTTTTTTTTTCTTCAAGTATCCAGTCGCAGCAGCCCGCTCCTAATTACCAGGGCCCGGAAACGGCCACCGTTTTAGAGCTTATTTGTGTGGTCAGCTGGCCTCGGAAAACAGACTGTGACTGAGAGCATCTCTTCAAAACAGTAGTTCAATTGTTGTTTGTCCTCGTGGTTTCTTTTTTGTTTTTTGTTTTTAGTTTTATGAGAAACTTCTCGTCTCATCCTCGTTTCTTTTGACTGTTCAGCACAAGACTACGTCAAAACCGCTCACTCAATGTGGGGCAAGAGGAACGCATGGTGCTCAATGAAACACAACGCATATACGTCTCCCACTACTGGCATGCATTTCCAAAGGATGTCACATATGAAACAATTAGGTCAGTGAGTTTAAACCTGCCTATTAAAATTTGCCTGCGTAGATACAGAGTTGTTATCTTGAAAAGCCATTTTTATTACACAAATTTTTACTTTCCAACACCTTGTCACACTTTTAAGATTGATCAATTTCGAAGGTCTTGACTAAGATGTGGCACTATTAAAAAGCCGGCAGATCCCACGCAATGTGGGAATCGATGTAATGCGAAGCAGCCAGCAAAGAGCTGCATACATCGTCTTGTAATGTCATTGAGGAAAATGCGTGTCATGGTTTTCATGTTAACTCCTATTATTTATGTTCGTCACACAGTAACGTCGCGCAATACCAACTTCGGGGTCGATCAAGCTAGAGAAACGGCCGCCAGCGCCCCATGAGCGTGGCACGCAAGTCATGCTGTACATGACATACGTGTCATGACTTCCAAGTTAACTCGTGTTATTTATGTTCCTCACACGGTCACGTCGCAAGATACCAATTTTGGTGTATATCAAGCTAGCGAAACGGCCGCCAGCACCCCATGAGCGTGGCACCTAAGTCATGCATGCTGTACATGACATGCGTGTCATGATTGTCATGTTAACTCGTGTTTTTATGTTCGTCACACAGTCACGTCGCGCAATACCAATTTCGGGGTAGATCAAGCTAGCGAAACGGCCGACAGCGCCCCATGAGCGTGGCACGTAAGTCATGCTGTACATGACATGTGTGTCATGATTTTCATGTTAACTCGTGTTATTTATGTTCGTTACACAGTCACGTCGCGCAATACCAATTTCGGGGTAGATCAAGCAAGCGAAACCGCCGCCAGCGCCCCATGAGCCTGGAACGTATGTCATGCTGTACATGACATGCGTGTCATGATTGTCATGTTAACTCGTGTTTTTATGTTCGTCACACAGTCACGTCACAAGATACCAATTTTGGTGTATATAAATCTAGAGAAACCGCCGCCAGCGCCCCATGAGCGTGGCACGTAAGTCATGCTGTACATGACATGCGTGTCATGATTTTCATGTTAACTCGTGTTATTTGTGTTCGTTACGCAGTCACGTCACGCAATACCAATTTCGGGGTAGACCAAGCTAGCGAAACCGCCGCCAGCGCCCCATGAGCCTGGAACGTAAGTCATGCTGTACATGACATGCGAGTCATGATTGTCATGTTAACTCGTGTTTTTATGTTCGTCACACAGTCACGTCACAAGATACCAATTTTGGTGAATATAAATCTAGAGAAACCGCCGCCAGCGCCCCATGAGCGTGGCACGTAAGTCATGCTGCACATGACATGCGTGTCATGATTTTCATGTTAACTCGTGTTATTTGTGTTCGTTATGCAGTCACGTCACGCAATACCAATTTCGGGGTAGATCAAGCTAGCGAAGCTGCCGCCAGCGACCCATGAGCGTGGCACGTAAGTCATGCTGTACATGACATGTGTGTCATGACTTCCAAGTTAACTCGTGTTATTTATGTTCCTCACACGGTCACGTCGCAAGATACCAATTTTGGTGTATATAAAGCTAGCGAAACGGCCGCCAGCCCCCATTAGCGTGGCACGCAAGTCATGCTGTACATGACATGCGTGTCATGATTGTCATGTTAACTCGTGTTTTTATGTTCGTCACACAGTCACGTCGCGCAATACCAATTTCGGGGTAGATCAAGCTAGCGAAACGGCCGCCAGCGCTCCACGAGCGTGGCACGGAAGTCATGCTGTACATGACATGCGTGTCATGATTTTCATGTTAACTCGAGTTTTTATGTTCGTCACACAGTCACGTCGCGCAATACCAATTTCGGGGTAGATCAAGCTAGCGAAACTGCCGCCAGCGCTCCATGAGCGTGGCACGGAAGTCATGCTGTGCATGACATGCGTGTCATGATTTTCATGTTAACTCGTGTTATTTATGTTCGTCAGACAGTCACGTCGCAAGATACCAATTTTGGTGTATATCAAACTAGCGAAACGGCCGCCAGCGCACCATGAGCGTAGCATGTAAATCATGCTGTACATGACATGCGTGTCATGATTTTCATGTTATGACTTGTCATTTATGTTCGTCATACAGTCATGTTACGCCATACCAATTTTGGTGCACATTCGATGAACCAAGCGACCAGGAGAGTACAAAGTCGTACGCGGCTAGATAGATAGATAGATAGATAGATAGATAGATAGATAGATAGATAGATAGATAGATAGATAGATAGATAGATAGATAGATAGATAGATAGATAGATAGATAGATACGCTCAAAGTCGCAGAAGTTCGCCAAGAAATGCTTCGCATTTAAAATAATCCTTGATTGTAATATGATAATGTTGAAATGAAATTTAGGACGTATAGCAGCTGTGCCGTAGCTGTTTTGGACTTTTCTGGCACAGCCTGCCGGACACAACAGGATAAAGGATATCTGTAACAGAAAAATTTATGACACTACATTATGAGAGTATTAAACAGCATTATTTTGCCAGTTAGATCTAAATACAACAGTACCACCGGCCATGGCACTACAAATAAGTGCAGCACAAAGCGTAAAGCGACTGCAACGCAGCTATGGCGTATCGCATTTGGTGTTGCCTCGCGCTTGGGAAGAGTCACTTTGCCGGCTTGTACTCGTTCCCCATGCTTTGTTCCTGCTTTTATATATATATTCTTTTTCCAGCTTCCCATTGCTTGCAACAACAAGCTGAAGTAATGGAAAAGTTGTGAAAGAGGGCAAGATATCTGACATATTTCAAATTGTCGCCTATAGCTATGCGCAGCCAACTACCTTCCGGCAAAATACAAGCTGAATTAATACGTGCCGCCTCATTACCCTACTTTAGTAACGAGTTAATTACCCCTCTTCACAAATGTACTAGTATATGCGCACGGGTTCTAAAACCGCTTTAGTGCTTGGCGTTTTTTTTTTCTATTGGCAAGAAGAAGAGACAACAAAATGAATTAAGCCATGACGTGGGAAGCCTGACAGCCGTTCTTTCATTTTCCGGAACACAAATATTCAATCTTCGGCGCGTTTATTCGGCTGCCGGCGGCAATAGTGCCAATATAGGACGCTTAAATCCTTTTTCGTTTTGTGACCCAGTTACGGTAACAAAATCAAAGTAAAAAGAAATAAAATATGGTTCAGTTGCCGAAGCGACTTCCGGAAAACAAGCAGTTGAACAGTTGCTCAGAGTGGACATCATTACCGGCACTAATTACTTCCTATTGGGGCCATCTCAGGAAGATAACATTGCTGTGGTAAACCTATTGACACTAGCGCGTTGCTTTTGGTTAGCCTTTGTGCCGCCAAAATCTTAACTTTTCGTGCCGCCATCGCCAGAGGCGCGTGCCATTGTAGATTCCGTAGTTACTGCTGCAAAAGCGGCTGTCTGGCAGTCAATAGATCGATCTCACCAGACGATCTGCGCATGCGCGAGTTTCCGACAGCGGCACTGCCGCCATCTTAGTTGGAGTACTCTGAGCGCTGCTGGTGCGGCTGCTTGCTGCGTGCTTCAGGTATATTGTCGTCTGGCATGAATCGTCGGCACAGAAGACAATTGAACGCTGTGTTAAATTGTGTCCGGATCTCTGATGTATGTTATTTTACTTCAGGTTACACTGCATATCCTAGCTTTAAGAGAAAAAAAAAAGAACAGTAGACAACGTTTACATGTGGCCAGGTCGTCTCGTCGTGTTGATGGGCGCGCGTCGCTTCCCTTAATAAGTATTAGTTCAAAAAGAAACCAGGTTCCTGTCGTCACGAGAGCAAAAATCTTTAGTGAACGTCAGCACGCGAGCGATACGAGTTACGTGTGTGCGGAAAACAACTTGCCCAAACGTAGAGCTCTCCGCGACTACGAAGACGGGGAAAAAACAAACAAACCGATGTATCGAAAAAAAAAAGAGCTTTTTGCGCTTCTTTTTTTGTTCAAACAGTACTTTTAATGTACGTACACTGCGTTGTCAGCGCAGGCCTTTGAGCACAGTGATGCGTTAAACGTGAATGAATACGAGACGGTCCCGGTGAAGCAGGTTAGAAGCGCGCCCGCGGGCGACGACTGGCCGCATACCGTTTGCGAAAGTTTAACGTCACAGAAATCTTGTGAACGGCAAAATATTTCCTGCTGCACAAGGGATGGATGAGTCAGTAAGAGGTTTTGGTGACACACACAATGTGGCGGATGAGCAGTAGCCCGCTCAGGCTGGCGGCGGCAGCCTCAGCTGACTGCTCGGCGCCGATATCGTCGCTAGGCCTATACCGCTTCGAAGCTGCAGTTAGGAGCCGCCTACGCTTATATAAGAAGCTAAGCTTTGCTACCGCTGTTGCTGCGTTACGCTGCGTTCGCGATAATATCACATTTTGAAAAGAATAGGGAAATCCCGGCGGCGAAGCTGGCTGCGATGCAGGCACGGTCGAAATTTCGCCGTGCACTCCATGGTGCGAGCTGTACACATAAGTTTGGCTTGTATCACAGGTATCGTTCACGCTATACACTCCACAGTCGTCATCGCTTTTGATGAGAGGTCGGTTTAGGTGTCGCTATATATTTAGGCGACCTCTGTTTCGCCCGGAAAACACGTTGTGTCCAACCTGTCGCCGCTGGCGGCGATCGCCCCGGCGAGGGGATGGAGCACACGTTGCATGAAGTTTTGCTGTCGCTGATCGGCACATCAGTAGCGCACAAAGCTTGTTATGACGCAATAGATTGTTGCCAAATTACCATGCAGTACACACGGAATTCACAAACACGGTGAACAATACGTTGAAAGTGCGCGGTTGTTGCCGCTCCGTCCGACTTCGTTGACTGTCGCACACATTCCTGTAGGAGCTTGACATCATTTGAAAACACGTAAAATCCGAGTCCTTTTGCTTCAGGTTGCTGTTGTAGCATCTCAGCATGCAGCACGTGAACCCAACCATCGCGATTCATCCAAATACGGCCCCTAAAGCTCGATAATGCAGCTCGACGATGCACCAGCTATATGCAGCTCAACGTACCGAGTACTCTAAGTACCGGCATGCACTGCGGCAGCGGCGGCGTAGTGCAACTCGCGGTGAGATCGGTCTATTCGCCTCAACTAGGCTTGGAGGAAGGAGGAGGTCAAGAGAAGGCCCATGCAGTGGCGCCCTCTCTTGACCTATTTTGGTATTGACTAGAGCTGCAGCGCCTTGTTTCCATTTTTTTTTTTGCATCATCAGTAGGACGCATTAGTATGCTTCAGTGCACTTCACACAGGATAGCATGGGCGCGTGGCCTAGTGTTCAAGGTCTGGCTTTCGGACCGGTGGCATACGGAGTTAAACCCTAGCCCCAGAAAGAAATTTAATTTAATTTTGTTTATTATTTCTTTGGTGCACGTCACGCGGTTTCTATTTTGATACTCTGCGCGTGATATGCCAAGCGAGGACATGAGACGACAGCACAGGCCTCTGAAATTACCTGCACTTATAAATAAAAAACATTCATGATTATTGCAAACACTTCCGCAAGGCGTTGAACATCGCAGAACGATAGTCAACGCTAACTTACATGGTGTTTTGTGTGGTAGACGGAAAACACGCCTGGATATCATTTGGATGATGGTGCTTTTGTAAGGCTGAGCTAAAAGCAAATAAGCAACGTCGATATCGAGGTGAAAACGTTTTTATGGCTAGTCTGTGAGTGGAGCTAAGGCTCATAAAAAGCCTATCTTTATCGTCTACTATTCTTGCTTTCGTGGATAACTTACAGAAAGGAAATGCGCTTTTCGAAAGTCTGAGTAACCTTTAGTATAGCAGCTAAGCAATTCATGTGGTTGAAAAGAAAAATATTGCCGCCTCCGAAGTTGGATGTGGCTGAAGGGACCTTAAAGGGGTGGTGCCATCAAATTTCGAGGCTATAACAAGCCTGTTGAGGGTTTCCTCTGTATGCAAGGACACTCCACACGAAGGGTCGGACACCGAAAACGTTTAGAATATACTTTAATTCACTTCCAAAGTGTACCTAAATGCCCATTCTCCCGATCGAAACCCATCGCTAGCGCGCCAACACTGACGTAGCTGTATAGGAAAGGCAACGAAAGTTGTAGTGACGTCACACCAGATCTGCTGTAGTGACGTGAGTGATCTCCGGACCTCCGCCACCTCCACAACGTACGTACCGGCTGTAGTGAACTAGAATATATTCTACTTCACTATAGTACAGGTAAAGCATCGGTTGCTACATCACTCGCCGAGTTTCGATCGCTTCCTGGCTAAGTGCGTCACAGCCTTGTGTGGTCACGTGACAAGCCTCCTACACTTGAGATAACTGATATTTATTCTCCAACCAAAGTTACGAAGACACGTAAAAACCCGACGTTTCGGAACCAGCTCGGTTCCTTCCTCAGGGGGGACTGCGGCGGCTTGGCAGCGGCCTCTTTAAGGCACTCTCGCGGCGGTTAACGACCCCACGCATTACCGAAGAGCGTAGCCCATGCGCATACACCAGGGGGAGAGTTCCGAGTGAACGGTTGATATTTTGAGTGGTCCTCTGTATATGCCACGACTCCAGTAGTAACCTCCTCCTCCACTTGGTTTCACTTTCGAGGATGGCGGTTCCGTTGAAGTCTATTCTGTGGTCAAACGTCTCTGCGTGCTCGGCGACGGCGCTGCGTTCTTTGTTGAGTTTACGGACGTCGTTGACGTGTTGCCTAATCCGTTCGGGGAAGTTTTTGGTCTCGCCGATGTATGACGAGGGGCAGTCGGCACACGGTATTTTGTAAACGACGCCGGGCGCCCTGTCCTTTGTTGGCCGGTCTTTCGGGCGGGGAAAGAAGCGGCCCAGCGTGCATGAAGGCACGTGCGCGATGTGCACGCCTTCTTTTCTAAAAATCCGAGCCAACGCCTCGCTGGCTCCCTGGACGTATGGGACCGACACGCGTTTTGGAGAGCTGTTCGTCAATGCTAGCTGGGAGTCGCGTAACCTCTTTTTCTCTGCGCGGCGGGCGACGGATCGAATGAAATTTCTGGGATAACCGTTTTTTCTGAGGTCCGCAATTACGCGGGCCTCTTCTTTCCGGCGTTCCGTGTCAGTGGAACATATCTTTTTGGCTCTCTGAAGTAATGTGGACACAACGGAGGCCTTGTGGGTGGAGGGATGGGACGAATCGTATTGAAGGTATCGGCCGGAGTGCGTCGGCTTCCTGTAAACGGAGAACTCCAAGTTACTGCCCCTTCTTGCCACCTGGACGCCGAGAAAGGGGAGGGTGCGGTCGCGTTCACACTCGACCGTGAACTGTATGGCTGGGTGAACGGAATTTAGGTGCAGTCTGAAGTTTTCAATTTCAGATGTCTTCACGACACAAAAGCAATCGTCCACGTAGCGAAGAAAGAGCTTGGGTCGCGGCGAGAAGGAGCCAAGTGCTTCCCTTTCTATATGTTCCATGGTCAGGTTTGCCATTGTGACGGAGATGGAGGCCCCCATTGCGGTTCCACTGTTTTGCCTGAAGATTGTTCCTTTGTAGGAAAAATACGTGCTGGACAGGCAGAATTCCAGTAGGCGGCAGAGTTCGTCAATAGTGAGTGGGGTCCTTTGACTCAAGCCATCGTCACCCTCAAGAGCAGCACGGGCACAGGATACAGATAAGGGTACCGGCACATTGGTGAACAAAGATACGACGTCGAACGAGACCAGGCTCTCGTCTTCGTCGATGCTCACCTCTGATGCTAGCTGCACGAAGTGGCTGGAGTCGCGGACATGAGTTGGGGTATTCCGGGTGAGAGGGGCGATGATTCGGTGCAGGAAGCTTGAAAGGGCTCGGCATGGAGAGGAAGTGAAGTCGACGATCGGTCGGAGGGGGGCGCCAGGCTTGTGAATTTTGGGTAGTCCGTAGAAACCCGGTGCGGAGCCGTTGCGGCAGATTAGACTTAGGTAGAGTGCTTTTAATTGTGGGTGGTGCTTGAAAATTTCGGAGAGTAGCTTGTTTAGCTGAGTCTGAGTTTGCTTCGTCGGATCCTTTTTTAGCTGCGTAGCCCCGCCCGAAAGACCGGCCAACAAAGGACAGGGCGCCCGGCGTCGTTTACAAAATACCGTGTGCCGACTGCCCCTCGTCATACATCGGCGAGACCAAAAACTTCCCCGAACGGATTAGGCAACACGTCAACGACGTCCGTAAACTCAACAAAGAACGCAGCGCCGTCGCCGAGCACGCAGAGACGTTTGACCACAGAATAGACTTCAACGGAACCGCCATCCTCGAAAGTGAAACCAAGTGGAGGAGGAGGTTACTACTGGAGTCGTGGCATATACAGAGGACCACTCAAAATATCAACCGTTCACTCGGAACTCTCCCCCCGGTGTATGCGCATGGGCTACGCTCTTCGGTAATGCGTGGGGTCGTTAACCGCCGCGAGAGTGCCTTAAAGAGGCCGCTGCCAAGCCGCCGCAGTCCCCCCTGAGGAAGGAACCGAGCTGGTTCCGAAACGTCGGGTTTTTACGTGTCTTCGTAACTTTGGTTGGAGAATAAATATCAGTTATCTCAGTTTACTTACCCAACCAGACAGACTTCTGTCTAATGTTTACCTTCGCCTCCTACACTTCTACGTCACTGCCCAACCTCCGCGCCCAGAAACCGAAACAGAAAGTTGTCCGCATCAAAAGACGATATTAAATTATTTAGCGAGAATACATGATTCTTGGTGCGTGCATCATGCTCCCTGGAGCTATAGGAAAACGCTTACAGCAAGGAACGCGCAAGCCACAAACATGGTGGCACCACCCCTTTAAGTAGAGCTTCGCATCGGCCCGCGTGATCAACTCTAAATAGTGAGGCATCTCTCTTACACAAAAATGGGAGCACTTCGGGGGGGACTGTCATTTCTGTTGATGAACAGAAAATAAAAAAGGCAACTAATCCTCCTTCAAACACCTTAACACAACGAACTCCAAGGGGCTTGTTGAGCAAGTTAGTCCTTCGATTGTGGTTAGGTGTGCTTGCTTGTGGCGCAAACTGCATTTCGTGAAAAGGGAAACATAAAAGTAAAAGAAGTGAGCCGTGAACTCTCTCTACCTCCAATATCCCCTCTAAAAGAATAGATGTCACGAATCAAACACTGTAGTTTTAGAAATCTCAGTAGCGCAAGCTGTGGGAAATCAATTATTTCAAACGCGCAGAGAAGGTCGCGGTAGGATAAAGTAGACGATTTGCACATGTACATAATGTAGCAAAATATTTGCAAAAAGGGATTTTTAAGAGCTTTAGCCGAGAGGTCACCTGCTGTACCAAATTAAAAGAACACGAAAGACACCATACTAATGCAGTATGGTGTCTAAAGAGAGGTAAAGTTGGCAAGACGCAGTCCCTTTGCTGAAAGCGCTGCTGAAGTTTGGCGACTCACGAACATAAACAGGTTGATGCGCGATCCCCTGTATTTTATTGTGTGACATCTGCTGCAGTATAATATATAATGTGAGAGTGAGCAACTGGGCGTGTTGGTATTGCATCATTCGAAATACTAGGCACAAAGAAGACGACGGACGAAAAGGGGGTATGGCGCCCTGTGTGTGTGTCTCCCTTTTCGTCCGCCGTCTTCTTTGCGCGTACTATTTGAAATATAATGTAACACTGGCAGCTTCTCTTATGGAGTCAGACTTACAAATTCAGCAGTAGCGTTGCGAGAAGTTTTATTGTATGTGCATTATGGGCCTGTTGTTTCGCAGTGTAACCGGGGGCTTTGCGTACTGGGAACGCAGCCATCCGATTCACGAGGGTTCTTTCTTTCAAGGCACCCAGATACATTCCGATTGCCGTTGTCAATAATTCTCTGTGATGACAAAACAATGACGTCTTACGATTGTAAACAATCGAGTGTGGGAGCTGGCGCATTGAGTACGCATCGCGAGTAACATTGGGAAGGGTGCGGAACACAACGATGCATCCAACCCCTTGTAAGCTAGTATAAAGAAAAAAGTTCGTGTCAGAGGTCAAACCGGCCGGCTCGTGTGGAACGTTTAATCAACGAAGCGCCACAGGAGGGCGCTCGTTCTTTCACGAGTCGCGGCACGAGAACAGGCGAGATCAAAAAGAGGCGCCCCCTCGTGCGTCTGCGCCCAACTTCTGTTCGCCTGCCGCCGTCCTCTGTTCCGCTTACTGGTTCGTCGTGATGGTGAGAAAGTTGGCCCTTCCAATTACAGTGTAGACGTAAACAAAAAGTGTGCCGGGTCCGCGTTGCTTGTATTTTGCTGTTGGCGATCTTGTGTTCTTGCATTCCCTTGTAGCTAGTAAGGGTCTTTCAACTTGGACGACTACGAATGATGCCTTGTCCACACGCGTTGATGACGTGTTAACGCTGAGGCGTTGCTCATTCGTCAATACTTCACGTAACCGTACATACGTTCGCACTTTTGTGACAAAGAATGAGATGAGAGTGATGTGCAGGTGGCATGGCTGTCATTTCTGATGTTTACTTCTCTCCGTAACAAACAACAGCTATTCTTTAATTGCTGCATTCGGCTAGCCGTACAACGCAATTATTTCACGACTTCCCCATCGTGCGAGCTCCGGCGTGGCATGCAATAACTCTTATGAGTGCGAGAACGAGTACAAAGAGAGACAGAAAGAAAGAGAGAGAGAAAAAGAAAGAGAAATAACGATATACAAAGAGCGAAATTCTTGGCGAGATCAAGCATAGCCGTGTAAGGTATAGTATAGTAAGGGGTGGGAAAGAGAGAGGTCAGTGGGTAAAAGCCTAGCCAAGCCAGGAGGTGCATGCCCACCAGCTCTGCTGTGCCCCAGCCTTGCACGACTTATCGCAAACTGCGCTAATTTTTTGTTGACGTTTTCTTGCATTTCGCCTTGAAAAAACAGCGCAGTTTCCGTACTCCGATCTTCGTTATGCTGGAAAAACTGTTTAACCCTTGGTAAGTTCACCTTAGAATGATAAGAGAAAATATTCCCGCTGAAAATCCAAATGCTGCGATCAGAAATGCTATGCAGCAATATTCACCAAAATACAGGCATTAGTCCCACTCTTATTCACTACAAAAAAAAGTGGAACGCACGCGTCACATTAACCGATCACGTGTTTTCGGAGAAGTCTGTCCCATTGTCTCGTGAGAATACCAACTTGTAATCGTATCGCCGAGGTCGTCGCAATAAAAGGCTCGAAGGAAATGGTACGTAGGTGAACTTCGGAAACTGCACGCGTAAACTTTCGGAGAACCTGTGGAACACGATGTGCACCTGCGCCCGTTGGACAATGCCCTGCAGTGCCTGCGAGTCTGACCTCGCCGCACACACCAACCGCTTCGACTGCTCTGTGCCCCTTTCTTTAGGTGTAGCTGAGGAGTAGTACGCCATCTATGCCTGAATTTCCTCCCATATATCAAATTGCGGTCGTGAATTGGGGCAAGCCACGCCTGTGTGGTGTCTCTAAATTCGTTATTTCTGCAAATGTATTTAAAACCGCTCCATCGTCTTTATTATCTTCATCCAAGTATGAGGTATCAGGTTTTCTCATAGATACTTTATATTCGTTCTCCGTTCCGCTTCCCCTCTGCCCAGTGCATAGTCCCATTCCTTTCTTTCTTTCGACAGCCCCCAAATTCCGTAACAACGTCCAAGTCACAGCTTTTCGTTTATTTGCCACTGTTAGTGACATTAAAAATGCATAAGAACTCCAGGCTTTCCTCTAGCCGGAAGCAGCTTGTTGTAATAAAATATTGCACAAAAAAACAAAAAAACGTATGCCTGTTATATAGTTACGTGTAGCAAGAAACTCCTTCATTTGACGTTTGAGTAGCTTCCACACAATTACTGGCAGATCTAGAGCATCAATTTAAAGAGAAAAACGATGGTTGCAAGGTCGCCACCTGTCACAAACGTGCGAATATTTTTATTGGGTTCATAAAGGTATTTGATATGCGGCACCAGAAAAAAAAAAAACATTGTGCGGATTCAGTGGGACGATCGCGAAACTAATAGAACGAGACGCATTCGCAGCTCGTGCGGTCACCCTTCGATGGGAGCAAAATGCCAGAACACCTGTCAACTTAATTAGGGCACACATTATAAAACTCCAGCGTATGTAAACCAATTTGTAGTTCTGCACTACGCTATGCCTCATAATAATATCAATTTTTGGGACACAAAACCCCAGAAAGTATTATTATCATACTATGGAAAACTTTGCTGAACATTATCTATTATTCACACGATCTATACCACGTCTGCAAACAGGACGCTTCACGGAATGAAAAATACATATACGTATATAGAACTGCAGCCGAAATTCGTCGATGGAGACGCTCGCAGTGCGCCTAATCCTCTCTCATGGAGAAGCACAGACCATCACGAGTTTCCGTTCGTGCCGTGCGCGTGACCGTGGGGTCTCGGTTACTCGTACCAGGTTCAGAGACAAGGATTAGCAGCCATCTGCTCTCCCGAAGCTTATCTCCAATACACTTAAGCCAGATGTTCTGACCAAAGTGAAGCCCGAACTAACTGCGCTCGTACAAACGAAGCCTAGCAAGACCGCGTGTTACTGAAACGAGAACGCAGCTGTCTGAATGAGTAGAGCTATACTGCGCTAGAACGCAGATTCTTGAGAAGTGATTTCCGGAAAAGCCATGCACAGCAGAGAAGTCAACGAATATGAGCGTCTTAAATGGGCTCCTCTTTTTCAGTAGAAGCTAACTTATTAGTGACATTTCGCCTTAGGAGAATATCATTTCCGCGGCGGAACCTCCAAAATTTTCTTCTATGAGTCCTACTTGCTCTGTATTGGAAAGAAACCATCACCCCATATAAACCTACGCCACTGTAGCACGCTGTTCTCTTAGCAGCGTATAATTATCCACGTATCAAATTTTCTGATCAGCATCTGAAATCTGTTTAATCTCATGCAACAGCCTCACCCCCCAGTGCAATTTGAATCCAATTCCCTTCTGACAAAGATCATTCGCTCTCACCAGTTGTCTGCCCCACGCATTAAGTTTATCATCTGCCAATTTTCATATTTTCATTATGTAGCCCTGACTTCTCTTAGATTACTATTTCGTATAAACGGGTTAGAGAATCGAAACACATATATTCAATGAATACCTTTATGCGCGAATCAAGATTATGGATGTTCATATATGACGTCGTGTGTGGATATCAAGCAAGAGCGGCTTAGCGTGACGCCGGCACTCACTCAAGCAGAACCACGTCACACGTACGTTGCTCTTTATGGAGATGAAGATGAACATACGGAGAAACTGCTGAGGCTGTATTCACTCAGCAGCGTCGATTGATGTCTCCTCTGCATTGCGGAATGTCTCAAAGCCTGTCATAGGATGTGAGACGACTTGCCTGCCAATGCAAAATTTGTTCAGTGTGAAGACATTCAAATGGGAGGTTATTGTTTCCTGGGAGGTGCCCGTTTCAGTTATCTTGAAACGCGTCTGAAAACATCAGATGGAATAGCAAATGTTTTGAGAGTAATTTTGGGTGCCCTTCTCTTGTATACGCTCTTTTCTAATACTGTAAATGTGCACTTTTTTGTCGAAGAAAGTTGTAGGAGATAAGAAGTTGTAAGAGCATAGTTTGGACCGGGGTGATTTAAAGTTTTCTTGCAGAAATACATATAACCCTTCGTGATGCACTACCTTCAAATTTAATTTTTTTTTAATCTGCAGAACAAGATTTAGGATGAGTTCATTAAACGTCTCACACTATTTTCAAGGAAATTGGCAGAATATATTCTGATGAAGAAGTAGCACATATGTGCAACACTGTCTTTATAGCAGCCTATGAAATGTGGCGCACATGTGTACCGCTCTCCTTAGGCGGTGAAAAAAAAATTAAGAGGGACATTATTTATAAATTTAGCGGGGCTGCTTACTTGTACAATTGTTTTTAGCATTTGCTGCTCAGATAGCTACTGTGCAGTTATGCCTATAGCGCACGCGAAGGCGACCTGCGACAGGTATACACCAGCCAACGCAATTTCGCGACTACAGCAATGAGATACACCTAAAGCGGACTGCGATTGAAGCTGCTTTTGCAAACAAAACCTACGCTGCAATAAAAATGAAAATACTGCACTTGTACAACTGTACAGGTGCAATAGCTTCCCTACTAAGGCTAGCATCACCAGCGAAAATCAAGCCCGAGAATGGTTGGTTGAAAATGAATAATAAGGGCAGAAGAAATCTCTGCCCGTGTTTCAAGTGAGTCAGTAGGTTCTGTTTAATGAGCGGATAAAATGGGACACTTCAGAGGCATGTTGAAGCAATGTTTCCAAGGCGCTCATTCAGGCCACTGCAGCAGATAGCGAGCAGTAATAAAAGCACGTGGAAAATCCAATTTGCTGCCCATGCCACTTGTCCTGGCGACGTAAAAACTCAAAAGATCTTTCTTTATTACCTCGGTAGACGGGACTAAAAGTGGCGCTAATTTTTACCGTTTATTTTATCATGGGTGTTTGAAACGCACGCAGAGAAAAAGTGGTACACATTTGGGACACTGTTCTACAAAGGGTTAAATAGCCGAAGCGCTATGGTGATCCAACAATTTGACTGGTTTGGCTAGATATTCACTCATTTAAAAAACTGAATTTACTGACTTGGCCAAGCAGAATACAGATTTATGTTTTTTAACTTTACCGAATATTGCCGAAAATCGATAAATCTGCACCACAAATCGATTTCACAGTCCCGTAAACTATATGGTGCTTTCAACATATCGTGCAAAGGTATTTTTCACGTTAATATCCAGCTTACGTGAAACCACGGCAACGTTAGCTGAGATTTTGCAAAAATAGTTCTAACAAATCGTTCTTATTTCAGAGCATTGCTTTGTGCACAGGATTTGTGAGCTTATATGTGCAAGACCTGTTCTTTACGTAATCCTATATAATTTTTCACTTAGTTCTACACTTCTGAACGTGCACTTCAGTATTGTTTCTTTTTTGCTATTTTTAAGGTGCATAAAAACAAGCGCGTAAGACCACATTGGAAATCTGGGGGCCACAGTTCCACATTTACTCTATTCCTCTGTTCACTAAATATGCTACATCATCTTTATAATTGCTGCAGTGACGACGCAGAAACAGAGCCTCACGTAATTCCACAGAAGCTGTGGAGCCAAGCGTCATCTTATGATGTGCACTTCATGCACCAATTACTGCCGCTTTATTCCTGTAGCTCAACGTTGTGCATATCGCTTCCCTTCAACAACTCCTCGCATATGCTCGGCTCGTCTCGCGGATAACCACCAAACCTCTGTTACATAGGTTTGTACTTGTGTAATTGTATTCATTGGGGAAATTCTTAAGGAGATACCAGCAAGTGGAGCTCATTAATCTTGTAATGCTCACCGCGTGTGCTAAACTAATTCACTGTCATTTGTGCCGATATTCTTTTCGCGTTTTGTCCCTCCTGCGACTATTTATTTCCCAAAGCAAGCAAAACCAAGCAATCGCTCGACATACATGGTTTAGCCGCATTCACCTTCGGCAAACCTTGCTTGAGTTGCCAGAGACAAAAAAAAAAAACCTCCCACAAAATGCAGTTAATAATTGTCGCGCTTAGCTTGACCTTCGGTATTGTCACGCAGTAATAATCGCTATCTCCCTTGCTTACTGTGCTTTTCTTCAAAACCGTGCACTCGTAGATGGCATCTTCAGAACACCGTCTTATGTGGATTTGCACTTGGTTTTCGTGACTTAACTTGCGCAGCGTACAGTAATACAGCGTACAGAAAGACACGAAACATAAACTTTTGAATCTAGAGAAAATGTGGACTTTATACAGATGCAAGCTTCTATACTTCAGTAGAGCGTATTTCGGACTTCGCTAGCTCCTTAATCTGTGGCGATATAGTCAATAGAGCTGTCAATGTGCGAAGAAGACCACGACAAGCAATCGAAGAAAATACCTGTTCAAGACAGTGCGCCTAATAATAGAACTGAAAAGAGTCATTCAATCACTCCGATCACAGTTTATGAACATTACACCATCCTTTCCCGACCTCACAAGCAAAGCCTATATGGGTCCTGACGCGTCAAGAGCCAGGGCGGGACTGTCGGTACCAGGAAGTCAATTAGCCCCTAGTTTGTCCAACTTTAGTGACAACCCCTCTTTCACAGCGGGATGTTTGCTATAACAACAAAGGAAAACCTTTTGCGCGCTGCTTTACTCGGGTGGAGGGTGACGGAGGCGTCGTCTGCTAGCGCGGTTATGTGTGCAGAGGTGATTAACCGAACGCTTAGGGAGGGAGCGCGTGTGGCAGACGGCGCTCGTTCGTCGTAGGGGCGCCCTCTGGGTGTGAGCGCCCCGCCACTCTAGGCCTATTGTTGGAGTGCATGCCGCTCAGAGTCAATAATGAAAAGGCAGGGGATCACTGCCGACAACCCTCCGCTGCCACCCCCTCTCCTCGTTTGTAGCCTTCACCGATAAAAACGAGAGCGCCAGTATATTAGGCAGCGCTCCTTTATGTGCGCCGACAAAGAGACGCTCCTGCAAGCTTAATGTTTTGCTGTTTTCTTTCAATGTTTGCCCTTGTATTAGCCCTGTATCAGGTTGGCTTTCAAATCAGGCGCTTAAAGGCCTATTATGAGGCAGTACATGTGACTATCTTTGTATGATTCGGAATTTTTTTGCTGTTCTTTTTTTGTCTATTTCGAGAAACACAAATGTCAGCTTTTTGTATATGTATATTTCAAAATTGTTGCTGTTGAATGGGACGTTTTCACATCAGTGTTTTCTGAACTGCATGCACCAATCCCTAGCATTTTTCCCCCTTTTACTTTGTCAGCTGTTCATTCAAGATTTCTGGCTGTGTTGTTGTGTCGTGTGTAAAGTGTGGTACTGGCTAGGTGTATTCAAAGAAAGAAACTGCGAATGTAGTGCTCGTCTTGCGGACGGTTTAGTCGCCACTGATGGTTTCTCCACAGAAGCTCCGTTATGTAATGATTCTTTCGTCATTACTTCTTATATTTTCCCGCAGGTGACTTTTTGTGCACGCTGAAGAAATCGCATTATCGTTTACGCTCAGATGCATTTATTTAGCTCAGACTGGCTATCCGTTTGAGAACAACCCAAATCTACAAATTGTGCTTGCCGCAGTTTGTTTCTTATAGAAGGATCATCTCACAGGATGTTGAAAGTTCCTTGCGCAGAAAATCGCAACCTTCACAATCTGCTTACAACGGGACCTGCAGTGCGGTTTGATCAATGGTTTTATTTGTTCAACCTTCTAGTTCTTTTGCCAGAGTGCTTGGAAGAAAATTTCATATTCTTGATGCAGCCGTGCAGGTAGGAAATTTAAAGTTTGAAGAAGCAAGAATTTATTCGAGCTCTCTCAGCCGTGGCCCTGTGGCGTCATATCTGTATGTTGCCTAGGCGAGTACACTCCTTTCTATGCAGCTTTTAAATACAGTAAGTGCGTTCCGAAGTCTCGATTTCCATTGCATGAAAACTTCAGCGGTAAAGTTCGATCCGGTTAACTATATGTATGCTAACACACTCGGAAACGTTGTCACGACCGGACGATCGGCCGTTCTCTTTGCAGGCGCTGCTGGAGCACCTTCCCACCGCTCGTCATCGCACAGGGCAGTGAAGGCCTCCCTTACCAAGCCCTCCCTTACCGAGACCCCTCTGTGATGAATATCACACGTAATAAAACGTCGTAGTCACTCAATAAATATTTAGGTACCATCCCGAATGAGTCAGTAGAGAGACACCATACCCAGAGGAGTTCACGAGGACTAAAAGAAGTATCACTGAACGAAGGAGGGAAGTACAAAAGCCAATTTATACTCAAGGGAGGCTATAGAGCTGACATGTCTGTACGCACTTCATTGCGCATATGTGTTCCGTGTACGACAGCGTTGCAGGAATGCCAAAAACCATTGTCTCATTCGATTTCGATGCCTTAGTTTAACAACATCTTTATCGAGTTTGACCTCATCATGCCATATGTATAATCGCTATTTTCGGCTCATCAATAAAAGTGTAGCTGTCATGTGGACCTCAATAATCGGTTTATGGCCAAATTGCTTAGTTCATTAGAGATATGTAGAGGCAGGTTTACTTATAGAAAGTCAGAGAGGTCGGCCTGAGCGACAGTATGCTCTGGCCTGCAGGTCAACACCGGCGGAGGGGAAAGGGAAAGCGGAATGGGAAAGTGGCGCGCGGTTTCTACCACACGTTCCTCCCTTTCGTGCCGGAGGTTTGCACACGACGCACACTAGCACACACTTACTCCCTGTTAGAGGAACCGCTCATCCGTTAGTGCAACGGCTTCAGTTTGTCCAATTTCGCCCGATTTTGGCTTAGTGCTTAGCGTGTTAGTGCGGTGTCTTTGCGCAGCGCTGTTTGAAAGAGTTTTCGCATAGTGCAAAACAAGGATGCCCCGTACGAAGCGCGAAACTTCGTTGGCCTAGGAGTGTTGAATCCCGGCCCATGGCTCAGTTAGCTCCCGTAGTTTATTAAAAAAGCAAGATGGCCTAAAGCCAAAACCTGCATCACCATTCACTGTGGCTGAGCGAGTTGCGTAAGACCGCTGAACGACCCGATACTTGCACGATGAGCGGCAGTCGCTTCGAAGATGCCGCAATGTTTTATGCGCCCCTGTAAGCAAGCGTCAACGTTTCGAGCTAAATTCCAAAAGAAAAATAACCCCGCATTGCTTGCCGCCTTCGAAGTAGATTTGTTATGGGCGGAGCAAGCAATCAAACATACTTAAAGTGAAGAAGAAGAAGAAACAAATTTGGCGAAACTTGCACTAAGCCGCGCAGGGCTTGAAACGGCAAACCTCGACGTTTCTAAATTCTAATCTGCTTGCTTCGAGGTTGTTTCTAGGCCTTAGCTAGGTGATGGAGGTTCTGGGCTGCTTCTATGTCGTTGCTAGGATTTAGCTAGGTGATGCTAGCTTGTTTCTAAGTTGATTCTCAGCGCAGAGAGTTTCATGCTAAGCCACAGACAGTCACAGAGACGACACGGTTGCCCAAACTCCTGAGACAAAAACTCGCGCTGAAACCAAGCGTTCAGCACCTCTCATAAATCTACATGCACGTTGTCGTTGGCGTAGGCTTTCCATCGCTTCGGGGGTCTTCTCGCATCGACAGCCTTTCCCGTTCCCTAGTACTCTCTCGTCGTACGTACTCTGGGTCTTCGGCTCGCCGCCGTCG